>NC_135667.1:19819475-20119475 GCF_964188315.1 Podarcis muralis
TAGTGCAGCTTTGACATCAGTGGTCACAATCAGAGCAATTCTGAAGGGTTCCATCCACCATCACGATTCAAAATGGCACCCAACTGTATCCAAACACAGAAGAAAACCTGCTTTTTTGATCTCAGGAACCATTGTGCAGAATTTGATTACGAGATATCTTAAGAGGGATGTGAACACGTAGCAAGCAAGGAAGCAAACTGTTCAAGGTAGATTTCTAAAGATGCATAAAGAGCAAAAATATTCAATGTATTTTCTATTGCCATATTTCAAAGCCACAAAGTTAGACTGAAATTCTTTCAAGATTCTTTCACCGCCAGCCTGCTCTGGTTCTATAGGCTGTTTCCCATTACCGGATCTCTACATGGAAGTAACTTCTGTTTTAGTAACATGATTCCCATATGTTGGTTGAAACATGAGATTGTACTGCAGGCATGTAAACTGCTGCGTATACAAGTGCCAAGAAAGTGTGACTGACTCTTTGTACACGGAATTACTTAAGATCTTATTCCCAAATTACCTAGGAGTAAGCCCCATTCATCTCGATGGAACTTAGTTCTAAGTCAACCCATATAGGATTGCAGTTTGACTGAAATCCTAGGCACTCTTTATCCTCCCGGGAATAAGTCCAACTCAACTAAGAGGTAAGCCTCCCTGAGCAGGATTGGGCAGTTGATTAACCTACAAAGGAGTTGAACTTTGGCAAGAAGCTTTGATCCTGCAACTCCTCTCTTGCAAAGCTTATCTTGTTTATCTGGTTGGTAAGGCACTCGAGAAATCACAGCAAATAAAACTACCAATTAGGTGTTGTTGTTTTTAAGGTTATGCCTTCCTTAGTGGGAGTGCTTTGATGCCTAAAGCCACATGGAAAATATTATATCAGAATAGGTCATTCATTTGAATTTTGAAGCAAAGGCCTGCTAGATTCCTGCTGGCTCCGACTCATTACTCAAGAACCCACAAGAATGATCAGTTCTATAATGTTTTCCACATGGATTCTTCTTCAGGAACCTTTCCAAAAACACTCCCAAGAAGGCAAATTGAAGACGACCATATGTTGATCAGGAATGGCCAAGGCAATCAGGATTTATTAATACAACGAGTTATGCAGACTTATTATTCAGTGAATGTATTACTTAAGTGTACGTTCATGTACAGTAAGACTGCAACTTATGCGCATTTAACTTGTGAACATTCAGCTTTACACGCTTGTAGGAAAAAAATAAGTTGCAATTTTTAAAAGTGGGGAGGAAAGGGAGCAGGAATCTGGGAATAAAGACTTTGGCAATCCCACACACCACTGAAGCCAACGTGTTTTCACTATATATGATTCTGGCGATCCCCGGAATGTAACCCTTGTGTAAGTTGCAGGCTCACTGTATTGCAAAACCCACAATGAAGACGGCACCTTCTCTAAAGTAGGGATTCCCCAACTGTGCTCCATGGGCCATTAATGGTCTGTGAGCTTCATTCAGCTACTCTGCAATGGGGCAGTGAAGAACAGAAGGAGCAGTGTCTGTAAATGGCAGACGCAGTTGCTCCCGGCAATCCATAGAATCAAAGAATCAGAGAGTTGTAAGGGACCCCAAGGGTCATCTAGTCCAACCCCCTGCAATGCAAAAACCTCAACAAAAGGACCCAAGACAGGTGGCCACCCAACCTCTGCCCAGAAGGTGTGAGTGGGATGGATCAGAGACAGGTAGGTACGGAAGAGGCACTTGAAAGGAGTGGAGAGGATCAGCAGTGAAGTGAATGCAGGGCTAGAATTAGGAAGTTTCATCCTGATTGAATCAACATAAATCGCAGAACATCTAGAACAGTTCATTACAATTGTTCCACAAGGCAGTCTAATCATTAAATCCTCTGCCAAGTCCTTCAGCAATTTTCAGGTGGTCTGTAGGGATGGGGAGATTAGGAACTAAAGTATTATTATGGGTAATAAGCTCATTTAGCATTCGCATAGCACTGTTGAGAGTTCAATGCACATGTAGTATCCAGTTGAAATCTTTACAACAACCCTGTAAAGTAGGTCCATGTTAAGAACACACCCCCCCCCCCGTGCCAATACTGCAGAAGGGAAAAAACGAGAGCGATGGGGAGGAGTTTACCTCAGGCCATCAAGTGAGCTTGAGGCAGATTCAAACTGGGTGGACTTCCTCATTTGTAGCCCAGCCTTTTAGCCACTGTGCTGCACCAGCTCTTACTACTGTTATTATTTCTATCGCCCTGCAGCTGTGTCTGACGCCATATAAACACAGGATTTAACACCGGCTCCTGCCATCTATGGTAGGTAAATGTGAAATTATATACAGTTGCAGCTGTACAGTGGTACCTCGGGTTACATACGCTTCAGGTTACAGACTCCGCTAACCCAGAAATATTACCTCAGGTTAAGAACTTTGCTTCAGGATGAGAACAGAAATCGTGCTCCGGTGGCACTGCGACAGCAGGAGGCCCCATTAGCTAAAGTGGTGCTTCAGGTTAAGAACAGTTTCAGGTTAAGAACAGACCTCTGGAATGAATTAAGTACTTAACCCGAGGTATCACTGTATTTTGTTTGTGCACCAGAGTAAGAGGGGGAACGCTCCCCAAGATTCTTCATCAAAACTGGAGCGTTGAAGGTCAGGTTATCCCAAAATGTTCTAGTACCCAAGAAAGGACATCCAGGCGATGTGTCTCCTTCATGTGTGTTATGCCAACTTTTTGCATTTATACAGTGCATATGACCGTAGGAAGGTACTTTATATTGATTCAGGCCATTCGTCCAAGTACCTCAGAACTGTCTACACTGAGTGCCTCTCCAGGTTTTCAGGCAGCGCTATACTTGGAGGTGCTGGGGACTGAACCTTGCGCAGATCATATCTGTGGCCTGCACAGAGCCAGCCCTTTCCGAGTCTTTTTAAGTGCTAGCAGCCTCACCGATGAATCAGGGATCTAACCATCAGTCTGCCAGTTGCCAGTGGTTAATTGGCCAAAGCTTGCAGCGCGACTTTAGCAGTGCAGCCAACCGAAGCGCAAAGCCCTGGATGAGCTGGCTGACAAAACCCTTGTAGTGACAGGAGGCTGGGCCAGCCAACAGTGAGTTCAATCTGCCGGTTGATATGCCCAGGAGCCACACACACCCCGACCCAAGGCATGGTCTCATCTTTGTTGGGCAGCCCGCAGTGCGAGGGATGTAGGTCCCTGACCACGGCTAAAAGTGGGCCTATATTCTCTGAGGGCTGGGTGGGGCAGGGGGCGCAGAGAGAGGGCTGTGGGGTGGAAATAGCTGGCGGGCTGCCGTTAGCTCTTGTTATTTATTCATCCACTGGCATTTGGACGCAGCAGCTGAGACAAAAGGCGCTAGGGCAGCTGGTGGCGGGGGCGAGGAAACATATTTTGCATCAGTCACAGGGGTCCGTGTGTGTGTGTGTGTGTGTGTGTGTGTCCGCATGCATAACCCCGACACACCCAGCAGTCGGAAAGAGCTTGTGCTTAAAGGCGTTTTAACCCGTTCAGGGCCAGTGGTAAAGAGGAGGCGCTGTGGTGAGGAAGCACGGCAGACCTGGCTAAGTTGCCAACTCCCCAGCCCACCCTTGCTCCTCTGCTATTGAAACAGCAGCCAAACATAGCAAAAGAAGAAGTAGGTGAAGCTTTCTCAATTATTCCATGAAGGGGGGTGGGGAAGGAATCCACCTGCTTCCATTCTGCATAGCACAGGAAGAAATCCAGTTTAAAACACACACAGAGAGACATTGGCAATCCTAGATCCCGAGGAGCATTGCCTAGGGAAAGCCGCAGGGTCCAAAATACCTAGCGTGGGGCCACTGATGTAGAGAGGTTGATAGGCAGCGGAGACATTGCTATGCCTCAGGAGCATCCTCTGAGGACACTGTGGCGTCCAGAGATTCTGCATCTAGCCCTACAGAGCCTGTTCCTACAGTGGCCAACCAGATACCCCAGGGGGAAGCCCCCCAAGGCCCAGCAACTCTCCCCACTTGGCATTCAGAGGCACAACAGTGGAGGGAGAGCATTCCCATCAAGGCTAGCATCCCTTGATAGCCTTATCCTTCAGGAATCTTGGGTCCTGGGCCCACAGAGGCAGGAGACTGATCTGAAGACAGGGACTGTCCTCTAATAAGATGCTCTTCTTCTCAAACAAGGCAGGAAAGAGGCACAACTAGAAGATAACTGCTTGCCCCACAAAACCTGCCCCTTCCTTTAGGGAAGCTTTTAACATTTAATATGTTATTGTGTTTTAGTGTTCTGTTGGAAGCCGCCCAGAGTGGCTGGGGAAACCCAGCCAGATGGGCAGGGTATAAATAATAAATATTATTATTATTATTCCTTGGTTCCCACCCACCCATGTTCAAAAGGCAGAGGGGGTAGGGAATCCAGAGGAACAGATTTCTGAGGACAAGTCTCCCCCATCTCCCTAAGGCCATCAGGCACAGAAGCAACAATGTCATGGCGCCATGGTCTTACCTGGTCACTGGTGTTGGCCAGAGGTATCTCCTACGGGTTAAGCAGATTCAGGAGGAGGAAGAGGAGGAGGGCAGCCCCTTATCGGCTCATTGGCGGCAGGAAACTTTATAGTCTTTCTTGGGTTCATGCCCTACAGAATCAGATCTCTGGTGCTCAGCAGAACTTGGGTTCAAAGCCCTGCTTTGCTCTCTTCATTCGAACACATTCACCTCTATTTTTCTGCCTCCAGTATGACCCACCCCCTTCCTTATCTCTCTCTCTCCCCCCCTAACTATACCCTCCACTCCTCTTATCTCTCTTTCTATCTCTCTGCTCCTTCCACCAGCCCAATTTCCTCGCTCTTTCATCAATACAGCAACCTAAGTCGGTCTTCCACCGTCCTCCTTTCCCAGCCCTTCCTTATCGACCTTCCCAATCGCGGTTTTCTCTCCCTCTCCTTTCCCTTTCCCTGGCAGCTCTGGGGGGAAGAGAGAGGAGGAATAAAAGCAGAGCGATTGAATTTCAATCCTGGGACCCACCACTCCACCTTCCTGGGGGCTTGGCTTGGGAAGGAGGGGAGGGTAAAAAGAGAGAGAGAAAGAGAGGGGGGCGAGGAGAGTAATGAGAGGGGGAGACAGGAGTCCGAATTCCTGACCTTAACTTTAGAGAGAGGAGTGGCCACAAAAGCTTTAGAAAAACAGGGATTTGGGAAGTTGTCAAAGAAGAAAGACATTCTTTGACTGGTGTGTGATATGGATGTCTCCTTGTGTAGGAGAAGGTGCATCCTCTGGCGCCGCCTGCTGGTGGGATTCTCCCCCCAAAAGGGGACGTTGTTCCAGCAGAGAATCTGCTTCCTATCCTGATTTGAAAAATAATATAAATGCAACCATGTGTCTGGCAGGGATACCATGCTATATTTTAATCAAATGGGGTGTGTTTGTGAAAACAGACTGTGGGGCTTGATTCCCAGTCCTACACAACACCCATAATTTCTCTATTTATTCTTATTATTTCCACGCACCTCTTTGCCTGGCAGAGAACCCAGGTGTCCTGCTCACAGGATTGAAATATGACCAGGATGTAACAGAACTTCCAAGCTTAAAGAAACAAAAAACAAAAAGGGGAAAACCCTCTTGGCCAGCTGCCAGAATTTTGTATGTAAAGGCCAGAACTACAAACCAGTTAATTAGCTGAAAAAAATCTTCTTTTTTTGCATGCTTGAATGGTGCATCTCACAGATGTGCGTTAACCTCACTGAGCTCAGCAGCAACACACCATTTCACCAGCAGCAGAACAGAAGCACTTTGTGCAGTGCGTAATGAGACTATGGAACTCACTCCCACAAGAGGCCGTGATAGCCAGCAACTTGGATAGCTTAGAAGAGGATTAGACAAATTGGAGCCTGGATAGCTCAGTTGGTTGGAGCGTGGTGCTGATAACACCAAGGTTCCAGGTTCGATCCCTATATGGGACAGCTGCATATTCCTGCATTGCAGGGGGTTGGGCTAGATGATCCTCAGGGTCCCTTCCAACGCTACAATTCTATGAAATTCACGGAGGACAAGGCTATCAATGGCTACCAACCACAGTGGCTACATTCTACCTCCACTGTCAGAGGTGCTATACCTCTAAGCACCACTTCCTGGGAATCACAGGTGGGGAGAATTGCTGCTGCTGCTCACGTCCAGTTTGCAAGCTTCCCACATGCATATGTTTGACAGCTATGAGGACAGACAGGATACTGGGCAAGATGGGGCATTGGCCTGATCCAGCAGACCCAGTCTTCTCTTCCTATGTTAAGAGGCTGCAAGGAACATGTGCGTGTTGCACAGGCTTCCCTCTCAGGTTTCATTGAGCCAGGAGGGTTTGTGTGTTGTCCTCCTCCTACTGCATTTTTCAGCAACTGCAGTGCTTTATGGCAGAACAATTCATGCCAGCACTACAGAGCTCGACCCGTTTAAAAGCAGTTTTGCAGTGCTTTGATTCCCTGATTTATAACGTTGCTTTCAAGCAGTTGTTAATCGGTACAATAAATTCTCATGTAGCTATCAGGCCTCCCTTTTTAGCCATCCTTATCCGCAGCAGCCTCTGTAATTTAAATCCTACTAAGTTCCTGGAGATGGTACAGGTGCGTCTAGGGGGCGGAAGCTGCAGGTACGAAACAGACTTGCTTCTACATCAACACTGCTTGCTAGAAAGCTGCTTGGAGTTTTGAGAAACTCCAGAATAAGGCAGGCTTATTGCAGCCTTATTGCACGAGTCCATCAAGTTTCACCTCTGACCTGCTAGCTCTTAGTCATAGATTTATAGAATTGTAGAGCCTGATGTTTAGTCAGAATCTCCTTTCTTCTAAACTGAAGCCATTGTTTTGGGCCCTACCCTCTGAAGCAAGAGAAAACAAGGTTGCTCCACTTTCTATGTAGCGGACCTTTAGATAAATGAAAATGGCTATTGCATTTCCTCTGTCTCCTCTTTACGAAGCTAAACATACCCAACTCCCTCAATCATTCCACCCGTTTTAAACTCCTAGAATAGCCTAGGGCTGTATACACACCATACTTTTAAAAGTGCATGCCCCCCTTCCCAAAAAACACAAAAGAATGCCAGGAACTGTAGTTCGTTAAGGATGCCAGGAATTGTAGCTCTGTGGAGGATAAACTACAGTTCCCAGGATTCTTTGGGGGAAGTCACCTATGGCATGTATGCAGCCTAGTAGTTTTGGATTCCAGCTGATGGGAGTAGTAATCCAAATCATCTGACGGGCACCAAGAAAATTTCCAGTCTGTTATCCAGGATGAGGCACAGCGTTCCTAGGTACTTAAAAGGGCACAAGCCCATAATACAAATTCGTATATGCTGATTTACATGTATATAGACCTCTGGACAAATTACAATAGTAGGTTGCTGGGATGTTACTCACACTGTGCTTAGCAGTAAGTTACACTCACACACTCACACACACTCGAGAGAGAGAGAGAGAGAGAGAGAGAGAGAGAGAGATATCTAGGACCTGACAGAAAAGACCTGGGACTCGAGCTACCCTGTAACTACACTCTTCCTGTAATCTTACACAACCCACCCAGATTCTTAGCCTATAACCCCCCCTTCCCAAAAATCTAGTGGTTCTGGTTACCTCTTCTTCTTGCACATGGCATACTCCAGAAATATTTTGTCCACAAATGAAAACGAGTGGGGAAAAAGGAAAGAGAAACCTAAACAGGACAGGGAAAATCAAACTACAACAGATCTTAATCAGGTGCAATTCCCCACCCCACCCCTCACAATTGGTTTCTTACATTACTGGCAGGTGATAGCAATACCACTGGGTTGAAAGTGACCCAGATGTTATTAGGTCCTGTAATTCTCATCCGCCTGACTGGTTGACACCTGGATTTGTTGCAAGGTCTGATCCCTCTGTTTCTATCTTAGGTTGTTTCAGTTATTGTTCAGATTTGGTCCTAAATGCCAGGGGGCTGTGAGAAAGCAAGCACAGGCCTTCCAGCTAATACTGTTGTCCAAAATGGGCTGTGGATCATTGATAATATATTGGGCAGGGCTTTTCTTTTCCAGCTGGAACTCAGTTCTGCCCCTCTCAGGTGGGCACCATATCCATAATAAGAGAACAAGAGAGGTGTTCATGGCAAGTCCCTGCACCTCTTTTTCTAGAAAAATTAGCACTGCTCTTAGGGAATTAAAAAACAAAAGAGCTGTGGGTAACAAGTGACGTTTCTGTCCTTTTATTTGTAAAAGTGTTGATATGCTGTCTTCTCCAAAATATCAGAGCTGTGTACAACAATATGTATGCAATAGCAAGTATACATATTGGGCTGTGTGTCCTGTAGTAGATTATTCCTGTTACAGTGGTACCTCAGCTTAAGAACTTAATTCGTTCTGGAGGTCTATTCTTAACCTGAAACTGTTCTTAACCTGAAGCACCACTTTAGCTAATGGGGCCTCCTGCTGTCGCCGCGCAATTTCTGTTCTCATCCTGAAGCAAAGTCCTTAACCCGAGGTACTATTTCTGGGTTAGCGGAGTCTAACCTGAAGCGTCTGTAACCCGAGGTACCACTGTACTGGTCTGGCCTTGTCAAATTTATTTTTTCAACTTCATTGGGTGGGTATCTGATGTACATCTACCTGATGTAAATCCTTTGCATTCGTTTTTGTCCAGCAAGCTAGAATAAATATGGTCGCATCATGGAGCAAGGCTATGGATCTTGTGGTGTGGAACACAGAAAAATTGCCTTATACTGAGCCCGTCTAGTTCAATATTGTCTCTGCACCAAACTAGAGGGCTCTTCAGGGTTTGGTACAGGTAATATTTCTCCATTCTACCTGGAGATTACAAGGATTGTAGCTGGGACCATCTGCATGAAAAGTAGAAGCAAGAAGCATGCAAATGAGTACTGGCGATGGTCACTTGTTTCAGGTAAAAACAGAAAAAGTGGTAATTTGTAATCCTTCCTATTGCATAGAAAGTGACTAATACTTGATAATGACTAACTATTGTCTCAAATTATTATGGACTGGAGCCAAGACTCCACCTTTTAGCTTGTCCTTGTGGCGACTTTCATCTTGCTGCTGTTATTGTTGTTGTTAGCCTGTTCCCTGATAAAAAGCCTCTTGTTCTGTGCCTACAAAGTGAGCAACTTTGCTTTATATTGAATAAAGAAGAACCTAGCTTTCTCTCCGCCTAACCTGCCTGTTGGGGAAGATAAAACAGGGGGTGTAAAAGGGACTTTGCAAGTCACCCAGAGCTGCTTGGAGGAAGGGTGGAATTAAAAAGGAGTCATAGACAGTTACTTGCCAGCTGAGAATAAATGGCCAGGTAGCTGTGATGAAACAAAGGTTATGCTACAATAAACCTTGCAAATGGCTGCTCTAGACAGGAAAAAAGAAAAGTTAATTTCTGTATTGATCATGGTAAATCCCACCAGTTTTAAAAAATGAAAATGGAAAGTACGAGGAGCATTTTCTGAACGAAGCCTCTCTTCTACTAGGAGAGTCAACGACGGGGGCAAGTACTTTCGTTTCACGTTTTGTTTCCCAACCCACCCGTCCATACTCTACTCCTCGCCCCTCCCTCTCCCCAGAACCCTCCTTCGGTCACGTCTCTCCCCCTGGCCCCGCCCCGTTCCACAACGTCACAATGTGGTGACGTAATCCCCCTAGAACGAGTGTTTATATAGACTCGGCGTCAACAGCGACGCATCCAAACATTCTATTCCTATTCACAGAAGAAAAACAGCCGCCGCCGCCGATTGAGAGACATGGGTTCTGCCGCGACCGACCGCTCTTCTGCCAAGCCCTCCGCTCGATCACCCGATCACCGCGCCAACCCCGCAGCTGCTTGCTGGAGCGAGTTTGTTACTGGCTAATTCGATTCGACAGGTAAGGAGGCAAAAGTCCACCATGGGGTCCTCTCTCTCTCCTCTTTCCTTGGAACCCAGGAGTCCTGGACCCCCGCAGGTACTGTGAACGGCTAGACCTCGCTCCGCTCCCACGCCAGACCAGGGAATTTCGCAGACCGCTTGTTAACCGCTCGATCTTCCCATCCCTTTCTAGAAAACCCAGGAATCCCGGCCGGCTTCTCGCCTTCTCCCCGCCCACGGCACCCGGGATCCCTCCTTCGCTTTGTATTTGGGAGTTAGACCGCCCACCACGCCTCTTTCACCACCACCCAGGCGCCCGGGCTCCTCAGCCCTAAGACCCAGGTCTTCTGCCTGCGGAGGACCCAGGAGTCCTGCCTACCACCCCGCCTCTCCAGATTCCTTCCCGCTGGTGGTGCGTTCACTGTGCCGGCCCCCACCCCCGTATATCTGTTCCGCAGGTATCCACCCAAGACCTACACCCTTTTTAATTGCTACGTCCTCGTCCTTGCTTAATGCAAGCAAGTTCTCGAGCTTGTTTGGAGGTTCTGCCAGGGGAGCGCAGCTATCGTACACCCTTGACCCAAGAACGGTACACTCCTTTTATCTGAGATGGTCGTCCTCTTCCACCGAGGATGCACATGGAGCGGCCTAGCCAGCAAAATCAGCCAAATCAACCCTGGCGATCAATGGGGTGACAGATGTCGCAGATCGACCTCACATCCCGCTTAATGCGGGTCCATAGCTGTCAACGTTTTCCTTTTTTAAAGGGAAATTCCCTTATTCCGAATAGGATTCCTCGCAAGAAAAGGGAAAAGTTGACAGCTATGTGTGGGGCTCAGAATGGTGTCTTCGTGCCCTGGCCCAAATCTATACCCCAGTATTATCCGTGTGGGGGAGATCTCCAGATACCCCATTCCAGTAGTTTCCTCAAGATTCAGTAACAAATATTCTATATTTTTGCTGTCCTTTTTTTAAAAAGTATCCTTATTTTATGTTGAACCCCTTCCCCAAATTGTGGCACTGCTAGTCCTAAAACAATAGCCTTCTGTATCTTATCTATGCCTCTATGTCCTCTTTTGCATTTCGGGGGGTCATTCCCCCAATTAACCTGCACCCCAGACCTCCCCTCCCCTTTGTAAAAATGCATTAGTTATATCCACTCCTCTTTTTGAGCTCTTCCAAGATTTCGTTTTCTGTTCCTCTGCCCTCATACTGCCACAATTTTCCACTTCCCCCAATACTGAATTCCTAGGGAAGGCCAGAAAGCAGAAACTGAACTTCACCCTCCTTTGGTTTCTACCTTCCCTAGCACACCTAGTTAAGAAACTGCACCATTTCCTTTTCGCTCCACATTTTCAAAAATATCCCATCCTACCTACCGGACTAGGATGAATGCCAATGAGGTTGTTACTGCCACTGTTGTTCTCTCTTTCGGCACCCCTACCCCAAACTTAATATTTACAGTACTTCACGTTAGGAATATCCTCAGCTATAACCCTGAAGAGTGTGACAGTTGTCTTGTATGACAGGGACGGGGTCTATTTCTGAATGGGCCCCCTTCCTGTTTTAGAGGAGGACTTTGATCGTTAAGATCGCTGTCAAAAGCGGGGTGCTCTCCAGCTGCTGTCCCACAATCCTGGGAATCCATGCATCTTTTTGCTTTGAGGGCATTTGGAAATCTTCAAATGAACATTCCCCTCCCCTCCCTTCCTCTCCCCCTACCCACCATTTCCCGTTCTAACCTGTTGTGGGTCAGAAGGTTTGCTGTTCTTCCTCTCTCCCCGACAGCTGCACACCCGGAATCCAGACTGTGTGTGTGTGTTGTGTTATTTCCCCCCCTTTCTGCTTCCGGACTGGGGTGTTGCCAGCGTTCCAGGGGCACTTGCTTGAGCTTGTTTGGGGCGCGCCCTAGATTAAATCAACCTACACATCCAAGCCAGGAAAACAACCCATAGGAAAAAAAGAGAGAGATAAACTGAGGCACACATAGGGGGCGGAAGTAATCTTGCTGGAATGTGGGCATAAGGGCCTAGAAGTGCAGGATTCCTGCCCCATGCCTTAACTTCCTACCTCCTATTTTACTCCACAGTCTTATTCTTAGTTGGGCCTTTCCTAATCCACTTCATGAGTGCGTACACACCATACATTTAAAGCACATCTCAGAATCCTGGGAACTATAGCTTGCTAATGGTGCTGGGAATTGTAAGTTCTATGACTGGTAACAATTCCCAGGATTCTTTTTTTGGTGGTGGGGGGGGGGTGCTTTAAATGTGTGTTGTGTACAAAGTTAAGGTGTGTATTAAAGTTTCCTCTTATTTTTAACTTTTTTTAAAAAAATACTTCGTTGCAAAAGAAAACACTCACCCAAGGATTTCTTGTTAAGAACAGTTAAACAAACACTAAAACCATTCATATTCCGCCCTCAAACAACCTCCAAAAAAAACAGCAGGTTGCCATTGCACATATCATTATATTGCTTGGAACAAATAATACATACACTCTGAGCTCCCAAAAATGCAATATCAATCGGGGAAGGGTGCTACTTGCTACTGATACCATAACCCATTCTCCTTCAGGGCATTTCTTGCCTAAGGCCTCCAGAATCTGTTGTTGGTGCCAAGTCTCTGTCCATACTGGGCTTAGTCATAGCAGCCCTGGTTACACAGAAGGCCTTTACTCACAGCTTAGAAATTAAGCAGCATATAAAATACCATATAAATAAGTAATAAATACTTCACAGCTTGAGTATAAACAACCTGTTCTTCCACACTCTGGATTAAGGGAACAGGCCTTTCAGGTGGATTCCTGATAGGTTTCAGGTTTTGTATCTCTTCTGTGTGTGTGTTTTAAATGTCTTGCTTACAGGAGAGACTACAGCTTAGTGGTAAATGAAATGCTTTACAGGAAGAACTTCCTAGATTCAATCCTTGGCATCTCCAGGAAAAAAGGAAAATGTGGGCGGTGAGGGAAGGACCAGGTAGTGGAGATGAAACCCTGGAGAACTATTGCCAGTTGAAAGAAGACAATGCTGAACTAGAGGCACAAATGGCTCCCATATGCCCTATACAGTGGTACCTCAGGTTACAGACACTTCAGGTTACAGACTCCGCTAACCCAGAAATAGTATCTCGGGTTAATAAGTATCATACCACTTTAAATAGTCATGGCTTCCCCCAAAGAATTCTGGGAAGTGTAGTTTAAGGGGGCTGAGGTTTGTTAGGACACTCTCTCCCTCTCCCTCTCTTCTACACACACACACACACACACACACACACACACACACACACACACAATATTTGCCTCAGAACTGCAATTGCCTGAGTGCCCTGGCAAGAGGGATTGACTGTTAAACCACTCTGGGAATCTGTACCTCTGTGAGATGTTCTCCTAACAATTCTCAGCACCCTCAACAAATGACAGTTCCCAAGATTCTCCGGGGGGGGGGGGGGGGAGCCATGGCTGTTTGAAAGCAGTATCCTATTACTTTAATGTATAGTGCAGATGGGGCCTAAGTCTGACCCCCTTCCTATAATGCAGCAAAACAAAGCATATTGGAATCTGACTCTCTGGGCTTTCCCCAGCACCACTTTCAGATTTTTAATAGCTGGTGGCTTATTTTCACTTTGCTTCTTTTCAGGTCTAAGATGCCCCCTTACATCACATCCAGCCATCTGACATCACCCCCCTCAGACACAGAGAGGTTGTTGGTTTGCTGTGACCCCTTCAGGCTCAAAATGGCTAAAATCCTCCCTGCCGAATCGAGCCGGTCCAGCCCTGCTGGCAAGTTCAACATGGTGGCCGTGATTCTTGGGCGTATGGCCCAGATTGCTCTGGACTGGGTGAGGAGGTGGTTGCACCTCTGGCAGAATAGCCCTGCCACCCTGGTGAGGGCTGTGTTGATGGGCATTGCCAAGGGGACAATGCCCATCTTAGGGAAGTCGAAGCAACTCTTAAGAGGAACTTGGGAGGAACTTGGAAGAGAAGAAAGCAAAATGGAGGGGCAAAACTTGAAAGCTGCCCGTCTAGGGTACTTTTCCCTGGACGGTCACAAGTGTTACCCTCAAAGGGATACGGAAAGCTTGGCTGAAGGCGGACATTTTGAAGAGGACCTGGCACTGCTTCTGCCTGCTTCTAATGGTCCATCCAAAATGGATAGCATGCGTTTGGAAGAAGATGGCATTTCTGAACCATACTTGATCAGCACTTCCATTGCCTACAACCTTGGAAATGACGGGGATGTTTCTTCAGAAGAAGACATGGCGTTGGAAGGCAGAGAGAACCTTGGGAGTTCCCCCCAGAAATGGCTGGAATACTGTTGCCATCCACAAGCATTGGTGAAAGGATTGAATATTGGTGGATACTGTAGGGAGAATGTGGAAGGTTCCTGTAGCCACCGCGGAGAGTTAAAGGATTTTGGAGGGGGCTTTTGTTTGGAAAGTACCTCCGCTTCCCAGGGAAACGAGGAGGGCCTGGGATCTCGTGGGGATTTGGTGATGCGTGATGGGCAAAGTCCATCTGATTCGCCAAATGATGGGGAAGAGATAGGAGAATACAAGAAAGGTGGAGATAAGGGTGTGTTCAACTCAGCCCCCTGTGTTTCCAAAAGCCCCCTTGTCCTATCCTTGTTCTACAGTCCATCAGAGGAAGAGGAGGATGGCAGTGACGATTCAGAGGACTGGTGGAGCGAAGACGAGATGGAAGAGAGCGTTCAGTCTGGAGGGCACTCGGGGAATGGGGAGAACCATCTGGAAGCGGAAGCAGGCTCTCTGCATCAGGATGTATTGGAGAGCCTCTGCGAATCTTTTTTTGCAAGCAACAACCCTTTCCACCCACTCTGCTTTTCCAAGCCCATTCAAGCTCCCACATCTGCCCCTCAGCCTGAGGCCAAGAAGCACAAGGAAATCACGGTCACCTTTTATCAGACAAGGCTGGATTCTAAGCCTGAGGAGCTGTGTAATCCACCAACGCGACCACGTTTCAAGTGGAATCCAAGAGTTTCCTCCAGGCATCCAGCTCAGAAATGTTGCCAGCCAGACTCTGAGGAAAACTCTGATCCTGTGACCACAGAAGTGTCATCAGTTTCCCAGGAGGCAAACCAGGTGATTAAGAAGGTGAGTTGCTTTAAATACTTTGTGTGTGGACTAACCAGAACCCCTAGGTTCTCCAGAGGATGAGTCTTGAGGGAGACAGTTCAGAAACGTGTGTGTGTGTGTGTGTGTGTGTGAGAGAGAGAGAGAGAGAGAGAGAGAGACATTCCATAATTAGGAATTGCTAACGCCCTTGGTTCTGCCCCTCACAATTACTAGCCTGGATTAGAGTTGCCCATTTCATTCACAAATGTTTCAGGAAGTCTTCCTAATTTTATCACTTAACTGCAGTGTATAACTACTATGTTTACACAACAGTGGTTATGAGTAGAAAATTGGGTGTTACAGAAGCTGTTCCCCACCCCACCCTGTGCCCTTTTTGACAGCTGAAGTTAAGGCAGAAATTAAACAGGTATAGCTTTTGTTTACATAAATTAATTAAAATAACTCTCTTCCTGCTTTTCAAGTTTTTTAAAACAATTTTTAAAACTTTTCAAGTTTTTTTAAACAATTGAAGGCATCTCAGACAGTCTTTTACAATGATAAACAATTCTTTCTGTCAGCCTCAATAGATAAGAGCGGTTTGAAATCTTAGCTGATGAACTGAAAAGCTGTTTTAAAACCCCCCTGGAAGGGGGCATCTCACAGGGTGAAGGATGCCTAGCTTAGGTACTCTGGTGGTCTCGATAGGCACAGTATGGTCATAGCAGGGAACAAAGTGTTTCTTGTGATACTGTAGCTCTAAACCATTTTAAAGAATCAGCCTGAGTTGGAGCGATGGGAAAAGCTCCATCTGTTGAAATTATGTATTCACAGGGATTTTCTTCCTCAAAGGAAGAAAAGTGAGCATGCTGTGTGTGTCTTGGGGTGAGAACTGAACAGTAATACCTCTGGTTACAAACCGTCCTCCTTGCGAATGCTTCGGGTTACGAGCTCCGCTAACCCGGAAGTAGGTGCTCCTGGTTGCGAACTTTGCCCCTGGATGCGAGCAGAAATCACGCGCCAGAGGCCCTGTTAGCGAAAGCACGCCTCAGGTTAAGAACAGTTTCGAGTTGAGAACGAACCTCCAGAACGAATTAAGTTCGTCATCAGAGGTACCACTGTATGGCTGTTGCGCAGGGAGAAAGGGGCTGTCCCCAATAATAATAATAATAATTAATAATAATTATTATTATTTGTACCCCGTCCATCTGGCTGGACTTCTCCAGCCACTCTGGGCAGCTTCCAACAAAGATTAAAATCAAGTAAATCAATAATGTTGGGTTCTGCTCCCCCAACATGTAGCCTTCCCCCCTTACATAAATCCTGGCTACTCCCATTCTCCTTTTCTAAGCTGCCTTCTCTCCCATTCTAAAGATACCTTACTCTGTGCTCAGTTTTTACTTTCTGCACCCCACCTTGTTCCGTTAGCACCACCCTGGAATCTCCTTAATGCTCCTTGGCCTCCCCCGTCCTGCTGTTGGTTTTGCCCATCCTGAAATATCGTGTAACATCCCTATCATGCAACATGACCAACCAGGAAGTGGATGATGTAAGGCTGGGTCATTTCCCAGCAGACAGGACTCCCCTGCCTTCCTCTCGCTGTTCCCCCTCCCTCCTTTTGTCCACAGAGTGTCGGCAGATCTATTGGAAGCTGAGCTTAGTCATTTGCTTAGTCACCTTCCACAAATGCCCCAAATATAAGAAGAACAGCAGCACACAAAATAACAAGATGAATTTAAGAACAATGCAAAGTGGACACCCACAGCAGAAACCTAGGGTTGCTATTCCTACTCAGAGTAGACCCATTGAAGTTAATTAACATGACCAACTTGGGTTCATTTTAGTGGGTCTACTCTGAGTAGGACTCAGCTGTATACAGCCTCTCTTCCTCCAGCTTGGAAATGCAACTGTGTGCAGTGCCCACAGTTGTGTGAAACCCAAAGCGATGCTCAAGACGCAGCTAGAGATTAGCAATGGAACTCAAGGAGTCGTGGAAAAGTGTTCCTCTGAGCATGGGTCGAGTGCGCCTTTGCCTTACTCTTGAGCAGCCACAGCCAGCTTCCACACACCTATCACTTGAGATGGTAAATAAAAATAATAGATAATATATTGTTAGTGTTTATATCCCGCTTTGTTTTCTCCAAGAAGCTCAAGATGGTGTACATGGTTTCGCCCCTTCTCATTTAATCCGCATAACAACCCTGTGAGGTAGTTTAGTCTGAGCAGCAGATTGGTCCAAGGTGAAATTCATGGCTTGGTAGGGGATTTGAACCCTGGGCTCCCAGGTCCTACTCCAACACTTCTAACACTGTAAGAGCTGTTCAACAGAGAAACGGTCTCCCTTGGGAGATTGTGAACTCTCCTTCCTGGGAGGTTTTTAAGCAGTGGTTGAATGGCCATCTGTCCTGGATGCTTTGGTAGAGATTCCTGCATCGCAGGGGGTTGGACCAGATAACTCTTGGGGTCCCGTCTAACTCTCCAGTTCTATTATTCTATCACACTGGCTTTCAGGTATGGTGTCTAAATAGGAGTAAGAGGTGGTTTGCATCGTCTCTCCTGCCTCGGGCAAGTTTAAATCAAGGTCCTGATTCAGTATCCACAGAAAAGGAAGTGGACTAAAACTAGGGACAACACAAGGCTGTTCTTCCCTGTCCTTGGCTAGAATGGTTACAGCCAGGATGATAACCTGTTGCACATCCTGAAACATCTGGAGAGAAGCAGCTTCCCAACCCCTGGAGCACAAGGATGGCTGTCCCTTAAAACATGATATTTGGCTTTTCTCAGCTTGTTTAGCTGAGAAAAGACAGTAGGATTCAGCAGGGCCATTACATGACGAAAAAACCCAACCTGTTAACTGTATGAGGTCTAACCAATTAATTAGTAGTGTTGGCATAAATTTGCGTAAGAGCAAGAAGATACCTGTCCCACTATCCTCATAGCCTCTCAATTTCCTCAGGTCCGATTCTCTCCGGTGGTGACCGTTCACCCGCTGGTGGCCTGGAGCTACGCGTCTCGGGCCGCCCGCCGTGGCCCCTGGGAAGAAATGGCCCGCGACCGATGCCGCTTCCGCCGGAGGATTGCTGAAGTGGGAGCCATCTTGGAGCCTTGCCTGAGGGCGGAACACCGGGCCAAAGCTTGGAGGGAGATCTATGGGGTTCAGGAAGAAGAAGGCAACGACAGCTCCCCTCTCCTTTCTGGTTCTGCTGAGGCAGATTAAGCTGTGCCTCCAGATTAAGTCAGGAATGAAATGGCTCTTCAAGATATGGCAGCCATGAAGTAAACCGTCCATTAGAGATACATATACAGGCTTCTGAGGTTTTGAGAACCAAATTGAATCCTTTTTTTAAACACTGGAGATCGTAAGGGGAGGCTCATGGGTCTGAAAGGAGGGCCCTGTGTGTGAGATGTTGCAAGATTTAATTCTGGGCCTGAAATCCACATTCTCTCAGGATGAAGTGGGGCCCTGAGGTTGCCGTGAGGAGCAAGAGCTTCTGTGCTCTGATATTTCTGAATAAATGCACTGATGTAAAGCTGCTACTACCTCAGTTGATTTGAAGGACGTGGCTGCCAGGCCTTTAGTCTACAATGTGTGTAGCATAACATGAGGAATTGGTGGCCCTGGTGGACACTCAAGTGTGTTATGCGCATGCTCTAGTTCAGTGTTTCCCAACCTTGGGCCTCCAGCTGTTTTTGAACTACAATTCCCATCATCCCTGACCACTGGTCTTGCTAGCTAGGGATGATGGGAATTGTAGTCCAAAAACAGCTGGAGGCCAAAGGTTGGGAAACACTGCTCTAGTTTACACATGATGTTAAGTGGACAGAATTTCACAAGGTTTCCTAATGTATTTCTATTTTACATGCTAGTTATCTTTCAAAGCAAGCCTTTGAGATTTCTCCCCCCCCCCTAATTTCAAAATATGTATTAAATTATTAGTAATGGTGATGTGAACTCCCAGGATGGAGCGGAGACTTGATGTCTGTATGTATAATTTATCTGTCCACAAATTATTACTTTTTTAAATAATAATAAAATATTACAGCTATGACTGTGTATTCCCTCATCATCATCTTGGTTATTGAAAATGTAATATTGAAGGCTGATTTCAGAGGTCTCCCCACAACACGTGTTTACCCCTTATTTGTGACTAGAAGCACCCACTAGAGTTTATTCTCCAGGGGGATAGGGGTGTCTTGAGCAACAAACATGCCTCAAAAGCTGTATCTCAAAATCAGACTTTATGTGATAAAGTGGTGGCAGGGTGGAAATCACAGGAAAGTGTAGGGTGGCAATCCCCCACTCCCACTTAATTTTTTGGTATTTCTGCAAAGCCTGAGATTTCCCCCAAGCCTGCTGCTACTTTCCCTCTGAAGCCCCATCAACATTCTTAAGTGAAGCAGCATCATTAAACAGTCATGGCTTCCCCCAAAGTATCCTGAGAACTGTAGGTTACAGGTGCCAAGTGTTGTTAGGAGACCCTTATTACCCTCAGAGCTCTACACTTCTCAATGGATCCCTGGGAAAAGGGATTGACCCTCTTGAGAATTGTAGCTGTGGGACGGGGAATAGGGGTGTCAGGCCCTGGGCCCTTAACTTGGCTCTCCTAGCCTCTCTAAATTTGTTCCTCAGCCTAATTTTGCCCTTACCTACCACAGAAATGTGGCCCATGGAAAGTTGCCCAGTGGTGAATGTGGCCCTCAGTTTGAATTGTTCCTCACCCCTGATGCTATTTAGGATGGTGGCAACAGACAGAGTAAAATAATGGATGAAAGCCAAGCAATCTCTCCCATTTGGGTCCCTTGCTCTCCTCCCTCCCTGGATTTTATTTCCTGGAACTGTCAAATCGGTACCTAGTTTTAAGCCTGGCAAGTAGGCAGAACTTCCGAGTTTACACAAAAGAGGAAGGAAAAAGCCACTGGAGTAAGAAAACAGCCAGAACAGTATCAGCTCTTCGCAAACAACCTTATGATGGATGACGTTTCTGTTCTCTCATGGCTTAGGAATGCAGTCTTGCATACCAAAGGGCACTGACTCATAAGGCCTTAAAAATAAATGACTGGCAAACTGAAGCCAGCACCTACTAGAAATAACTTGAGCTTCTGTCCTGTTAACTCGAGGGTGGTGGATGGGTTTTGTGAGGTAAATAGTTAAGCAAGACGGCAGCCTGTTGGTACCACACTGCTCGGCCTAGTGCGAGAGGACAAGAAAGAAAAAGGAAGATCTGGTTCTATGAAACCCAAAGGTAGACTTTTGCTATGCAGAAGGCAAACTTGTTAAATGAAAACTCCTGTCAGCCTTGCAAGCACGGTCAGTGGCCATGATTTTGGGGGGGGGGGGTTAGTTCAGCAACATCTGGGTAAAGGTTCTTCACTCCTGCTGTAGCTTCTTGGACTCCCAACTCCCATCATCCCCGGCCACTGGGCATGTTGCCTGGATCTGATGGAAGCAGGAGCCTGACATCCAAAGAGGGAACAGTCAACCCCTCTTCCCAGGGAACTGTCGCTCTGTGAGGGGAATGGGGGGTCTCAACAACCCTCAGCAGCATCCTTAACAAACCAACCTTCGCAAGATGCTTTGGGGGTCACTGAAAGTGGTGCAATGCTGCTTTACATGTAGAGTGCAGGTGGGGACTGGCCCTATGGTGCATTTCTAAATGGGGAGGGAAGGAAGGAAGGTAACACATCGAAAGCAGATGCATGAAACCACAGGGCACATGAGACGCACGTGGGTGGAGCTCAAGAGCAGACTGCACAACTCAGGGAAGGAACAGGTTGCTCTCTGTCACACCCACATTATTTTCCATCCAGGGGAGAGACTGCCTATGAAATGAGATAGTGGGTTAAGGCTACTCACCTGGGCACGTGATGGCAGCTGGCACAGGCCTGCGCTTTGGCCCATTTGAACAGGCCACATGCAACATGGTAGACAGCTAATGTAAGGATTTGTATAACTTTACAATATGCAGAGAATAATATGGGCTGAGAAATCAGAGGAGCTGAGGGAAGTCTCTGGGGGAGGGGAGGGAGGGTTGGGGGGGAAAGGGGGAAAATAATATAGGTTTTGGTATGTTGAAATTGCCAATAAAAACTTTTTTAAAAAAACAGGCCACGTACAAGCCTTCCCTCTGCCCAAATTGCATGCAGGTTGTTGTTTAGTCGTTTAGTCATGTCCGACTCTTTGTGACCCCATGGATCAGAGCACGCCAGGCACTCCTGTCTTCCGCTGCCTCCCGCAGTTTGGTCAGACTCATGCTGGTAGCTTCGAGAACAGTGTCCAACCATCTCGTCCTCTGTCGTCCCCTTCTCCTTGTGCCCTCCATCTTTCCCAACATCAGGGTCTTTTCCAGGGAGTCTTCTCATGAGGTGGCCAAAGTATTGGAGCCTCAGCTTCACGATCTGTCCTTCCAGTGAGCACTCAGGGCTGATGCATGCAGGGGACATGCCAAAGAGTTTCAACCCCTGACATTCTGCAACCCTTTCCAAAGTCTTGCTGCATTGGACCCCAGTTCCTGCCTTCATTTCTGCCCCCTCCATGGTGCTACTGTTGCAGGAAGCAGTTGCACACACAGGAGGCCTCTTAAGAAGTGACTGCGGATAAATGCTCTGCCTGCATTTACCACATGACCACTCACGAACGACGGGGGCAGGCTGCATCTCAATGGTTACAGCATCCGCTTTGCACGCACAAGGTCTTGGGTTCAATCCCTGTCATCTCCAGGTAGGGCTGGGAGAGACCCCCCCTGCATGGAATGCTGCTGCCTGTCCGTGCAGACAGTGCTGAGCTAGATGAGCCAATGGTCTGGCTCAGTACAAGGCAACTTTCTAGATTCCATGTGGAGGTCGGGATGCAACCACTGGCATGGAGGGTGTGTATGGCCAGGGTGGATATACACACATCTACACAGTTTATTTATTGTAAAGTAAGGATGGCTCAACCTCAGCCTGGGGCCCCCGACTGATACCGACACTGAGACTCAGAGCAATTTTTGCTGTTCTTTCCCTTAAGACCCCACCGGACACAGTGAGACTTTCTCAGAAGTATGTCCATTGAGATAAGCTCCTACAGAAGGAAGCAAGAGAAGTCACTGGAAATCGGAGGTGTTTTGAGAGCTTTATTTAAATACAAGGGCCCAAATAATTAAAAATAAAAAAGGTTCAGCACTGCAATCCCATTATAAAGGAATCAACTTTTGAAAAGGAGGAAGGTAGTGGCCCAAGTCTACAATACTGACATCAGCAAGAGAGACATCTGTCCCCCAACCCTGTTGAATTTTCTGTTGCATCCAGGAACATAGTAGAAAGTGACCAGGGCAGGTGTGGTGCTGGTCTCTCGCTCAGCTTCTTCTCCCTCCCTCTGCTCATCCTCCATGGCAAACACTCCTCCACCTCCCTCATTAGAGCCCCACTAAGGGCTCCCTCAGAGGCTCATTGTGGCTAAGAGAAGCAGAGGGCCCCGTTTGGTTAAATTTTAAAAAGGGGAGGATTTATGTGTGCGCGTTGTTGTTTTTTAACAGCTCCCATACCTATTTTCTCTTGTGTGCAACCAGAAGGGAGTGGTTTAAGGGCAGGGCTTCCGTTAAAGACTCCTCCCAGTGTTTTCTGCGATAGGAGAGATCTCTTGCCTATTCCCTTTGCCCATGGTACCGGGGAAAGTTTGGATTTGGGAGCTCCAGGGGAAAAGGGGATGGGGAAACAAGAGGAAAAGGCACCCCTAACTCCCCACAAGCACACCCATCAGTGCTCCACAGGGTTCGCGTGATGCTGTTGGTTCTGGAGAGGTTCCACCTGGTTCTGCAGGGCAGGAGCATCCGGCAACGCAGGGCCTCCAGCACGGGACTCGGGTGGAGGAGGAAGTGTTTGGTCTGGGGGGAAAGGAGAAGACAAGAGTGTGGAGCTGCTGTCATCAACAGGACTTCACTTGCCTCTGCAAGAGCCTGGGAATCCTGTTCCTCCCTTTCGCTTGCCCTCCTGGCGCAGGTGCCAACACAGGTTTAGACGGTTCCACCTGCCATGCATGGTGCCACCCTCTGGAGAGGGTGCAGAAGTGACCAGCCCTCCTCACAAATTTGAAGCTGCAGGCAGAGATCATCCTGGCAGCTACATGGGGACATCCCTCCCTCCTTCCTCAGCATCAGAATTGGGGAGGTGGCTGGTAGAGACTGCAAGAAATCCAGAGCGCCATGGCCAGGCAAGCCTTGCCACCCCACTCTCCTGCTATGGGGAAAGGTCATAACTCAGTGGTAGAGCAACTGCTTTGAATGCAGAAGGTCCCAGGTTCAACCCCCAACTTCTCCATATTGGCTTGGGAATGTTCCCTCTCTGGAACCCAGGAGAGCTACTGCCAGACATTGTAAACAGTTCTGAAGCCAGTTTTAAAGGTAAAGGGACCCCTGACCATTAGGTCCAGTCGTGGCCGACTCTGGGGTTGCGGCGCTCATCTCACTTTATTGGCCGAGGGAGCCGGCGTACAGCTTCTGGGTCATGTGGCCAGCATGACTAAGCCGCTTCTGGCGAACCAGAGCACTGCACGGAAACGCCGTTTACCTTCCAACCGGAGCGGTACCTATTTATCTACTTGCACTTTGACATGCTTTCAAACTGCTAGGTTGGCAGGAGCAGGGACCGAGCAACGGGAGCTCACCCCGTCGTGGGAATTCAAACTGCCGACCTTCTGATCAGCAAGTCCTAGGCTCTGTCCCGAAGCCAGTTTTACTTGTGATTTAATTTAATTCTCCCCGCCCCATTTATAGCCCACCTCTCCTCCAAGGAGCTCCATGTAGCCTACATGATTCTCCCCCTCCCCATTTCATTGTCAACCTGCCCCCCCCCCCCCCCCGTGAGGTGTGTTAGGCTCAGAGACAGGGACTAGCCTGAAGTTACCCAGCGAGTCCCATGGATGAGTGGGGATTTGAAACCTGGTCTCCCTGGTCCTGGACCAGGTCACTTTGCCACAGAGCTTCTGGCACTTGGGAGCATATTTCGAAGTAATTTTTAAAGAGGCGGCTGCAATGCACTGCATACAGGCCCAGATCCTCATCCCTTTCAAGAAAGCCCAGAGACCCCAGCTGCCAACCACTTTTCCTCTCTCAACGGACCAGACTCCCTTATTTTCCAAGAGAACCCAGGGGATACGGCTCCTCCTACCTGCTGGGGCTGCATGCGGCGGCTGGGCTTGGAACTTCAGTTCTCCGTCAGGTCCAGCGTGGGGTGCCTGCTCAGGCTGCTTTTGGGCTTTCCTCTGTTCCATCTGGAGCACAACCTGTAAGGAACGGGAAGTCGAGTGAGCTCACACACAAACCCTCAAAGTG
This sequence comes from Podarcis muralis, assembly GCF_964188315.1. Lineage (NCBI taxonomy): Eukaryota > Metazoa > Chordata > Lepidosauria > Squamata > Lacertidae > Podarcis > Podarcis muralis. The sequence goes on from NC_135667.1 coordinate 19,843,665, forward strand.
CAATTGCATCCTGAAAACGGCATGCATGCAATTACAAAATGCTGGGACTTTTTCTTCTTCTTTTTGCACATGTTCCCCCCATGCTTTGATCTCCTTGCAGAAGAAAGGACTGCAACTGCACACTTCTCGCCACACCAAAGCCCTTTCCCCTCTTGGTTAAGCTGTCTCCCAATCTGACTTCTCTCACCCAACAGCTATGCCACCCAACCAAATGTCTGCCTGCCCCCCAACCTCGTGCTTCCCACCTGCTGAAATTCCTTCTTCTGGGCATCAAGCTCCACCTGCCGCTGCTGCAGTTCCTGGTGCTGCTGGCGAAGCTGCTCCGCTTGCCGGCCTAACTCCGCCTGCTGGGCCGCCAGCTCTGCCTCAAAGCGCTGAAGCTCGGCTTCCGAGTACACTTGGGTCTCTTCCACAGTCTGGATGGGGGAAGAAGTGAGAAACAGAGCGGCTGGCTTAACTGACGAGAGAGATCATTAAATCTGGGAGCTCTTCTAGGTCACGTGACATGGGCTTGGTCCAACACACAAACATTTCAAAGGGTGATGATGGTGGTGGTGATTGTATGTGTAGGTTCCGAGGCAGCGCATGTTTAAGTGAAATTGTGTATATTGCGAAAATCAATGTAAGAGCCTACCTGCAAACACCCTCTAAACCTGGTTTCCTCAAACTCAGCCCTCCAGAGGTTTTTTGAGACTACAATTCCCATCATCCCTGACCACTGGTCATGCTAGCTAAGGATTATGGGAGTTGTAGGCCAAAAACATCTGGAGGGCTGAGTTTGAGGAAGCCTGCCAGCCTCTGGAAACTCTTGAAAAACCCCATAATACTGTAGCCCCTTCAATACAACAAACTGTCCACCACAATCGCTCCCTGAAAACCTCCTTTCTCAAACTCAAACTCTCCACAGGCCTCAAAGGTTGGTGCAAAGGCTCCTGGGATTGCACTAGCAAAGGCTTGTGGGATTGCTAAATGTGGTTTTCATGCCATTTTGTTCCGTTTCTGGGGTGTGCAAGTCGCACATGCTTCGAATGTGCATAAGTGGGAAGTTGCCTGTAATATGGATCAAAGTACCTCTGTTGCAGATTTCACAAATACGAAGGCTTAAGCAGAGGAGGCTGGCCCATTAGGGCAAAACTGCCCCACCAACCTCAATCTGTCCAGGGGGAGGCGCTGCCTGTCAGCTTCTTCTCCCTCCTCAGCTTCAGAGTTGCTTTGATAGAACTCAACAGGGAAGATGAGGACGGGAACAAAACGAGTACAAACTCCACTAGCCTCTCGCTCTTGGGCTCACTGCCTTCCACCCCACCAGCCCCAATGGGCACCGGCAGCTACTGGGCTTATGTTCCCATGGCTGGAACAAGTACCCACTGAAAAGTACAGTTATAGCTCCTAAAAGGCTGCTGCTGCAAAAATGAAAGGTTCTGAGCATTTTTGCTCTCCTCAACAAATAAAAATGTAATCAAGCTGAGGGGTGAGAATCAGAAATGGCCACACAAGGTTGCTGGCTTCGTAGTTATGCTGCATATTAAAACTGCTTTATAAAGTTGCTTTATTAGATCTGACAGTTGTTTTTGCAATCAGTTTTTTTTTGGGGGGGGGGGAATGCTGCAAGGAACTTTGAGCAATTTATAGAAAACTCTAACATACACAGGGCAGGAAAAACCAGTCACCTTCATTTATCATTTAAAAAATCTTCTGCCCCAATCTTTTTTTTTAATTGCATGGCTTAAAATCATTTGACACATTTTTTATTAAAAAAAACTTGAAACTACCTTTAAAAACACCAGAACCTTCAGGCTTAGGGCCATCAAAGACAGCCAAGGAAAAGTCAGCATGTTTTGACTGTAATCAGATGAAACTGAAATGTTGTTTTCTTGACTCCGAAGTCTCTCACAAAATCAATTTTCAAAAACTCCCACGCTATAGCGAAGGAATTGGATCAGGGACAGCCCCAAACAATTTAAGACAAGTCTCCTTCCATGCCAAGGGAATTAGCTTGCCTCAAGCAAAGACAGATGATTTGCTTTTTAGAAACTTCACATGCATGCAGCAAGATTAACCCAGTTTCAGAGAGTGTGTTAGATATGTCTGCTCCTGGCCTAGGGATGGGTGGACCTTATTTAACCAGAGGGGCTCACTCCCTCAAGGGCAACCTTGCATCATGCCAATAGTGGGTGTGGCCAGAAGCAAAAATGGGTGTGGCTAATGATCTGACTCTTACCTCTGTACAGTGGGCTACATTCTAGGTCTGCCAAACCCAGGCTTCTCCAAGCACACACCCACCTAAATCTATCCTTACATATCCAAGGCATAGTCACAGTTCAATGGCAGGTTCAGCCAGGGGAAAGCACTTGGAACAAGGGTGAAACAAGTGTTTGGCCCATGGAGAGTCCTAGGGCTTGAGAGAGAGAGAGAAGAAGGGAGGGAGGTAATTTCTGGCCCCTGCAACTGAGGTGCCCCACACCCCTGGGCCTGCAATCTGCTACTAGTGACCTGCTTCTTTGATCCTTGTTAGCAGACATTCAGAATCTTGTTTTGCACAGCAGTCTCCCCTCCACAAACCCACACACCTCCCATCCGTCGGCTTCGTTGAATTCCTTCTTCTGAGTGGATTTGAGGAACTCTTCCAGGGTCACCAGGCGGTCTTTGTTAAGGTCCACCTGCAAGAAGATAAGTTGTGAACTGACCACAGAAATCTGCTTGGGCCTTCAATCCCTCTATTAGGCCTCAACTGCCATTTTCAGCCCCTCCCTGCTTTTCTGACATTTCCCCCTCCAAGCCTGTTGGCGCCTCAGAAATCTGCAGCGTATGAGTTATGGGTCCTCCACCCTTCTCTCTTGACTCTGGGTCGCTCCATACTTATACTGGCTACAGAACAACACGTCTTAAAGCTTTCACTTTCTTAAAGAAAATAATGAGCAAGTTTCTAGCCTCGTTTGCTGTGAAACAGACTTGGAAGTAAATTTTGTATATCTATATGCTGCATTTCTGCACTCGCAGAAAAAAACAAAACAAAAAAACTCACCTTAATGTTACAACAGCTCCCAATTTAAATCAACATAGAATTATAAACAAAACCAATCACTACAAACCTGACAATAAAACCTACAAAAACAGCAGCAAATAGATGACAATAAGCAGAACAGGACAAACAACTGCTCTCCCCACAAAGGCTTTTCTAGAAAGGAAAGCCTTGACTTGCCCTTAGGAGGAAGGGAGAACCCCCACAAACCTCCCTGTGGAGGGAATTCCAAAGGCTGGGCGCCACTACCAAAAAGGCCCCGTCTCCATTTCAGCCTTAGCAAATCTGGAAGTCATCAGGTTGGCTAACTTCCCATCACCCCCAACCTGGAGGGCACCAGGTTAGCAAAAGCTGTTCTCGTTAACAATCCTCATATCAAAATGTGGGGAAAGCAGAAACAGAGCCCCAGTGATGAGTCAAGCTGGTAAATGTTCAGAACAGAACAGCCTTCCCCCATCCTTGGGTCCTCAGGTGGGAGGGCGGCATCAGGTTGGGGGAAGTTCCAGTCATCTATTCTTGATACTTGGAAAAATACCGAGGTGTAGATGACACCAGCTGATGTGAACAATACGCAGAGAGATCTCAGAAGCCAAATGTGTGGGAGAGAAAAGGGGAAAGCCAAGTTTCCCAGCACACACGCACACAAATAAACACACAGGCTCTGCCACCCACATATTTCCTGAAGTCAGTCTCTTTCTCCACAACCTCTCAGGGGAAAGGAAACATGTGGTCTGGCCCTTTCAACCACTCTGGTAGTGAAAGGATGTTAACTGGAGGGAAGCAGTTCAGTCCTCCTCCGCTCCAGTTGCAAGCTGCTCCTGTCACCATAGATTGCCAATGTTTTCTGTACTTGCTGCACATTAGCAGAGATTCAATGACCTCGCTTGCTGCCTCCGTTCCATTTCCAGCAACTCCCATCAGCCCCAGGGCTGCACGGCCAATGATCAGAGATGGCGAACAGTTCAAACAAAGATCTGGAGGCAGGCAATGGGTTCTGCCACCCCTGTTGTGGTCTCTTTTAGTGTTCACCCTCACCCACAAATTCTGGGGTTTGGGTATTTTTTTATTTTTGGCAAAGCTTTCTACTAAGACGAGTCTTCTAGACATCCCACATTAGGACTGTGAACGAGCAGAGGCAACACCGCAGAGCATAAACTGTGGAACTCACTCCCGCAGGACATTATGCACGAGAGGTAGGGCCATGCTGCAGGCAATAGGCTGGGCTGAGAGACAGTAAGCCAGACTACAACTCTCATCATCCCCCAACCACAGACCATGACTGCTGGGGCTGAGGGTCATTGGGGGAGTCCAGAAATCAGGAGGGTGGTAAGTTGGAGGAAAGGTACATTAACTCCTCCCGCCAACAACAACAGGAACTTAGCATCTCACTCTCAGCTGATACGCTAGCACTGTGGATTGCTTTACCACCAGCAGCCTTCAAAAAACAAGCCAAAGAGGCAGCGTGGTGCAGTGGTTAGCGTTGGGACAAGGAGCTGGGAGAGCAGGGTTCAAGTCCCCACTCGGCCATGAAGCTTGCCAGGGCTAAGCCGCCTAATTGAACAGAAAGGGGAAGAAGCAAGTGTTTGACTCGGAGAAAAGTTGGGGTGTCATAATAAGCATGTCTCGCAGGTGGACCCCCCCCCCTTGCCTTCTCTGATCACAGGGAGCAATGGCACTATATCGCCCTCTCCGTCCGGCCCAGATGCTTACATTTTGCATTACATGCTCCCGCATGCGCAGCCGTTCCTCCTCCATTTCTAACATGTCGTCCTCTTCGTTCCGGGGGTCGTAGACCTTCTCCAGCTGCAAAGTGGGGAACAAGGGCAAGGTGAGAGGCTAAGAAGTCCTGTTGTGCCCATCTCCCTTCTCTAACCCCCAGGAACCTCTTCCCCACACACAAAAAAAAAAAAAGGTCCAAAGGTCCTAAATCTCGAGCGCATAGGAAGCTGCCTCCTACCCCGTCAGACCAGTTAGGTCTACTTAGCTTTGTCTACGCTGCACTGCCGGGATGCTGGTGGCGCTGTGAGTTAAACCACAGAGCCTAGGACTTGCCAATCAGAAGGTTGGCGGTTCTAATCCCCACGACGGGATGAGCTCCCGTTGCTCGGTCCCTGCTCCTGCCAACCTAGCAGTTCGAAAGCACGTCAAAGTGCAAGTAGATAAATAGGTACCGCTCCGGCGGGAAGGCAAACGGCATTTCCGTGCGCTGCTCTGGTTCGCCAGAAGCGGCTTAGTCATGCTGGCCAAAAGACCCGGAAGCTGTACGCCGGCTCCCTCGGCCAATAAAGCGAGATGAGCGCCGAAACCCCAGAGTCGGCCACGACTGGACCTAATGGTTGGGGGTCCCTTTACCTTTACCTTGGACTGCCAGTGTCTTTCTGGCTCTTCAAGCTGAGGAATCCCCCAGCCCTGCCTGGAGATGCCAGGGATCAAATCTAGGACCTCTGGAATGCACAACATGCATGCTGTATGCCTGAGCTCATGTCGTTCCCCAGAAGGGAAACCTGCCTCTCGGGACTGCTCAAAACCCACACCACAAAAAAACAGGGGTGGGGAGTCTGTGGCCCTCGAGATATTGCTGGGACTCCTATCAGCCCTCTTATCAGATCATCCCTTGACAACTGGGCTAGGAGAGTTAGGAGAGTGCTTGCCCTGCATGCAGAATTTCCCAGGTTCAATCCCCAGCATTTGGGCTGGTAAACAGACCCCTGCCTGATAAAATGGCTCACTATATGCAGGCAAGAGGCTAGTCCTTATGAGGACCTGTTTCAAGGTTGAACCACAGCAGACTGCAAGGGGAGGCTCAAATGCTTGAATGCATCCCCTTCTGCCCCCAAATACAAGAACAACTTCTTTGTGCACAGAAAACAAAGTGTCAGAGAGAAGCTTTCCTCCCATGTGCTAGTTTTCTACATGCAGAGGGGCTTGCGGGCTTGCTTTTGTAAGGATGAGCATTGAAACATGCATGCCCCTCCCAGCCATAGCTGTCAACTTTTCTCTTTTCTTGCAAGGAATCCTATTCGGAATAAGGGAATTTCCCTTTAAAAAAGGGAAACGTTGACAGCTATGCTCCCAGCTGCAGTCTGCTGTGGTACAGCCTGGGCACAGGCTTATTACTAGGCAGAGAACTTACCTCCTTAGTGAAGAGAGCCTCCAGTTCCTGCTCATCTAGAACTCCATCACTATTTGTGTCTGAGGGGGAAAGTAAGGGAGACAGAGTTAGACCTAGGGCAAGCCTCTCTCTCTGTCCCCAGTGAGCAATTATGGGAGAGCCAGTGGCCTGGTTTTGCACGTCACAATATGCCAGAGTTTGTCTTAAACCACAGTTTAATCACAAATATGCCCACCCCAGCCCCACACAAATTACGGCCTGTCATGTCACCTAAAGCCTAGGCTGTGCCTTGTTTCCTTCAGACAACATGGTGGGCTACCAATTAATCCAAGAACAAACCTTAAATTTATTTCTGGCCTTATGGCACGTGGCGGGTTTGAAACAGACCATGCTCTGGGTTTGAACAACATTACAGCCAAAAGAATGTGGCTTTGTCCATTGTTTGAACTAATTTCAAGATTGTGTTTCTACATTACCCTGGGACCTTGCTGTGAAGGGAGAGTAATAAATCAGATCAATAAAATAATGTGACTCATTTGGAGAACATGTGAAGGTGAGGGAGAAGAGAGAAGCTGTGCAGGGACAGGGTGAGGCACGTTCAGAAATAAACCATGTTTTCAAGACAAACTGTGGCCTAAATGGCCTCTGCCCTGTATACTTGAAGGAACGTCTCCACCCTCATAGTTTAGCCCACACATTGAGGTCCAGCTCCGAGGGCCTTCTGGCAGTTTCTTCACTGCGAGAAGTGAAGTTACAGGCAACCAGGCAGAGGGCCTTCCCATCAGATGTCAAGGAGATAAATAACTATACAACTTTTAGAAGATACCCGAAGACAGCCCTGTATCTGGAGATTTTTAATGTTTGATGTTTTATTGTGTTTTTATGTGTTGGAAGCCATCCAGAGTGACTTCCAACTACAGTGGTATTTCGGGATGGAAACGGGATCCGTTCCAGAGCCCCGTTCGCATCCTGAATGGAACGTAAGACGCAACGGCGCGTCTGCGTGTGCACGGGTCACGTTTTGCCGCTTCCACACATGCACGTGACGTCATTTTGAGCGTCTGTACATATGCAAGCGGCGAAACACGGAAGTAACACGCTCCGTTACTTCCGGGTTGCCACGGAGCGCAACCCAAAAGCACTCAACCTGAAGCACATTCAACCCGAGGTATGACTGTACTAAAAATGTCACTAATCTACTGATCATCAGCTAAACCTGTCAGCCCTCCACTGCTATAAGCCTGAAACCAGAGCTCCCTTCAGGGAAGCGATGAAAGACAGAAATAGAGGAACACCCTTCCTCCCCCTCCTCACCGTGTAATTTGAAGAAAGTCTTGGGATTGAACTCATTGGGGTCCAAGCCGTCGGTCTCCTGCCAGACTTCCTTGAGCTGATCGCGGCTCCCCTGCGTTGAGGTTACAGATGAGGCAATCAAGGCCAGTCAAAAGAATTAATATCTCCCATCTTTGCCTCCCACAGGAACACCCGAACGCCCCTCCCCCCAAAAAAAACCCCTAGAAGTGGTTCCTTACCGGGACATTGACCTTGGGGTGCTCCTTGTGCTTCTTCTTGAGCGCCTCAAAATGTGCCTCCTCCTCCCGGCGCTTCTCCTCATCCAGCGATTTCAAGTACTCCCGGCGCTCGTGCTCCTTCATCATCTCGTAGCGCTTGAACTCCTCGTGGTGAGCGGCATCGTAGTTCTCCAGGTCCTTAGTAGCCTGCGGGGCGAAGAGGCAAGGCAGACAATGTCAACAGTGACAAAGTGGGGTGGGAGAGCTGGGACAAAAGCATTCCCCCCTGCACTAACCCAGGATGCTTGAAGACGGATGCCTGAAGTCCCTGCAAAGCTCAAAGTAAACACACGAATGTAAGGCGAGCTTGTTGGATCAGCCCAATGATCCATCTAGGGCAGCATATGCATACATATTTTTAGCTTTTACAATTTTTTTCACATTTGCATTCACAAAAAATAAACATTAATCATTGACTTCCCTCCTTTCCATGGTTCATTCTAATTATCTTCTGCTGCTGCATATTCTAATTAACTCCATATTAATTCTTTCTCATCTTCTCTCAGCTTAATTTATACCGCTGAATTTACTCTAATCCTGCCAAGGTTTTGTTTGCAATAACTCTTCAGATATTATACAAACTTTTCCCAATCTCCCTTAAACACACTTTCCTCCTGGTCTCTTATTCTCCTGGTTAAACTTGCTATTTCTGCATATTCCGTCAGCTTCACCTGCCATTCTTCCTTTGTTGGTACTGTTCCCTCCCTCCCATTTCTGACCATATACCATCTGGGCTGCTGTGGTTGGATATAGAAACAGATTAGAGACATCTGACTCAGTTATTCGGAACAGCTAACAACTGGTTAACTCCTCTCTCAGCTCTCTCAATAAACCACTGTAAGAATTGCAGCTCTATGAGGGGAATAAGGGACCCCTAACAACTTAATGAACTACAGTCACTCCCAGGATTATTTGGGGAAAGCCACGAGTGTTTAAAGTGGTATAATACTGCTTTAATGTATAGTGCAGACAGGGCCACCGTCTTACTGAGCTAGGCAGAGCTGAGATAGAATTGCACTAGGACTGCAAACTCAAAAGCTATTCCGGATTTGGGTCTTGCAACCCCACTTGATCTCAGACCTGCCATCTACCACCCATCCCTTGAGACCAAAAGTAGAATAGATTGGATACATATTAAAAATCTGGATGTGCTGTGATTACTAAACGTACATGCACAAAACAAAAACACAGTATCTCCCACCCTGATCAGCCTGCCTTTCTTCAAAAGGGGATGAGCCAATAAAGAAAACACTTTACAGAAAAGCAGAGGAGCATTGTGGGGGTGGGAAAAGATTATCTTACTTCCTCGAACAAACTGTGCATGAGAATTATTGTCTTAGGAGGCTGCTCCTTCTGGAGGAATTGAATCCTCAACACAGGCAATTACCTCCAGTTTAATTCCCAAAGAATTGCTCTTTTTGTGGCTGTTTTCCTCCAGAGCATAAGGAAAGGAAAAAAACTTCACTCCCTTAAACAATATGGGGGAGGAGAAAACGACACACGCGGCTGATCCCACACTGAACCACATGGAGCGTTAGGCAAAAGGCCTTGCTTTTAAACCAGTCACCCATACTTATCGATATTAATTAGCAAGTGAAGCTTCTTCCACCATGGAGCAAAATGCGATCACCTGTTAATTGCCATGGATCACACAGCTGTCGAAAAGCACAGCAGCAGCAGCAGCAGCAGCAACAACAACAACAACAACAACAACAGAGAATGGTTGATAAACAGGCAATAAGACCCACTGCTGCCAACAAGGATATCTTCTTGCACAGCACTTGAATCAGGCAGTTGTGTTGCATTGCACAAGTACGCTGTATGGACCAGGGTGAGGTGAGCAAAGGGCACCAGCACACCAGAGGCTGACAAGACAGCCACATCGATTTTGGGAAGAAATAAGGAAGAAAGTTCAGACATACGGCTTGAATGAGCAACTCCAGATCCCGGGCTTCAAACGTGTGCTGGTTTTGAGGGTCCAGATGTTCGAACTGCTTCAGCAAAGAGAGGTGATCGACCTGTACATCTGGAGGGGGAGAGGAGTTTGCAGGGGAGAGGTTAAGGATGCTGGTTCACATCTGAAGCTCCAACAGGTCACAGAGAATGGGGATGAGGAGGAGCCTGCAGCCCTCCACAGGTTGTCGGACTACAAATCCCATCAACTCCAACCAACCTGGCCAAGGACAGCACACAGAAGACGGCAGATCCCCCACCTTCCATTTAAGCCAATGGCTATTGGTCAGAACAACTGAAAATGGAACTTGCAGATTTTATCTGTTCCTGGGGACAACAGGGGATGGGGCTCACTCTATGAAGCCTGACTCACGAGTCTCCTGAAAAGTAAGTGTGAGGGTGGGGAGACCAGGCTGGCTGCTGATGGAGCAATCTAACAAGACCATTTTTATGGCTACATCTGAGGAAGCCCAGGCTGAAAATGCAACTAATAAGTAAGCAGGCTATCAGGAACAATTAGTCCCTGATCAAGAGGGATAAGTGTCCAAAGACCACTCAATGTACACATACAAATTAACTCTGCAGTGGCCCTCAACTTCTCATGCTGGAACCCAGATCTAACACTATCCAAAATGCCACAGTCCCAACCACAAAACATGACCCCTGACTCCCAGCACCCCCATTTCTATTCCCCAAATCCCTCCAGAAGCTCCACTCGCGCAACCCTCTTCTGTCCCAGCTCACCTTGTTCCATGGTTGCATCCATCTTGGCCTTCAGAAGCATCCGAAGCCGGGAGACCTCTTGACGCTTCAATTCATCAAGTTTGGTGCGGACATGGTGGCTGACAAAGTCCAGCTCTTTGCTGAGCTTTCCGCTCTGAAAGAAGCCACAGATGGCAAGTTTTATTTACTATCAGCCATGCTAATTCCACCCTTCCTCCAAAGAAACCAATGCAGAACGTGCATCTCGTCCCATCTTCACAACAACCTTATGAGATAGGCTAGGCTGAGTGACAGAGATTGGACTAAAGTCACCTAAGTGAGCTTCGGGATTTAAAGCAGGGGTGGGGAGCCTCCAGCCCAGGGGCCAGCCTTAGCCCACTGGGAGTCCAATTTGACCCACCAGGCCATTTGGAAAATCCATGCAAGGGATTCTGAGAGGTGGCCAAGGCTGTCATATTTGGCCTGATAAGCGTCTTGTCTATGGAGTCAAAAAAGTTCCCCACCCTGATTTAAGGACAGGTTTTCTCAGTCCAAGTTCAGGAAGTGAAGAGTTACCACACTGCAGGGAGATATGCATCCATCACTACCACAAAAATCAAAGTTCGGCTCCCAGGGAAGCCATATTTCACTATCCACCAAACCAAAACCTCAGAATGCCGGCTAACGAAGAAAACTATCTTGCTAGCACACATGACCACACAACATAGTCCAGATCACCTTGATGTCATCGGCATTGGCTGCTTGGAGCTTTTCCCGGAAGTGCCCATCTGTTTCCAACACATTGATCACTTCTTGGAGGTAGCGGTGATAATAGAGGCCTGTGTCCTGTGCAAAAGCGAGAGCAATGGGTCAGGGCAACCATTGGGGGAAGGGCTGTTGGCCAGGGGTAGAGTGTTTGCTGTGCATACATAAGGTTCTCCAATTTAGTCCCTGGGATCTCCAGAGAAGGGGACCTGAGAGAGATGCTTGGTTAGAGAAGATATAGACCTGGGCTTAATGGATTCAGAGGTCCAATGCAACATAAGCAAACTCCATGTGCTAACCGTCATCATCATCATCATCATCAATAACAAACAAGTGGAGAGCTATAACAAAATTCTGCAGTGTGACATGCTCTTGCACCCCAAAATCCTTCAACTTCCTTATCACAATCAGTTCATAAATACTGTTGAGACCAACAGAAATTTTTGGTGCCATCTGGTCTTTGGCTGAGACAGAGGCTGTAAATCTTCCCCTCCCTTTCACAACCTAAACTGCTCAAAGTAGAGGCTTCGTCCTTGAAAGATGGAAAAGATATAGTTTAAGAGACAAAGACAATTAGTGACATATATATGGTGTGCGCTTCATCAAACTTTTGGGACAAAAAATCAGGCCACCCACTTCTCTCTCTCTCTCTGAAACAAGAGATTATTCACTTCCACTAAAGTATGAAGTTCTCAATTTCCACAGCAAAACTGTGTAAGGGCAAATCCAGCAACAAGATGGGACAAAAAAACAACAAGTCCAGAGAGATGTTCTGCATGTTAAACACCTGAGATTTCATCTCATTCATTTCATTACGCAGTGATTTAAAAGTTATCTGCTTTGTCTCATGACTAACCAGAACATTTTAAGAGCTAAACCTCTATCCTTGAATTTATTTTATATCTACATAGTCACCAGATAACATGGGAAAACATCAATGACCTTAAATGTCTACTTCATGTTTTATAATCCCTCTTTACTCCATTTCCTAAGATTTATTATATTTGTAGTTTCTTTTTTTTAAGAAACCACTGCATTCCAGTTTGTTCAAGCAAAAATGAAATATTCCCATTTCAGAGTTACAAGTAAAAAAATGCCAACTGATAAATGGAATGATTTCTGGTACTGGCTTGCAAAGAATAACATAAGCATTTCCTGGACTGAAATCAGAAATAAAAATATATATTCTAAAGTAGTAGGAGACTGGCTCCTGACTCCAAGTTCTGCTAACCAGGAGATAGGATAATGATGATAATATCACCAACCACCATTATACATGAGGGCACTATTCAAGAATACAGAGATGTTTAGGATTAGGATCCCTTACTGGCGCCTCAGGGGGAGTCTCCTCTTCTTGCTTCTCCTTGGGCCGTTCAATAGGCACACAGGTTGCCAACCCTAAAAGGGCAGCGCTCAGGAGCCACGTCAGGTGCATTGCCTTGTGTGCCTGTCGCCGCGATCCTATGGAAACACTACATTAGGAATACAGAAATGGAATTCCCAAGGCCACAAAAGGAAAGAAATGGCAAGAGCAATTGTTTCTCCACACCTCCCCCCACCCCCAGGGCCGGAAGGCACTGAAGGTAACTTGAGACCTGAGAAGGCACCCTGTGTGTGTGCAGGGCCAGATTTAGGTTTGATGAGGCTACTGAAGGTAATGGGGCCCTTTATATGTCCAGCTGTCCTTTGTCAACAACAAATTGCCGCTTTTGTGTGTGTTGAATATATGCTACAGTATATGGTAATTTATGGACCTAATAGGTATCTAAAGCCATTTGCACATAACAAAATATGTATTTTATCAGAGTAATTGTTGAGCTTATCTTATACAGTATTTTGGAAATGTAAATCCAGTTTTTTCCTCTTTAAATTTTTTTCTGGGGCCCCCAAGAGAGTGGAGCCCTAAGCTATAGCTTGATTAGCTTATACGTAAATCCGGCACTGCCCACTCCAAAGGAAAGGTGAACATAAAAGTCCAGGAACGGGCAAGTTTGCCCCACGTGGCAAATGCAAATCTGAAGTCCACAGACTGCAGCTGACCAGTGTAATTTGTTGCCAATGCCAAAGTTCAGTACAGCACTTGAGAACAGTAGTAATAATAACAATAACAACAATAAAAGCCAGGTGCCCTGGAGCAAGTGCAGAGCAGCTCCTCACTTGCTATGCCCCCTCAACATATCTTGGATCAGGGGGCAGGGCTTGCAAGTCACAGAGCAAAGCTGTAACCCCCGACATTTCACAAGCCTCAAAACACATCCCCATCAGTACCCGGAACCTAAAAGCGGAGTGGGGAGAGCTTGAGCGGTGAGCTGCCTCCTTTGACCTGGAAACCCCAATCGCTCCTGCCGGAGAAGCGGGCAGTGGCCAGCGAAATGCACTCTGGACATGCTCAAGAGGGCCGCTTTGCCCTCCTTTGTGATACTGTTCTGAACGTCGTAGGGCTAGGAGCCCCCGGCGTTGGCGAGCTATTCCGGGGCTTGGCCCTTGCGCCTGAAGCAAAGGTCCCGGCGCTGACCCTTCCCGTGACTCACCTGAGTCCAAAGGTGCCTGCGACCGAACGTTCGGCCGCCTTCTCCAGTCCGCTTCCTCTTTCCCAAGCAGGCCCCGCCCCTATATCTGCATGCCTAGCCCCGCCCCCTCCCTAGTCCGGGCCTCGCCGGCTACGCCACCTTCGCTCTGTCACGTCCGGCGCTCTATTTGCGTCATGCCCCCTCCCTTCCAACCTCTTTTGCATAGAGGGCCACGCCCCCGTCCTCCTCCTTCCCAAATACGTAGCTGCATCCCCCCTTTTCCTCCCTTTATCCGTGTTTTCTGGTAAACGGACGCTAGAGGGCGCAGAGAGGAAGGCGATTTAAGTTAATTTAAGGCGCAATTAGAGCCCGGATTTATTTTGAGAGCAAGAATTTAGCAGCGGCCGCGTGTGATCTGCTAACTGGCGAATGTTTTTCTGAGCATGGGCAGAGTGCATTGGAAATCACAAGCTAGAGGCATAAGGCGCTTCGCGAGCGCTGATCCGGGAAAGCTTTTGCTACAGGAAAATGTATTCCTTAATATGCTGGTTACCACTCTGAAATTTGCTTCGTAAGGCTGCCTGCTTTTAAAAATCTGCTGACGGAGGCACTAGGTTTTGCTGCTTCCAGTGTCAGGCAGAAATTCAATATGGGCAGATGCCTCAGCATGAAGGCACAATAAACAGGAGGAGATCTTTACTGAGCAAAACAAAGATTGTGGGGTGGTTAATTAACTGAGGTAACTCAGTCTTATTCATTTCAGTGGGTCTACAGTATTCTGAGTAAAATATGCCTGAATGCCACCCAGTGATAACAGTGAGTAGAAGTCATTCCAGTAAATAATAATTTTAAAATAACTGTTGGTAGTATTTCCAGAAGGCTAATTGTGTTTGTCTCTTGCAGCAAAACGAAAGAAGTCTTGTTTATAGTTCACAAGCAGCCTCATACACCGCATTGTTTGGGAATTCAAAGAAACCAGAAAATCAGAGCCATTTCGAAATTGATTCAAATGGTGTCCAGTGGAGTCCGAACAAAGATCTCAGGAACCGTCATGCAAAATTACAGGATTTTAAGAGGTGTGCAAATGCATATCAAACAGTCAACTTTCCGAAATGCATAGGCGATAGAAATGTCAGAAATGTGTTGTACAAAAATGATAGTTTTATCTGCATGGTAAGTACGCATTTCTCAATTACAGTGGTACCTCTGGTTACGTACTTAATTTGTTCCGGAGGTCCGTACTTAACCTGAAACTGTTCTTAACCTGAAGCACCACTTTAGCTAATGGGGCCTCCCGCTGCTGCTGCGCCACCGCTGCGCGATTTCTGTTCTCATCCTGAAGCAAAGTTCTTAACCCGAGGTACTTTTTCTGGGTTAGCAGAGTCTGTAACCTGAAGCGTCTGTAACCCGAGGTACCACTGCACTGCAAGAAATGGGAAGCGTGCCAGCCAGTACGTGTATATATGAAATGTAAGTTGCATCTGTAGCCATGGGTGGAGCAAATAAGCCTTTACTGTTGGGCAACGAGTGCAAAATGCAGTGGCTCTACCATTCACAGGAGCAGGATATTGCCGCCATTTTACGACTCATACCTCTAAAAGAATTGCACAGGCTGCCAATGAACCACCTGGATAAATTCAACCTGCTATAAAGATATATGTAGTTTGGGACCAGGATGCCTGAGAGTTTGTCTTTCCCCTTATATACCCAGTCAATCACTGCTCTGCAGGTGAAGGTCTGCAGCAGATAGTCCATTCTGCACAATATAGAAACCGGGCCTTTCATGTGGTGGCACCTTCTCTTTGGAATTCCCTTGTTAAATATAAGACAGGTGCTGCCTCAGTTGTCTTCGCAGTGCCTACTGAAGACTTTCTTCTCCCAACAAGCCAACAACTTGGCTTCCAACGATAATGTGGCTCTTTCTCAGTATGTATCTGCATTGGAATTCTTTTTTAGATGTTTAAATTGTTTTATTTTGCATGTGTTTGCTGCTCTGGGCTCCCTTTGGAGGAAACTTAGGGCACGGATAAGACTGGAATCCACTCCCCTCTGCCCATGAGAAAAGCCCCCATTGGCACAGCTACTAAGCCCATCTGGAATGAGACAAGTCATGTCTATGTTGGCATCCAGTAGAATGGTGAGTGCCTCTGTCTCTACATTCTGGAATTCTTTATTCCAGAATGGAACATCTTTTTAATCCTTTGTGGCATCGCCAAGATGACCCATTGTCCAATCAGCAAACAGTAGCTTGTATGGTGACCTGGAGCACTGAAGGAACTAGTGTGTAAGGCAGCTGCTGAGAGCTGGAGGACGGGGGGGAAATTATATTAAGCGCAAGTTCTAAGTTTTTCAACTCTGGTTGATCTATTGACCTCAGTTCCTGAACTGGAACTTGTTCTTTCCCAGCTGTAACGCTGTCTTAGAACTTGCAGTGTCTTTGCAAAGCCTGAAAGGGCTCCTTTATGCGAAGCGGACTCAAAACATACAAGCCGTAGGTTTCGTGGATTTCCTGGAAGGATATAAAGGCCGCTGGAGCCATGCTCAATTGGAACAATGATATCAACATGTCACTAAGACTGATCTCGCCAGAGGAGGTAAGCTAAGAAAGAGGAGGAAGGTGAAGCTAACAGGAGATTTTTTAATTCAGTTCAGTTTGGAGAACAGTTGGTGTCTGCAGCTTCAGGCTGTTGGACAAGATGCCCAGTGGACCCCCTTGCTGAGTGGTGGGTCCACCAGCTCCTCCTCACTTCTGCCCCTGCTGCCCATCTGCTTGCCCCCTACCTCTGGGCTCAGTCTCTACAACCACCAGAGGGAGAGTCAGTTGTGACTGCGCTCTTTGGACAGGGAGGGTGGAATGCAAGGAGGTCAACAGTAGGTGGCGCTAAAGCCAATGGCAAGCAGGGGAACCGACCAATTCTAGTCTTGCCCCCATCTTCCTGCTCCCTGCCAAATTGTACAAAGGAAAGGGCAGCATTGAGAGTAAGCAAGAGGAAATGGAGAGGCAGTACCACGTCCCTGGATTGGTTGTCGGTAAGAAAGTCAGCAGATGTGAGCTGGCTCAGGGCAGACTGAGGCCGGTGGGGCAGTGCCAGGTAAAAGGTAAAGGGACCCCTGACCATTAGGTCCAGTCGTGACCGACTCTGGGGTTGCGGCACTCATCTCGCTTTATTGGCTGAGGGAGCCGGCGTACAGCTTCCGGGTCATGTGGCCAGCATGACTAAGCCGCTTCTGGCGAACCAGAGCAGCGCACGGAAATGCCATTTACCTTCCCGCCGGAGTGGTACCTATTTATCTGCTTGCACTTTGACGTGCTTTTGAACTGCTAGGTTGGCAGGAGCAGGGATCGAGCAACGGGAGCTCACCCCATCGCGGGGATTCGAACCGCCAATCTTCTGATTAGCAAGTCCTAGGCTCTGTGGTTTAACCCACAGCACCACCTGCGTCCCAACATTTGCCCTAATGGACCAACCTCCGCTAGGGAGAGCACGAGGCAACTGAAGGTTGGTGCTGTTTCTCCTTGCTCTAGCCAGCAAGGAGAGGAGCAACAGGGCCAGGAGGAATTCTGGGGAATTCAAATTGTAGTACAGTGGTACCTCTGGTTAAGAACTTAATTTGTTCTGGAGGTCCGTTCTTAACCTGAGGTACCACTTTAGCTAATGGGGCCTCCCGCCACCGCCGCCCGATTTCTGTTCTCATCCTGAAGCAAAGTTCTTAACCCGAGGTACTATTTCTGGGTTAGTGGAGTCTGTAACCTGAAGCGTCTGTAACCTGAGCATCCACTGTACAATAAAGTGCAATCGATAGGAAATAAAAGCAGCAGTAAAAAGCATCGTTAAAAATCATGCAGCATCTACCACTAGGCTTGCCAGTCTGAATCTCCAGGTGGGAGAGAGTACCTTTACTGTTCATGCATCTTGCAAGCTTCAGCTCAGCTGGAGCTGGGTGCAAATTGCAGCATAGACACTCTGGGGGGGTTCCACCCTCCTCTGCTACTGCCTCCCAATTAACTTCCATCTCCAGGGCCTGCCCTGTGATATCACTGGGGGGGCCCCATCATAACATCACCAGGGGCTGCCCCAGGGTCTCAGGTTTGGACCGTGAGATATCAGGGTCTGAAATGCTCCTGGCTTAGCAACCCTGACTACAACAGCGCATTACAGTTGCTACAACTGGCAGAAAAACTATGAAGTGGTCTGCCAAGACCCTTAGCAGCATTCAAGTGGGTAGGGAGCCGGGAGACGATTGGGAACCACTGCCCTATTCGTATATGTGTGCATGGATGTAGCCGTAGTTCTGCAGCTGCTCACTCAAATGCAAGCTTTTCCTCTTGCTCGCTCTCGACTGTCACGCACTGTGCAGGAAAGACTTGCTCAGGGTTCAGCAGCCCGGCCACTGGCTGCTTGCACACCTGACTCCCAAGGCCACTGGGCGGAAGGCACCTTTCGAGGCAGCCACAGGTCCTGCAGACTTAAGGCAGACAAAGTCACAAAGCTGATTAGGAGAATCTGATGCTGGTTTGGCGGGGGAAGAGGAGCTGCTCCGCTGCGTGCTCCCCCCGCCCTTCCGCACCTACCTTCACCAGCTGCAGTCCGAAGACCAGAGCTAGGAGGGAGAAGACAGGATCCCACCTCAGCCTTGCCGTTTGGGGATTTGAGCAGTTTGGGGCTTTCCCTGGGTGAAAGTGGTGAGTTAAGAAGGGAGTTTGGGCTCGTCCTTGAGCAGGATTCCGGGTGCAGGGTGTCATTTGATTGCATTGATCAAATCGCAGCAAACTGTCGTTCTCTACCGAAAGATAAATATCTGGCACCGTTTTTTTAAGGGAGTGTTGGAAGGTGCCAGGAGTCACACCTGGGAACTCTGGATCGAGGAGCAAAAACTAGTGATTTGTGACACTAGCAAAGAGAAGCCAAGATTGGCAGTGAATTGAGAGTCCAAAAGGCTCAGGGCAAAGATGGCTGTGTCGTAGGTGACAGCAGGGGGGAAATTAATTTTAAAAATCAAAAGTAATATTGTGCCTCTCTATCAATCATCTGGTTTTTTCTGCTTGGCAGATGCAGTTCGATCCTGCTGCGGTCCAACAATCTCCAGCAAGGCATAAAATGTAAGCGAACGGGGCTCTTCTGGGTGGGTGGGTGTGTACTGTTGGCTGTTATTCTTGCTAATCCCTCCTGAGGCTAATTCTATCCCGTCCACCTTAGAAAGAGAATAGATGCCTTGCGTGGATAGCCTCGCCCGTTCGCCTTCACGCTTTTAATCCATGCTCTTAGCCTCCGGAGGTCATTTTCGTTTAAGAACCCACTTGTGAGGCTGCTGTCAGAAGAGATGTTCTGTGCCACAGACTTAATCAATTCTATATGTCAGTTTAGCTGCTCTGGCTCACCGCCCCTCACTCCCCCAAAAATGTTCCCTAGGAATACATTTCAGGGCAGGCAGTTGTGTTTGTCTGTTGCACAAAGCAACCAAGAGCCTTGTGGCACCTAAAAGATTTGTTTGTGAAGGCACAGGACTTTGTATTACAGCTTAGCAACATCTGGAGGGCCACAGGTTTCCCACTTTTGCACTGAAGCTTAAATGTATGTAAAAGAAATGGAATAATAATAATAATAATAATAATAATAATAATATAATATATTTATACCCCGCCCATCTGGCTGGGTTTCCCCAGCCACTCTGGGCGGCTCCCAACAGAATATTAAAAACACAATAAAATGTCAAACATTAAAAAACTTCCCTAAACAGGGCTGCCTTCAGATGTCTTCTAAAAGTCAGATAGTTGTTTATTTCCTTGACATCTGGTGGGAGGGTGTTCTGCAGGGTGGGGGCCACCACCGAGAAGGCCCTCCACCTGGTTCCCTGTAGCTTCACTTCTCACAGTGAGGGAACTGCCAGGAGGCGCTCGGAGCTGGACCTCAGTGTCCAGGCTGGACGATGGGGGTGGAGACGCTCCTTCAGGTATACTGGGCCGAGGAACCAGTCTAGCTGCCACATTCTGGATTAGTTGTAGTTTCTGGGTCACCTTCAAAGGGAGCCCCATGTAGAGCTGCAGTGATGCTCCTACAGCCTACCTCAACCTGATGTCCTTCAGATATTGTTGACTCTTAACTCCCATCAGCCCCAGGCAGCATGGACAATGGCCAGGGATGATGGGAGTTTGAGTCGGGTCCCTCTGGTCCTTTCAGACTGGCTCTTCAAGGTTTCCAGTAGCTGCAGTTTGGTGGCAGAGCATATGCTTGGGCTGGAGAAGGTCCCTGGTTCAGTCCCTGGCCTCTCCATATAAAACATGATGAATATACCACTTATGGGATGCTCTTTCCTAGAGATACTTGCTTGAGGGTGCCAATGCGGTAGTCCTTTGGGTGCTAAGTGAAAACCACCCTGCTTCCTTCTGCCGTTCTGCGTCCCAAAGGCATAGCAAACAAACAACTTCTCAAAATATATAGTAGATGCAAACAGCCCAGAGAGCTTGGCAGGAGGAGCAGTATGTGAGCGTAATTAAATAAAGAGAGGTGTTGTGCAACTGTCTCGGCAATCCCTTGCCTGTGCTGCACCGTTCTTGCAGATTGCGCTAATCTCCCAGCCTGCCATTGGGACTGTCCCTGTGTGGTTTGCCTGTAGGAGCACTGGACATTTTACAGCAAATATGACTTTTCTGCTTGCTAGTGTCAGGACATATTTAGGGCCTGAGCATTCAGAAAGCATTTTTCTTTTCGGTGGTCTGACCCACCTGCACCGTTTTCTTGCAGCCTCACGGAATCCACAAGTAAAAATGCTTCACCCACCCCTGGGAGGTAAGGAAGGGGAGGAAGGGAATTTAGTAAGAACTGGTGCTTCTTAGTCTGCCTAGCTAGCTAGCTGCTTAGCTGAGTATTGCAACTGAGATAACAGCATAGTGGTGAAGAGGCAGAGGCTGGTTGTACGTGGAAGCATTTACAGCTGTATCAATGGAAAGGTACTGGTGCAGCACCTGTTTTCCATGCAGAAAGTTAGGACTGGGAGAGACCCAGGTCTGAAACTCTGGAGAGCCACAGCCAGTGTGGACAATGTGGAGCCAGGTGGGCCAGCAGTTGGACAGCTTTGTATGTTCCCCAGCTATGCACTTATTGACAAAATCGCCCATTTCAAAATGGTATAAAGCAGAGCTAAATGAACATCAGGGCTGCAACCATTCATTGGTTGGATTGATATATTAAGGCCCTTTTTGACTGAAACGACACCGATTAATCGGGCAACACATTTCGGCGAACGTTCACTATTTTTAAATAAAAGCACTTACACAAACTTCAGCTGAAAAAAAGTCATTCCCCTTCAATTGTAACACAGAAGGGATGCCTCTTGGCCCCAGTGCCATCATATATATACATATAAAGAAAAACCCAGCATATTTTCTCCTTTCAAAACTATTGGTTTAGTCATAGGAAAATCTGTGCAGGTCTCATCAGTGAACGAATCCATTATTTATTCAGGCAGCACCTCTAAATAATACCAGCCTGCCGTACAATTGTGCGTGTAAAGTGCCTTGAATGTTTCAAAGCACTTTGGAAATCCTAATCTTTATTAAGCATTATTTTGATTAGAACTCAGCTCCGTTCAGTCCTAGATGCTGTCTTGCTACAGCTCCATCGTCCCTAACTGTTAGCCTTCTGAATGGGGCTGATGGGAGGTGGAATCTGACAACATCTGGAGGGCCACAGAATCCCCATCCCTACTTTAAGGAATGGGCCTAGTTTAAAAATAGTGGAGCCCATCTTGTTTCTTCCTCACTTGTAACTCCTCTTTCCGTCAGTGTGAACAATACGGAAGGTATCCATGTTATTCTGCTACACCAAAAATTACAGAGTGTCTTTGAGCCACCTGAAGTTGAACATATTTATTATGGCACCTAAGCCAGATGTGGCCAGATGTTGTGGATTGCAGATTCCATCATCCCCATCAGTTCGCTCTGATGGCTGTGGCTGATGGGAGTTGTGCAATTCACAGCATCTGAGCAGCACCTCAGAATTAGCGGACTCCATCTGCTGAAATAAAACCGTAGTCCACGATAGCTTATATGCCATGGCAATTGTGGCAGGTCACATCATCCACACCGTACATTCAAAGAGTGTAGCTTCCCCCAAAGAATCATGGGAACCGTACCTTTGCTAAGGATGCTGGGAATTGTAGCTGTCTCTGAGGAGTAAGCAGCAATTTCCAGGATCCTCTGGAGGAAGCCATGTGCTTTCAATGTGCCATGTGAATGTGACCGTAGTTTTTAAGGTGCCACAACACTGCCATTTATTTGTGAGTGATGCAGGAGTTCGAGAGCATGGAGGGGTTTATAACTTATAAGTTACGATGAGCGTGTGGACATGGCCTTGTCCACTTTTCCGCCTCCACCGTGGCTGGGCCTTTGAGGCTTTTGTGAGGTCACAAAATCCTTTCAGCGCCATGGCACTCAGAACCCCCAGGGAGCAGCAATCCTGGGGACTGACCCCTCTAGCAGGTGGGGCTGCCCCGGAGCTGGCAGAGTGATGCCACATCTCAGAATGTACCGGAATTTGTACCGCCGCCTCCACTCCCTCTCCAATTCACCTCCTGATGCTGGTACCCCTTTCTCTTCTAGCAATGGCAACGACGAAGCAGCGTTCATCCGGAAGCAGAAACTGGAGATCCAGGTACTTTGCTGTAGGAGAGGGCCAAACTCTTGGGAGTGGGGAGGAGCGTGAACATTGCTGGGGACCTTCTTGGTGGGGTGGGGTAAACAGCTCTCGAGCTGCAGGGATGCAGTTGCTTGGCATGTGTTATCTGTAAGTGGCAATGCTTGTTTAAAAGGTTCTTGAGTATGGCAAGGGCAACACACCCCATAATTCAGCTGCTGCAGTGTATTCCAGCACAAGGGTTTAGATCTGGGTTTTTGGCAGAACTCATCTGTGGGATCTCTTAATGGGGGAGGCAAATAGAGGGGAATCATTGCAATTGACATGAGTCTTAGAATTGTAGAGTTGGAAGGGACACAAAAGGTTATCTAATCCCCAATCCAGTGCTTTTTATGGTAAAAAAAAATGGGACGTCAGTATTCATCTATTGATAAAAGTGCTGTGGGTGTTGGCATAAAATGGCAAAGAAAGAGGTGACTGTACTGCAAACCACAGCCACCAAAAAAGCATTGAATATACACAGCACCCTCCTCTACATTAGTGTGGTGTAGTGGTTAAGAGCTGTGGACTCATAATCAGGTGAACTGGGTTCACGTCCCCGCTCCTCCACAGGCAGCTGCTGGGTGACCTTGGGCCAGTCACACTTCTCTGAAGTCTCTCAGCCCCACTCACCTCACAGAGTGTTTGTTGTGGGGGAGGAAGGGAAAGGAGATTGTTAGCCGCTTTGAGACTCCTTAAGGGGAGTGAAAGGCAGGATATCAAGTCCAAATTCTTCTTCTTCTATTTAACCCTGCTTCCGTTTCTGACCATCTCTCTGTACACCCTTCCAGCGCCGTATCATCGAAAAGAAGCAACGGCGCAAGCGCCAGGAGCCGCTCATGGTCCAGGCCAATACGGAGGCCAAGGTGAAGGGGCGCCGTGGGAGGCGCAAGCCGGAGGAACGCATCCCACTCATGGAGTCTTGCAGTGAGCATAGCCTGTGCAATAGTGAGTATCAGCAGTGCCCAGCCTGCTCTCCGCATTTAAATCCTTTTGTTGGGTGGGGCTTCGGGAACGTTGACATATCCCATCGCGTAGGATGAAATTCCAATCTACGAGGAGGCTTTTTAAATTGTAATAATTATTTTTTAAATAAACAGAGCTGCAAAGTGATTAGTAACTTCAAATGTGCACATATTTAAACTGCATGCATTTAAATTTGCACTTTTGAAGGCTACAGAAGGGGGCAATATGCAGGGGGAAAGCAGTCAGATGAGCTTTGATAATTATATTAAAAGCACCCCCCCTTTGCTCCAAGGAGCTCGAGGGGGTGTAAATGATTCTCCCGCCCTCCCGGTATATCATCACAACCACCTTGTGAGGTAGCTTATGCTGAGAGACCGTGACTAGACCAAGATCACCCAGCGGGTCTGTGGGCGGATTCGAACTCGGATCCTTGAGGTCCACAACAAACCCACTTTGGTACTGGACCAAAATTTGCCCTTCTCAGCTAAATGGTAGATAAAACGGATGGTGTGGAGATTTCGGAGCTTTTCTCGGATGAGATTTGATGCCCGCTGAACGATAATCCGCCTGTCTTTCCAAAGGTACAAGCAACCCTTTCCTCGTGGAATCGGTCCCAGAGGCCCACCTTGGCGCTCATATTTGGGGTAGCTCTGTGCAGATGAACCGGACGCACAACGGCCAAGGGGAATGCCAGGAACCCTTTCCAGGTAACAAAAGAACATACGGTAATATAAGAGCTCTACTGGATCAGGCCAGTGGCCCAACAAGTCCAGCATCCTGTTCTCTCAGTAGCCAGGCAGATGCCCTTGGGAAGCCCACAATCAGGGCAATGGGCACAACAGCCATCTTCTCCCCTTGAGACTTCCTCATAACCCTTCCCAGGCCACACTTCCTCTCCCCAGGCCACACTCCTCAGTAGCCTGGTTTCAGTGTTTTTGCATGGCTAATAATGACTCTTGCTTGTCTGGATGAAGGATAGAGGCAAGGGTGGGTGGGGACTAGCCTACCGTGCAATGGTAAAATTTACCTTTATTGCATCTCCCCCTTTTGCCCTCTGACCCCGCCCAGCACGTGTGGCCCTCAGAGTAATTGCCCAGAAGGCAATGTGGCCCTTGGGAAGAAAAAAGTTCCCCACCCCATAGGTTCTGAAATCTTGCACTTGCTGGTGATTATCCCTGTTATAAGAAAATATCTCTATTTTCCTTACGGGGAGCCCTTAAGAGTCCCGCAGGAAATCTCTATCGGTCAGAGAGAAAGCAGAGGCCAGCCAGAGTATATTGAAAGCAAAGCGGCTAATAAGCCTGATCTTTATTAAAGGAAATCAACTATTGCAACAGGGTCCCCACTCACCACACGCAGGAGGGAGGTGAACCTTGAACAATGGTGCGCAAGCTCCTATAAAGACTTTTGAAATTGCCCACCCTGTAACCCAAGACCACCCCCCAAAACATCATACATACATCACAGAAAGAGGTGGTCCCCAGCAGAAATGTGAGAGCGCTGCTTCTCTCCTGTCTGCCAGGATACCTGATAATGCCTTACTTGATAGCATTTTCTGGGTAGCCTGGCCATCACTTTGAGATGGTAAATACTTTAGTTCCCTAATCTCTTAGGCATATTGATAGTTTGCTCAGCTTAACACATACTTGCTAGACTATTTACAGGGAGGTGTAAGCCCCTACAGTCCAGAGTCAATTGGAAAGCTTTTCCCATTTCCTTCCTCCTTGCAGAGAAATATTTGAGGTCAATTTGGGAGAGTCAAAATGGCTTCCTGTACTATTTCAGACATGCAGTTTATATACTTATGTATTCATTTGCCTTGTACATTTATGAACATTTATTCTATATTTGAGACCTTAGAATTATTATAATCCCCACCACCTGTTTCCTCTCTTCCCTGAGGTCTTCAGCACCCTTTCACCTTTAATTATTTTTATTTTATTCAACAAAATTTACACAGCGCTTGATTGAACAGCCTCTATGTGGTCTTTGTACCCTTCCCTCTCCACAGATTTCTTTGATGAGGCCCAGCTGGAGGAGGAGCTGGAAGTGGCCATTTTGGAAGAAACCCAGCCTATCAACAGGAACGAATCAGCTCCCAAGAACGGCTGGCAGGCCAAACAGAGAGAAGGTGAGGGGGGGGGCGGGGAGAAGAACCAGGTTGCTGAACATTCACCACTGTGATACCGTTAGCGGTTGCTAAGCAACTGCCTCTGATGCTCGGTTGCCAGGCAACAGAGATGAGTCAACAAGACTCATACTGCTTTGCACATGCCCAAGGACAAAGTTTCCCTATGCAGAGAGGGGTTCCTGAAAGGCAGAGGCAGATATATTAGGCAGTCTGTAGGGCGCACAGGTACCCCAGTGTGGGAAATATCCCTGCTGATGTTCCTAGTTGATTTGAAGGGATTCCCGCTACTAGTCGCTTCCCCAGTGCAGGGAGAGAAGGTCTAAAAGCTAAATTTATGAGGAGGAGATAGCTGGTGGTGTGGGTTCTACAAGGAGTTGCTGTGGGAATAAGGAGTAGCAAAGTTTTTATCCCTGTTCATTCCAGATATACAGCATTTAGTGAATTTTAGGGGGCTTGATAATGGATAATAATGTTGTTGCCACTCACCAGATTGTTGCGTTCCAGTATTGTCTGCCTGTGTTTTGCCCCAGACTTGATCTGTGGGAAAAAGAAAAAAAAATATAGGGCTTAGCTGCCCAGTGTAGGTAGGCAAAATTCAACCAAGGCTTCAGAACTAATGTGCTTTTAGTTAAAAACTTCGCCCTTCAAGCTTCTGCCCATTTATTTCTTCCTGTTCAACAGAGCTTGTGAGGAATTGCTGCTTAATTAGTCACTCTGGTAACGAGGTTTGGAGAAGGCTTTCATTGTCAGTTTGTTGCCGTCTTTTATTTTCTATTGTAGCAAAATCAATAAAAGGGATTTAACCCTTTCCCCTGTGCCATCTTCTGAAACAGTCGCCACCAAAGTTGCTTTTATCCATGAACGGGGGTTGGGGAAGACGGGTATAATATGAGAAATGGCAGCTTCAAGAGAAGTGGCAAATTAAATCGATGAAATGGTTCTACAAAAAGGGTTGTGTTGTGAACCGCCCTGAGATCTACGGGTGAAGAGTAGCATACAACTTTAATAAATAATAAAGGAATAATTAAATTACCTATCCCCACTCCCCTAGGAACAGGGCCTGTTCGTAGGTCTTCCTGCAACAGGTTTTACAAAAAGAAACCGGGAGATCCAATCAATAATCTCACACTTTGGGCCTCATTTTAAAATGGCAAGTTTCTAATTCTGATGCAGATAAAAGCTGAAAAAGTGAGAGCACAATCTGGTGAAATCACAAGAACCAGAGAGAGAGAGAGACTGAGCCAGACTTCCACTGATCAAATTCCAGTGGGAATTCAGGGCTTCCTATACTGCATTTCCTTCTCCCTTCCCATGGTTGGACACTAACAGCATAAATAATTCAATTTTTCTTATTTACATCCCCCTACCCCAAGTTACAAGGATGCGGGTGGCGCTGTGGGTTAAACCACAGAGCCTAGGACTTGCTGATCAGAAGGTCGGCAGTTTGAATTCCCACGACGGGGTGAGCTCCCGTTGCTCGGTCCCTGCTCCTGCCAACCTAGCAGTTTGAAAGCATGTCAAAGTGCAAGTAGATAAATAGGTACCGCTCTGGCAGGAAGGTAAACGGCGTTTCCGTGCGCTGCTCTGGTTCGCCAGAAGCGGCTTAGTCATGCTGGCCACATGACCCAGAAGCTGTACGCCGGCTCCCTCGGCCAGTAAAGCGAGATGAGCACTGCAACCCCAGAGTCGGCCACAACTGGACCTAATGGTCAGGGGTCCCTTTACCTTTACCCCAAGTGACAGAACTGGCCTTTAACTGGCTTGCTATTTAAGGCACATTTCATTCATAACCCCTGAGGTCATTGTCATTTCTTTCTTGCCACCTGCAGGGCTCCCCAATGCCCAGCGACATAGCCAGGCTTCCAGGTCAAAGAAGGAAGTCTTATCATTCAGAGAGGCTGTTCCGTCTAACATTGTGGACATGGAAGGGGAGGCTCCTGGCTGCGAGTTCCAGGCACCCTTGTTGGAAAAGGAAGCCTCATCCCCAATACAGAAAGCTCCATCCATTATCATGGATATGGAAGGTGAGACTCCAGAATTTTGCATAAGAGTACAAGGAGGCATGGAAAGAAGAAAAGCCCACTCTTGAGGCAAAGGAGTATGAGCTTGTGCTTTGAACATGTGCCCGGTTTCTAAATAACCGTGCCAGGGAAGCATGTATACTCTGAACAGGGAAGGAAAATTTGCATTTAAAGCTGTGCATATGCGAGTAGTAAGATAACATGCCACTGCTGCAATGCTTTCCATATAAAAGCTGCTTCAAAAAAGGCAGCTCAGAAACTTCCTTTTTAAATGCAGCTGCCAAGCGGTGGGCCGCACCAATTTATTATCTACTTCATTGGTTCCTAAACAGTTTCCAGGCTCAAGCTTAGAAGCCACCTTGACAATTATGTAGTATACAAATGACCATGTTAGTTAATAAATTACATTTCCCCCACCTTTCATACAAAGGCCTCAGGTGACATACACAGTTCTCGCCTGAAGTTTAGGTGGCAAGACACAGCGATAACAGCAAGGACCTTTATTGAACTACATGACTGGGAAACAGGGGCAAAGCAACTGCTTATATACATTCCCGAAAGCCTGGGCCACTCCCACTCCCACCATGATTGGCTGTCTAAACATCCAAGCTGCAAATCATGACTCAGAGTTCAAGGGCCAATAGCAGAGGCCCAAATCCTGAAATGTTCTGTGATTGGACATCATGTATAGAATCAGAACACAGGAGCTCAGGTTCCTTAGTCCAGACACAAGCTCAGGCAAACACAGACCACTGAGTACATAACACCTCCCTTCCTCATTTAATCCCCACAACAACCCTTTGGGTAGGTTAGGCTGAGAGGCAGTGGCTGTCCCAAGGTACCCAGTGAGCTTCATGGCTGAGTAGGGAATTCAAACTTCGATCTCCAGGTCCTAGTCCAGCACTGGTCGCCCTCTGCTTTAGCACAAGATCAGGAATGGGAATGAGTGAGCAAGTATGGGGGATGCACAGTGGATCTGTGTTTAATAAGACAGAGTGCAAAGAGAATGCAAATGGGTTCGTGGAAGGAGGGAGCAAGCAAGGAAGAAGTAGGAAGACAACAAGGCCCATCTTCTTACATTATTCCCCATGTCAGATATGAGCCATTGTTCCTAAACTGCATGCAGACAGGAATATAGTCCGGTGTGTGTGTTCCCTGGGTGCAGAAATTACATCTGATGTTGAAAAAATATATCCTGAAGTGCATATACAGACACACAGAGCTATCCTACATGAGCCAAGCCAATGGACCACCACACCCAGTATTGTCTATTCTGACTTGCAGCAGTTAAGGGTCTCAGGAACAGTCTTTCCCATCATCTGTTACCTGACATCAATCCTTGCTAGGCTGTTGCTCACTTGTATTTTTTCCTGGAAACGCCGTGGGGTATACAGGGACACACTGGTGAATGACGTGGTTTGTGTGTTATGTACTTCCGGTCTCTAAAATATAAGGCAAGTGGGGGGAACTTTTGGCCTTCCAGACGTTGTTGAACTACAACTCCCATCAGCCCCGGCGAACTGGGCCAATGGGTAGGAACGATGGGAGTTGTAGTTCAGCCACATCTAGAAGGCCAGAGACTCCTCACATGCCTAATACAAGGTCTGAAGCAGCCGTGGGACGGGAGGTAGAAGGTGGCGTGCAGACGAGAACAAGCCAGAAGAGGGCAGTAACAGAATTGATTTCACATCTTAGACCATTTCGAGAGTGAACCGCAGAGAGAAGACATGGACCTAGAATCTACAGGGTCCAAGGATACCACTGGCGAAGCCTGCCATGTCGACACACTGCTCAGCAATTCTGACAGTGAGGGGGAGTCATCCCAGGAGTTGACAGTCCCACCCTCACCCATGAAAAAGCCCCGGGACAGGATGCTTGCACACAGAGGTGAGTGGCCTTCCAGCTGGAAGGGGATCGTCTGCCAAACTGCTCTTTAACTGATCTTGGCAAAGAGTTCTGAGATATAGCCAAGAGTTGTGTGTGTTTCTGCCAGCTCTCTGCAAACATCCAGTTGCGTGATGTTTAGCACAGAATTAAGTGTCATGAGGACCTTAGGTGGCTAGTTTTTTTAAAAAACCAACAACTTTCTAGCATTAATGGCTGTTAAAATAGGCATGCAATGTATAGGCTCTGCCCCTGATCTAAAGAGGTAGAAGGGAGAGACAGAGAGAGATTAGTGACTGGATTCCACCCCATCCTTCGCAATCCTCCTTGCTCTTCTCAGGGTCTCTCACCAATGGAAGGAGAAGCCAGAGTGAGGAAGACGAAGATGACGAAGAGAAGGATGACGAAGATGAAGACTTCAAGGAGAAGGATCAAGACATCCTTATGTACTTCCGTGAGGAAATTGACTCGGCCACCGTAAGAGCCTACGGCTGAAATTGAGCATCCCCTTTCCAAGCATCTGAATGATCACTCGGGATATATGTGGCTGGGCGCATACCACATATTTAAAGTGCATGGCTTCCCCCCAAAATCCTTGGAAGTGTAGTTTACACATACTCACATACTTACAATCCCCAGCAGCCTTATCAAACTACAATTCCCATGATTCTTTAGGGGAAACGTCACATGCTTTAAATATATGGTGTGTACAGTATGCAGTTGTGCTAATGTGAGAGAAGGCCCCCCCCCCATCCTAGCTGTTGCCCCCGATGTCCTGCAACTCTACTCGGGTGCTTTTCCATAGGTACACCTTCACCTCACCCCAGCGCCATTTTGTTCATTGTCCCGCTGCCCTGGTCTCCACAGGGTTGGGGGAAATTATTGTCAGTTTCGACAGACAAATTTGGGGTGGTTGAAAGAACCAGTGCATTTGTGGAAATGGACAATACTGTCTCTCTCTCTCCCTTATCCATGGCTAGAGAACAGTAATGGAAACTGGCCACAGTGAAATGGACAAGCTTCCCCCCCTCAACATACTTTTATATAGGGAGAAGTCTAAAGGTGAAAAAAGGCACTCCCAAATATGTGGAAAGAATGGTGGGTGAAGGACTTAAAAAATGAGTTCAGATGAAACACATCTGTTGCTGTGCTGCTCCCTTGAAGGGCGGTGCCACAAACTTAAAACAGGGTCTACAAATGGTTCAACTGGTCATAGTTTAAGAGCATAAGACATGCTTGCTGGATCAGGCCAGTGGCCCATCTAGTCGAGCATCCTGTTCTCACAGTGGCAGACCAGAGGCCTTCTGGGAAGTCTGCAAACTGGACATGAGCACAAGAGCACTCTGTTTCTGCTGAGGTAACTTGGAAACTGTGGTTCTTTTTGTGGGTTTGCTGAGAATTCTCTCTTACAGGTTCTTTAGGCCAGGAGGAGATTGGCTGGGCACAGGCCTACATAACAAGTGCCTGGTTTTCTTCTCCAGCTTTACACACAGACCCTAAACACATTTCCTTTTAAAAACCAGGGACTCAGAATTTGCTATTTTAAGATTGATGTTTTAGCACAGAGCAGGGCCAGCCCAAGACATTTTGGCACCTGAGGCAAAATGGTGCCCCCCTCCCCGCCAGGGAAGAAGGGGTGAGTGAATATCTACATCAGGAACAAGGAGGAGAATAAAGATCTACACTGGGATCTGCTGCTCCTGTGGATCCAGAAGCCTGAGGCGGTCACCTCACATTGCCTCATGGGCAAGACGGCCGTGGAACAGAGTATTCCTTTTACAAGGTCATAAACCGTACAGGAACGAAGAGTCTATTCTCTGCGATAATTGTGTGTTTAATTAGGCTTGGGAAATCCCAATACTCATGTTGATCTGACATTAGCTTTGAGGGAATTAATAATCACATGGCCTGAGGTGTTCGATAAAATTTGTCAGCTTTTGGCTCTCCAAAAGTTGTTGGACTCCAACTCCCAATTGCCCCACCGAGAATTGCCAATGGCCAGGGAAGCTGGGAGTTGTAGTTCAATAACATATTGAGTGCCACAGGTCCCCATCCCTGCTTTAGCCTCTCACAGAACTATAATCCACAGGATTCCATGTGTTTGAAGCACTTGTGGTCCACATATAAGAGCAAGGAGCCAATCAAGCAGTTAAAGGAGAGAACAGTTGCTTTTGACTGAGATTCCCTACCTCATTCCTTCCAAAACACCTCCCATCTGAGGACAATGTTGCCTTGGGAAGGAAAGAGAGAAGACTGAACTGTCTGAAAAGCTGCCTACTATCTAATTCCCAGTATTCCACCTGAGGGCATTTCCCTCCTTCAGATGGGCTACTTAAGGACCATCTTGCCCCAAAGGGAGGAGAGGTCGAGTTATCCAAAAGGATTTGTTCCCCCTTGTCACTTGTCTTGGTTGTTTTAATGTTGTTTCAGTTGATGCTTATTGTTTTCCTATTTCCATGTTAACTGCTTTGTGAGGTTTTCCCCAAAAGCAATCTCTTAACTAGCCTTAAGAAGCAGCCTATCCTTATTTTCCCCCCTTTCAGTCTCCCAGTGAAGAATGTAGCACCCCTTTGTCCCTCAATCTGGATGACCTAGAAGAATTTGTACTGAAACCTGCTCCTCAAGGCAGTACAATCCAGTGTCGCATCACACGGGACCGGAAGGGGATGGACAAGGGCATATTCCCCTTCTACTACCTGCATCTGGAGATGGAAAACGGAAAGAAGGTATCTGCAAGCGAGAAAGAATTCTGTGCCTTTAGAAACAACAGCAACAACCCTGCTTTCAGGGGTCAGCAAACGTTTTCCACAGCGGGCCAGTCCACTGTCCCTCAGACCTTGTGGGGGGCCAGACTATATTTGGGGGGGATCCTCCCCACGACTCTCCCCTCCCTTCTCCACAGCACCAGACGAGCCCCGGTGGATGCTTACCTGTGCCTTGCGAGCGGCAGGGGCTGGCAGAGGTGGAGGGATGATGAGCGGCGCAAAAGGGCTGGTTCCATAGAGGGGCTACTTAAAATGGTGCTCAGCCAACTGCGGCTCAACAAAGCCCAGCCCCCTTCCTCCTCTAGGCAGGGCAGGGAGAAGCCAGGAGGAGGGAGGCAGGAGGCGGCGCCGCGGTGTGTGGGGGGGGGGAGGGAATGGCGCAGCCCGAACAATCAGAATCCCCACAGCGATCCACACGGCGATTCCCAGACCGTCCACCAGCCGGATCCAGAAGGCAATTGGGCCGGGTCCAGCCCCCGGGCCTTAGTTTGCCGACCCATGGGCTAGAGTCCATCAGATGAATGAAGTATTAGCCCAGGGGTCAGCAAACTTTTTCAGCAGGGGGCCGGTCCACTGTCCCTCAGACCTTGTGGGGGGGGGTCAGACTACGGTATACTTTGGGGGGGGGGGAATGAACAAATTCCTATGCCCCACAAATAAACCCAGAGATGCATTTTAAATAAAAGGACACATTCTACTCATGTAAAAATACGCTGATTCCCAGACCATCTGCACTCCAAATTTAGAAGGCGATTGGGCCGGATCCAGCCCCCGGGCCTTAGTTTGCCTACCCATGTTTTAGCCTTACTTGGTGGGGATATATAGGGAGAAAGAAAAGGTCAGAAATGGTGAACAGTGGAGTCTAATAGGAAAGAAATGTCTGGCAATTCAGTTAAGGCGGCAATCCTGGGAGCTCATCTCTCTCTCAATGGATGGCTTCCAGCCTCATGAGGGCCTTCCCCACTGCCATGGCAACCACTGGGGCCCTGGCCTTACCAACCTCTCGGCCATGTCGTTAGAGGCAAAAAGGCAAGTGCCTCACATATGCCAGCCCTCGCACTGGTGTATGTATTCTCTCTCACCTTTGAAAGATGTTGCATGGAGGAGGTCCCAGGTACAATCTCTAGGCATGGCCTAGAGTCCCCTGCCCGAAATTCTGGAAAACTACTGTCAGATAGTGTAGTAGACAGTAACGAAAGGCTAGACGGATCCATGTTCTTAGTAGGTTGCAACAAGCTTCAGAGGAGGAAGCTGCCAATGGAAACATATAGACTAGTAATCTTATCAATCATATTGTACAAGGACTTATAGTTCCAGTTACAGATAGGTAGCCGTGTTGGTCTGCCATAGTCAAAACAAAAAAAATTCCTTCCAGTAGCACCTTAAAGACCAGCTAAGTTAGTTCTTGGTATGAGCTTTCGTGTGCATGCACACTTCTTCAGATACACAGTGTATCTGAATTCAGCAGTGTATCTGAAGAAGTGTGCATGCACACGAAAGCTCATACCAAGAAAGAACCTATAGGTAATTACTCTAGAAGGAAGTGCAATTTGTACCGCTTCCTGTGATTTGACACTGCTCAGCAATTATATCCCAGGATTGTTTTCCAGTACATTTGGAACTTCACTGGAAATGTTAAAAGTAGGTCATGAGGGACCCATGGGCCTCCAGATCTGGCCAAAGTACAGCTCCCATGGCCATGCATGCTGGGAGTTGTAGTCCCACAACATTGGGGGGGGGGGCCACAAGTCCACCACACCTGCGATAAAGTCTCTGCAATTATTCTGGATGGAAGTGGCTTAGAACTGGGACGGAGAGCCTTGGGCCTGTAGATATCGTTGGATTCCATCTCGCATCGATCCCAGTCAGTGCAGCGGCGGTCAGGGAGTTGTAGTCCAACAACATCCAGAGAAAGGGAAATGTGAAGATACCTGTGTGGATCAGAAAGGGGGATGCTGACCATTTTGGGGAGGGAGGCTTGCCAGGGACCCGTCTCACTGTTGCTGTGTATTCTCCCTCAGCGATTCATTATGTCTGGACGGAAGAGGAAGAAAAGCAAGACTTCCAACTACCTCATTTCACTGGACCCCATTGATCTGTCAAGGGATGGAGATAACTACATTGGGAAAGTCAGGTGTGTCTGTTTCAACCCCATCTTGCGTTGGCAGGGCTGTGGCACAGTTGGGAGGGTACCTGGTTTGCGTGCAGGTGGCCCCAGGTTCAATCCCTGCCATCTCAGGAAGCTCAGGTAATGTGAAAGACCGAGACCCTGGAGCGCTAGGGCCTGTCAGCGTTACGCTGCTGTGGTCATGTCACCCCAAACATCCAGCCCTGTAGCACCTTAGTAGGTAAGGTAAAGGGACCCCTGACCATTAGGTCCAGTCGTGGCCGATTCTGGGGTTGCGGCGCTCATCTTGCTTTATTGGCCGAGGGAGCCGGCGTACAGCTTCCGGGACATGTGGCCAGCATGACTAAGCCGCTTCTGGCAAACCAGAGCAGCGCACGGAAACACCGTTTACCTTCCCGCCGGAGCGGTACCTATTTATCTACTTGCACGCTGATAGGCTTTCGAACTGCTAGGTTGGCAGAAGCAGGGACCGAGCAACGGGAGCTCAACCCGCCACGGGGATTTGAACCGCCGACCTTCTGATCAGCAAGTCCTAGGCTCTGTGGTTTAACCCACAGCGCCACCCGCGTCCCTAGCACCTTAGTAACCTACCCATTTATTGGGCTGAGAGCATTCATAGGCAAGGACCTACAACGCCTCCTCTAAGTTATCGCCAAAGAAAACCACAGAGCAAGCGAGGCAGCCTCTTTTCTTGGAGCAATTTAAAGTTCAAAGCGATGATAGTGATCTTTTGAGTTGCCCAGTTTTTCTGGAGGAGGTGTTCAAAAACAATTCCCATAAGGAGCAGGAAATGGCTATTAAGCCAATTTCCTTTCAGGCATCTTGTTTATTGAGAATTTGTCCCCATTTTTTAAATGTATGCACAAATGATACTTAGCTGGGAGACACAAACACTTATGTTTCATTCTTGGCTGCTGCCTTTTATTTTTAGCAGTGCTCTTGTTCTTCATTTGTATTTTCTTTTGATATTGAGTTTTGGATTGTTATTTATTAATTGGGAAGTGGGGGAGTTGAGGATAAGGTATAACATTTCTAAAATAAGCGTTTCTTTCTCCCCCCCGCCCCAAACCTGCTTCTAGGTCCAACGTACTAGGAACCAAATTTACCGTGTTTGACAATGGGATGAACCCAGATAAGAAACCTTTTGTTCCAGAAACAGCCCAGCTGCGGCAAGAGCTGGTTGCCATTTGCTACGTAAGCTTGAATGGAGAGTGGGCCCTGTTGGAATGAGGGGAGGAGCCTGGGCAGTAGGAAAGACCCAAGATCTGAAAGAGCCACCAACTGCCAAAATAGGCAACACTGAGCTAGATGGAGGAATGGCCTGTATCAGCAGAAACCTCTGTTGCTATGGTGCTGCCTTTACTACAGAGTTGAGATGAGCCTGTAGTCCTCCAAAGATGTTGGGCTACAACTCCCATCGATCCCTGGCGATTAGTCTGAGGCTAACGGGAGTTTGGGTCCAACAGCATCCAGAGGCCCAGAGCTCCTCCATCCCTGCTTTATTTATCAACTTCTGGCCACTTGTGGTGTTTTCCTCTGGTATGAAGCAGATTTTTCTCCCAGTGGGACAATGATGGTTGAGTCCTCGGCCCAGTATACCTGAAGGAGCATCTCCACCCCCGTCGTTCTGCCTGGACACTGAGGACCTTCTGGCAGTTCCCTCACTGTGAGAAGTGAGGTTACAGGGAACCAGGCAGAGGGCCTTTTCAGTAGTGGTGCCTGCCCTGCGGAACACCCTCCCATCAGATGTCAGGGAAATAAACAACTACAGTGGTACCTCGGGTTAAGTACTTAATTCGTTCCAGAGGTCCGTTCTTAACCTGAAACTGTTCTTAACCTGAAGCACCACTTTAGCTAATGGGGCCTCCTGCTGCGCCACTGCTGCACGATTTCTGTTCTCATCCTGAAGCAAAGTTCTTAACCCGAGGTAATATTTTTGGGTTAGCGGAGTCTGTAACTTGAAGCGTATGTAACCTGAAGCATATGTAGCCCGAGGTACCACTGTGCCTGACTTTTTGAAGACATCTGTAGGCAGCCCTGTTTAGGGAAGGTTTTAATGTCTGAAATTTTATTGTGCTTTTAATTCTGTTGGGAGCCACCCAGAGTGGCTGGGGAAACCCAGCCAGATGGGCAGGGTATAAGTAATAAATATTATTATTATTACTACTACAAAATGAGAATGTTGGCTTCGGTTTCAGGCGATAGCTTTAGAATCTATCCACTGCATTGCACACAGATAGGAGGAGAGTTGTTTCTGGGCGCTGGGGCAGCTGCTTTGCATGCAGAAGGCCCCAGGTTCAATCCCTAGCACCCACACACCCTCAAGTAGGGCTGGGGGAGACCCCGGCATGAAACCCTGGAGGGTTGCTGCCAGTCAGTGTAAACAATACTGAGTGGATAGATCAGTGGTCTGACTTGGTACGAGGTGGCTCCTTAGATATGCATTCACAGAATTCACAACATGCTACATAAATGAATAATAAAGTGACAGTAACAACCTGATGGCAGAATGAATAGAATCATATACAGTGGTACCTCGGGTTAAGTACTTAATTCGTTCCGGAGGTCCGTTCTTAACCTGAAGCTGTTCTTAACCTGAGGTACCACTTTAGCTAATGGGACCTCCTGCTGCCGCCACACGATTTCTGTTCTCACCCTGAAGCAAAGTTCTTAACCTGAGGTACTATTTCTGGGTTAGCGGAGTCTGTAACCTGAAGCGTCTGTAACCACTGTAATTGGAAGGGACCCCAGGGGTCATTTGGTCCAACCCCCTGCAATGCAGAAATCTTCTGTCCAACGTGGGGCAATAGGAGAGTTTATGTTGCTTTTTGATCCTTTCCTCGCCTTCTTTATAGGAAACCAATGTGTTGGGATTCAGAGGCCCACGGAAAATGACAGTGATAATCCCTGGTGTGGACGCGGACAACGAAAGGATCTGCATCCGGCCTAAGAATGTGAGTGGTTCACTGCTGCATGGAGGCTGGCAGGCAGCCTCGCTTCTTCTAGTGCCCTTCTAGGGCTTGAAACCGCCAGCATAAAACATCCCCGCATGTCTGTGTTGTCGGTAGGAACATGAGACCCTCCTGACTCGGTACCAGAACCGGAACATGCAGAACCTTATCAAACTCCAGAACAAGATGCCGGCTTGGAACGAGGAGACCCAGTCCTACGTGCTCAACTTCCGAGGGCGCGTCACACAGGCCTCCGTCAAGAACTTCCAGATCATCTCAGAAGACGACCGTGAGTAGTGGGCGGAGTTGAGACGAGGCGACTGCAGCCCAGTAACTTAAGCCACAGCCGCTCATAAGCGAGGCCGGTTCACTGGGGCTTCCTTCCAATCAAACAGGCTTAGAAGGACCACTTCCTTCGTGGGCAAGGGGTTCTCTGGTATGGCCTCCCCAACCTGGTGCCCTCTGGATGTTGTTGGACGAACCACTCCCATCAGTTCCAGGCAGTGGAAGCAATGGTCAGGGATGATGGGAGTTGTAGTCCAGAACAAACAGAGGGCGCCAAATAAAGGGAGACCTCTCTGGCGTAACAGTCCCAGCCCGGATATTGCTGCATCTCGGCAATGCACAAGAAGACATAAAGGTCGCAGCAGACCTGCGTGCACGAATTACATATTTACATATTGGCTGGTGCAGACATGCTACACGAGGATCTCTGTGTAACCAAGTTACCTCTATTCACCAAGCTCCATAGGTGTAAGAAAGCTATTTACACCACCCAGCAACCATCTTTCAAAAGAACAGGACCTCTCAAAGATACACACCCCTCCTTCTGTTTATCACAGGCTGAAGGAAAGTTTGAGCAGAGGTTTGGCTGTCTGTAGTAAACGGAGGTGGTGGTGGGGTATGTATCTTTGGAGGAGAGGACCCTGAGCATGTTGTTTTGAAGAATGGGGAGATGGGTAGTGAAATATACTCGGGAGTCGAGAGTGGATTTCATGCTCTTTATTCAGCTCATAGTGGTGAGGAGGAATGGAAGTTCCCCCAAAATGTCTGCTTTATATACATTATTTACACAATGGGCCCCACGTGATTGGTTAATTCCGGGATTCTCCTGTAGGCCAATCAGGTTGCGGATTCACTTCCACCTGGAGCTGGATTGGGTGGCTCCTGTGGACCAATCAGACTGCTGCATTCTGGGTCCTATTGTTCCAGAACCAATCAGACTGCTGCAGACTGAATCCTATTGTTCTAGGACCAATCAGACTGCTGCATTCTGAATCCTATTGTTCTAGGACCAATCAGACTGCTGCATTTTGGATCCTATTCAACTCAGTACATAACAGTTGGGCAGGCCGGCGAGGTGGTGGACCAGGGTGGATGTCTTCAAAGGTGTTTTGTCTGCATCAGAGATTATGTACAGAGTTTTCTGTCTCATTGGTGCTCTCTTCCCATCCCTGCCATCCAGCTAACTACATTATGCTGCAGTTTGGTCGTGTGGCGCCCGATGTGTTCACCATGGATTACCGGTTCCCTCTTTGTGCCGTTCAGGCCTTTGCCATCTGCCTGTCCAGCTTCGACGGGAAAATTGCTTGCGAGTAGAGAGCCATCCCGCCGACTTCTCTGACATCCAACCTCTGTGGCTTTTGCCCTGGATTGCTTCCTGCTGCCTCGTAAAACTGGACACAAACTGTTTTGCTTTCAGTATTGCCCACCTTCTACCTCCGACCTTCCCGTCTTTTGTCAGGCTGGACCTCCACATGACCTGTTGCCGTCAAGCTGGCATGTGATTTCCCCTTTTGCTGCTCCCCCTTTGAATCCCGACAAGCCATTTCCTGCCAAAGTATCTTCACCATTCCCTGTAGCCCCCAAACCTTCGACTTCATCTCCGTCTTTCTTGTTTTGATTCTGGTTTTTTATTCGCTTTGAAACTCCCCCTGCCCAACCTGATTTCTGACCTGTGTCACTTAACCTTTGAACCTTGCTACTTTGGTTAAGGCTTGTTATGTCCTAACCCCCCCCCCCCCAGCCTCCCCCCTTCAAAGTAACTAATTAATATCCATCTATGCAAGAAACATACCATCTCACCAGATGTGGACCAAAGCTCCGTTATTGAAGAAACAACAAAGCACTTGAAGAAACAGCAACTTCTGCCAGCTTCATGAATTCAGAACAAGGGAAGGGGCAGCCATTTTGAAACTATGGGCTGACGCTGCAACCCCACCTATTTTCCCTTCTCTATCAAATTGGGTAATAGATTGGAAATAAAACTTACCCAGAGATCAGTCTGGCCTCCTGACTTATTCTTGGGAGATGGGGCTCTTTCCAGGAAAACCTGCTTCTAGAGGGGTTTGACAACATCAGTTGGGGATTCCAAACTACCCCGCATCACATTTCTGTTTCCATCCTCATCACAACCAGAGACACTCAGCTCACCATCTTGATTCAAAATGGCACCCAATCATATACAAACATCGATGAAAACCTGCTCCTTGATCTCAGGAACAGTCATACCAAATTTGGTTCCATTATCTTAAAAGGTGCCCAAATGTATAGTGAACAAACAAACAGCTTTCCAAAATAGAGAATATCTGTTTATTTTATCAGGAGGTAAAGGTAAAGGTACCCCTGCCCGTACGGGCCAGTCTTGACAGACTCTAGGGTTGTGCGCTCATCTCACTCTAGAGGCCGGGAGCCAGCGCTGTCCGCAGACACTTCCAGCTCACGTGGCCAGCATGACAAGCTGCATCTGGCGAACCAGCGCAGCACACGGAACGCCCTTTACCTTCCCGCTAGTAAGCGGTCCCTATTTATCTACTTGCACTCGGGGGTGCTTTCGAACTGCTAGGTTGGCAGGTGCTGGGACCGAGCGACGGGAGCGCACCCCGCAGCGGGGATTCGAACCGCCGACCTTTCGATCGGCAAGTCCTAGGCACTGAGGCTTTTACCCACAGCGCCACCCACGTCCCTTATCAGGAGGTATTAAGGGCTTTATAAAATGCAGCCCCTGGGTTGTAGGTTGCTCCCCCCTGTGGTTTATAACATCAAAGTTATGAAGTGTAGATTGCAAAGTAGTATGAACTGCATCCACTAGATTCTCTCTCTCTCTCTCTCTCTCTCTCTCTCTCTCTCTCTGTCTCTCTCTCTCTCTCTCTGTGTGTGTGTGTGTGTGTGTGTGTGTGTGTGTGTGTGTGTGTGTTTATAGCAAATCTCTAACTTCCACGATGGCAGTTTGGTTTAATAAGCTGAAAAATATCCAATACAGCCTCCAAGATTAGGCCCCAATTAAAATTAGCCATGACAAGCAATTTCCATTGAAAGCAATGGGGCAGAAGTTGTTGTTTTTTGTCGTGACTTTAACTTGCTCCATTGTTTTCAATGGGACAGGCAGCTCAGTGTGCTCTCTTAAGTTTACACAGAAGCAAGTCCCCCTTACCCAGTAAGTGTGCACAGGGATCACCATCTCACTCACAAGTAACTTCAGCTGGATCGAGAGCCTAGAAAAGGACTCTGCGAATTTCACATCCCTTTGGTTTGATGGTACAGAGATCGATGGAAAAAGGGGGGCATAGGATTTGGGGGAAGGCCTGTGTCTCGGGGGTAGAACATCTGCTCTGCATGCAAAAATAAATAAATCCCAGATTCATTCCTCAGCATCTCCAGGTAGGACAGGGAGAGGACCCCCACCCTGAAACCCTGGAAAGTAAACACTACTGAGCTAGACGGACCAATAGGCTGACTCAGTATGATTATTAATGTCAATACCAGCTTACTTCAGCACTTAGGCAGGTCATCCTTTGAAAAGCATTTATGTAACAGCACACAAAATGGAGGAGGAAGAGTTTGGATTTGATATCCCGCTTTATCACTCCCCTAAGGAGTCTCAAAGCAGCTAACATTCTCCTTTCCCTTCCTCCCCCACAACAAACACTCTGTGAGGTGAGTGGGGCTGAGAGACTTCAGAAAAGTGTGACTAGCCCAAAGTCACCCAGCAGCTGCATGTGGAGGAGCGGAGATGCGAACCCGGTTCCCCAGATTACGAGTCTACCACTCTTAACCACTACACCACAAGAGGTGCCGGACAGAGCTGTTCTCAGTGCTTTTCCCTGGGCTGCAGGTGCAACAACAGTGTCAGTCGTTCAGCATCTTTATGGAACGGTGTGAGCCACGCTACACCATCTGAGCCTGTAAGATTTCATCCCAGCCAACCAATTCGGATTCTGGCAAGAATTTAAGAAGATTAAAGAAAGGAGCTATTGTAAGATTAGGAAGAAAGTTGCCTGGGGATCTTCATGCAAAATGTTTGAGATGAGAAAGGTGGTGGCAATCAGAAAACGCTCCAATGTATTCAACGGGACTTGAATAGGATTGTGCTGTGAAAATTTAATATTTCAATAGAATAACATGGGAAAACACCTAGAATGATGGATTAGGTTTGGGCTATTGGGACATAATGGGCTCTATTAGCCCAGGTGTCACAGTCACTTTGCAAGATTGCTGAAGGCAACAAGCTTTGGCTGTCTAGTGTCATCAGAGAAGAAACAGTCACACTACAGATCAAAAAGGCTTGGCTTTCATTTGAGCTTGTGTAGGCGTGTGGGGGGAAAACAAGATTAAGGGAAGTAGAAATAAATAGGTCTTAGTTCTAGAGCAGCCTTTGCCCATCCTGGTGCCCCCCCCCCCCCGATGCTTTAGACTACAGAGCCCAGCAGCTCCAATTACAGCTCTCAAGGTGTTTGGGAATTGTAGTCCAAAACATCTTCAGAGCACTAGTCAGCAAGGATATGTTTCTAATAGAACCTCTCAGTCCACACCTGCAGAAGTACAGTGGTGCCTCAGGTTAAGAACTTAATTCGTTCTGGAGGTCCGTTCTTAACCTGAAACTGTTCTTAACCTGAGGTACCACTTTAGCTAATGGGGCCTCCTGCTGCCGCTGCCGCGCAATTTCTGTTCTCATCCTGAAGCAAAGTTCTTAACCCGAGGTACTATTTCTGGGTTAGCAGAGTCTGTAACCTGAAGCGCCTGTAACCTGAAGTGTCTGTAACCTGAGGTACCACTGTACTGCAGTCAGCATGAGCAGAAAGCACCGAAAACTTTTGAATGCTACAAAGCTGGAA
The DNA here is from genome assembly GCF_964188315.1 of Podarcis muralis. NCBI lineage: Eukaryota > Metazoa > Chordata > Lepidosauria > Squamata > Lacertidae > Podarcis > Podarcis muralis. The sequence continues at coordinate 19,885,932 of NC_135667.1, forward strand.
GGGGATACCACACACCATGGCTGCCACACCCACAAGGCGTTCTGCAGCATACTTAAAGTATTCTCAAGACACCAACAATTTCAAGTTTCGTTGGGGAAGAAATAATGAGTGTTTAGACTGTTCCTAATGATCCGTCCTAGGATGCAGATCTCATTGAACTCAATGGAGATTGCGTCTGGATAGCAGAGCAGTTTTAATCAAGCCAGTTTAAAGGCAAAGCTTGACACAGGCTTTACACCCTGGGTGTTGCAAAATGCATCGCTGAGGCCAGGAAAACAGATGGCACCTGAAATTAAAATTAGCACCCCATTTTTCCAGGGAGAAGGTTTACAAAACAACAAGGGAGAGATTAAGAGATAAAATCTTGCAACCACCCAGTTTAAGAGAGCAGGTGTGGAGGAACAAGGAAACAGAAGACACAAATTGCTGGCGACCCAGTAAGTTACTGGAGTCAGCTCAGTGTTGTTGGGCTCTACTCACTACTATGCTTCCTTATAGGAGAATTTCAAAATCCGCATTGCCATTATTATCCTAATTGCTGGAAACTTTGGGAGTTGGGTCCTGTTTATGGGCTTTCCATGGATATCTGACTGGCCACCGTGAAAACAGGATGCTGGACTAGATGGGACATTGGCCTGATCCAGCATGCTCTTCTTACAGGTGAAATTCGGAAAATTAGAATATTGTGGAAAAGTTCATTTATTTCAGTAATTCAACTTAAAAGGTGAAACTAATATATGAGATAGACTCATGACATGCAAAGCGAGATATGTCAAGCCTTTATTTGTTATAATTGTGATGTTTATGGCGTACAGCTGATGAAAACCCCAAATTAACAATCTCAGAAAATTAGAATATTAAATGAAATCAGCAAAACAAGGACTGCAAATAGAGCAATATTGGACCTCTGAGAAGTAGAAGCATGCACATGTACTCAGTACTTGCATCAATTACTGCCTCAATGCGGCGTGGCATGGATGCTATCAGCCTGTGGCACTGCTGAGGTGTTATGGAAGACCAGGAAGCTTCAATAGCAACCTTCAGCTCTTCTGCATTGCTCGGTCTCATGTCTCTCATCTTTCTCTTGGCAATGCCCCATAGATTCTCTATGGGGTTCAGGTCAGGCGGGTTTGCTGGCCAATCAAGCACAGTAATCCCATGGGCACTGAACCAGGTTTTGGTACTTTTGGCAGTGTGGGCAGGTGACAAAGTCCTGCTGGAAAATGAAATCAGCATCCCCATAAAGCTCGTCTGTGGAAGGAAGCATGATGTGCTCCAAAATCTCTTGGTAGATGGCTGCATTGACCCTGGACTTAATTTAGCACAGTGGACCAACACCAGCTGATGACATGGCTCCCCAAATCAATACAGACTGTGGAAACTTCACATTGGACTTCAAGCAACTGGCATTGTGTGCCTCCCCATTCTTCCTCCAGACTCTGGGTCCTTGGTTTCCAAATGAGATGCAAAAGCTGCTCTCATCAGAAAAGAGATTTGGGGAGCCATGTCATCAGCTGGTGTTAGTCCAAATCTCTTTTCTGATGTTATGGTCTTCCATAACACCTCTGCAGTGCCACCGGCTGATAGCACCCATGCCACGCCGCATTGAGGCAGTAATTGATGCAAAAGGGGCCCAAACCAAGTACTGAGTACATGTGCATGCTTCTACTTCTCAGAGGTCCAATATTGCTCTATTTGCAGTCCTTGTTTTGCTGATTTCATTTAATATTATAATTTTCTGAGATTGTTAATTTGGGGTTTTCTTCAGCTGTACGCCACAAACATCACAATTATAACAAATAAAGGCTTGACATATCTCGCTTTGCATGTCATGAGTCTATCTCATATATTAGTTTCACCTTTTAAGTTGAATTACTGAAATAAATGAACTTTTCCACAATAGTCTAATTTTCCGAGTTTCACCTGTATGTTCTGACTAAGGGTTGCAGCTCTGCTTACATTGTTTGCTAACTCCACCTACCCCCTTGCAGAAAAAAAAACAGCTTTATCCAAAGCTTTGCAGTTGTTCCAAACTACCATTTTGAAATCAACAATAGCTGTGTGATGACAGCGTTACATTTTTATGTATATAGGAAGGTTAGACCAACCGAGTTGTTAGGAAATAGTATGCAGAAGCTACAGAACTCTTCATCAAGCTAGTCACAAAAATGACCAAATGAGAGACATAAAAGACAACCCTTCTAGGAAACAACCATCACTTTTTACCTAGAAACCCTATCACAGCTTCCTCAGATTTGGGGGTGATGAGAATAATGGCATTAATGGTGCTGGAACAGCAACGCGCTTCACACATGCCTAGAGGCAAGTTCCTCATAATGACTCACTATATTCCAAAGCTAATTCCTCTAATTAAAAACAGGTTCTAGGATGCCTGGGTTTCATGGGGAAAAGGGAGTGTGCAATGCAGAGGCGGAGCTAGTTGCTCCGGCACCTGGAGCGGCGCACATGCTGTGCACCCGGGGGTGAGGCGAGCCATCTGCAGGGGCGGAGCAAGCATCCCAAGGGGGCGGGGCAGCGATGTCACCCCCCTTCAGGGGTGACACCTGGGGCAGGCCGTACCCACCGCACCCCCTTCCTCTGCCAGTGGTGCAATGAGCAGGGTGAAGAGGTGCATCAAGCATCTTCATTGTACATCCTCCCTCATATGATGAAAGCACACCTCTTTATTGTGGCCTTTGACTGTTAAGATATTTTTGTGGTACTCGCTTCCTTTCTCTGGAGGTGTTTCCCTTGCTTTTATAATTGTATATAAACTCGTACGTTTGTTTTCAGTTGTATGATTATGTTGCTGCAACCAGCCCTGGGATGTTGCAGGGGAGGACAGGTAACTGAAATGGCGCAGTAGACAAATAGCCTGAGAGGCAGCTCAAAACAAAAATTTATGGAAAAGTGGGATAGATATAAGATATATGTTCAAAAATACAGTAAGGGTTCGCTATCTGTGCTAGCATTCGATTGACTTTGGAGAGAGATTGAGTTGAGAAATAAGATCAAGGGTACATATTGATATAGGAATGTATTAGATAAAATGTGAAGAAATTTATAACAATAAGAGTACATTCATTTGTAAAAAAGGAATATACAACGGGATTGTGCCAAAGTGTTGGTACATATATGACTCTGGAATATTTCCTTTCCCCCCCTTTTGTATATTATCCTTGTATATAGTATAACAAGTCCTGTGATGTAATATGATAATGTTTATTAATGTAACATAAGAATTATAAAAAAAGTAAAAAGAAAGCTAATTGAGTGATTGATTGATTGATTGATTTAAATTATTTATCTCCTCTTCCTTTCTAAAGTGCAGAGCAGTGCACAATTAAACCCAATAAAATATATTATTATTATTATTATTATTATTATTATTATTATTATTTCACTTATTCACAAGTTCCCACCAAAAAGTCTCAAAGTGACATACAGATCCACGAAACACACACAAAGCTTGAGAACAGTTAAAAACAAACACAGCGATAAAAGAGAACTACAATAAAAGAGAAATATTATCCAGATAGCGCTCATTCAGTAATATTGTAAGAACAAACAAAGATGAGAGAAAGGAATGACAGAAAACAATGAAACCCACAACTGTGCAAATAACTAGGAGGGCAACAAGAGCCTGATTAAATGGCAAAGTTTTCACTACCCTCTGAAATGCAAGCAGTGAAGGAAGGAGCTGTGTGAGAGAGGAAGATTCGCAGGGTGAAGACTGTGTAACAGACACAGAACCTAAGTAGCAGGAAACAAGCTCTCGCCAGCATCACTGAGAAAAAGCTTTGTCAGTTGATTTCTACCTGTTATGCAGCTCTGTGCTGTCTGCTGAACTTAGCCGGTGCCCAGTTTTGCTGCCTGCTGGTGGGATCCAGTAATGGACAGCTGGGTGGGGGTGGAGATGCTTGCTTAAACTGCAAAACGTCCACTGATCCTCAGGAATCAAGGGAAAGGGGCTGCAGCTTCATGACGGAGCACTGAGAGAGATGGTCCATGTTTCAGTTTCTTACATCTCCATTTACAGTACAAGAATCTCAAGTGCCAAGGCTGGGGGAAGGGCCCAAACCCACCCTCTCTGAATTCCATTTTTTTTTTTAAAAAAAGATATTTATTGAGGTTTCCAAAAAGTTATATAAAATAAAAAAGAACAAAAATACAAACAAAACACAGACAACAAGTATAATTTCGATCCCTTATTTTCTTATACCTTACTTTCCCGACCTCCTCATACCTCCCCTTTCTGTATTCCAATTTCTAATTATTTAATTCAGCAAATCCCTCCCATAATTTCTATTGATTTTCAACCTTTCTTTTCTTAATTGCATGATCATTACAGCTAGAAACCACTTAATTTCTAAACCAACATCGTTCTAATAATAATTTTACAATGTTTCTTAAGATAGTCCTTAAATTTCTTCCAATCTTCTTCCGCCGTCTCTCTTCCCTGGTCTCGGATTCTGCCGGTCATTTCTGCCAGTCCCATATAGTCTATCACCTTCATCTGCCATTCTTCCACGGTGGGTAGATCTTCTGTCTTCCTCTCTCTGAATTCCTGAATAGCAATCAGGTTCAAAATTGGGGGTGGGGAAACTGTCACGTTTGGGTTCCCTCAGTTTCTCATCCCCCCCCCCATCTGATCTCAACATCAGGTTTTTGGGTTTGTTTGTTTTTTAAGTCCGCATGAAAATTCACCAGCATTTTCGTAAGAATTTCTCCCAATATATATATACATGGTTGTATGCAATGTTGCCTAATATACAGACATTTGCAGAACAATTTCCGCTGATGCGATGCAATTTTTGAACGTTATGTTAATGAATTCTTGCAATTCTTATGGACCTTTGAAAACACTTTTTTTTTTTTTTTGCACACTTTACTTGACATCGCAGAATTCCGAGAATTTCAAAGGATGGCTTTGTTGTTCCAGAAAGTGCAGATTACTCAGATTTACCTTGAAATGCAAAATGAGTCTTCCTCCCCACCCTCTGGCCCATACTCAAAATAGACCCTACCAGGCTAGATAGATCAGCGGCCTGACTCAGTGTAAGGTAGCGTTGGTCATGTGTTCAGCCCACGCGCTTGCCCTGAAAAGCCAGGATTCCTCCTCCCTGTCCTGTGCATCATTGCCTCATTCCTCTTCTCACCTGCGCGAACACTTCTGGAAGTAGGCAAGCAGGCCTCTACCTGCCCTTGGGCTCCCCAGCCTGCCTCTTTACGCTAAGCCTCAGCCCTCTGTGTGGGCAGCTGAGTGACAAACTGCTGCACCCTCCTGAAGAAAACAGGCAGAAGGAACAGCACCTCTCCGCCGCATCGCTTCAGGAATTCAAAATGGCTCTCCGTTGGGGGATCTGCTCTGCTGGGAAGATCAGCCACGATTTCATCGTGGCCTTGAAGACTTTGCCGGCAGTGGATCACAAGGTTGGATAACAGGCCTGGAGCAAAAGGTGTGGGTGGGTGGCATGGGGGCACAGGGCAGCCAAGACCATATTCTATCACACTTTGATAATAGAATTGCCAGCTTTCTTCTGGGAGAGCTTCTGTGCCGTTAAGAGCTCCCTGTCACTAGAAACATAGCTGGCAAATATTTCCCTCCCCATGCTAGAAAAGTGAGGGGCCTTAGCTTTGCGGTGGAGCATGTGGTTTTTGCGGGGATGCAGGTGGCACTGTGGGTTAAACCACAGAGCCTAGGACTTGCCGATCAGAAGGTTGGCAGTTCGAATCCCCTGACAGGGTGAGCTCCTGTTGCTCAGTCCCTGCTCCTGCTAACCTAGCAGTTCGAAAGCACGTCAAAGTGCAAGTAGATAAATAGGTACCGCTCCGGCGGGAAGGTAAACGGCGTTTCCGTGTGCTGCTCTGGTTCGCCAGAAGTGGCTTAGTCATGCTGGCCACATGACCCGGAAGCTGTATGCCGGCTCCCTCGGCCAATAAAGTGAGATGAGCGCCGCAACCCCAGAGTCGGTCATGACTGGACCTAATGGTCAAGAGTCCCTTTACCTTTACCCTTTACATGGTTTTTGCAGGCAGAAGTTCTATCTCTGCTATTGCCAGTTATTATTTTTTTAAAAATAGATTCTCATGTAGTGATTCTGGAGAAAGAATTACTTTCTAGAGAAAGACCTGGAAGAACAGCTGCCAGTCAGAGAACAGTGGGGTAGAGGGACAAATTGCCCCATTTACTATGAGGGGAAGCTTGGTTATAAGCTCAGCTGTGGGGCTCATGCTTTGCATACAGAAGTTCCCAAGCTCCATCCCTGGTGTATCTGGCTAGGGCTGGAATAGGCTCCCTGCCTGGAACCCTGGAAAGCTGAAGACAGTCAGTGCTGACAATAATGAACAAGTGAGGTGGACTGGCAGTTTAACATGGTGTAGTTGTGCCTCAAAAGCCCTTGTCTTCTCTGTTACTGCTTCACATGTTAAAAGACACAGGTGTCCTGCCAGAAATTAAGTGTTGACAATGAGAGCGAACGTGGCGTAGTGGTTACAGTCGTGTTTCTCAGACTTGGGTTTCCCGCTGCTGTTGGACTACAACTCCCACCCTCCCTGACTACTGGCCCTGCCAGCTAGGGATAATGGGAGTTGTAGTCCAACAACAGCTGAGGACCCAAGTTCAAGAAAAAACTGGGTTAGAGTGTTGAATGGCTCAGCCATAAAGCTCACTGGGTGTCCTTGGGCCATTCACAGTCTCTCAGACTAATCTCTACCTCGCAGGGTTGCTGTGAGGATAAAATGGGGAGGGGATTGCCATGCATGTCGCTTTGAGCTCCTTGGAGGAAAGCTGGGATGTAGATGTAACTTAAAAACAAGAAGTGTCAGGGTGGAACCCCCGACAGCAATTGTATTCCATTACATGATGGGCTGCTGTTCTCCTGATCTGCCATTCCAGGAACCATCACTTTCTTTGACTGCTGGTGCTCCAGTCTCGGCCACTTTGCTTCCATACAACACTTTCTATGTGAACCTGTATGCATGGTCTGTGTGATCTATCAGGGAGCTGCCTTATACTAAGTCAAACCACTTGGTCCATCTAGCTCAGGATTGTCAGGACGGACATGGTTTGGTCTACCAACCTGGTGCCCTCCAAAACATCTGGAGGGCACCAGGCTGGCAAAGGTTGGGCTAGCCTGTCTCCACTGCCTAGATGCAGCTCTCCAGAGTAGAAAAGGTTACAAGGGAAAGAGTCGCAACATTTTGCTGCAGTTCTGGGTAGCAGTAGCCTTTTCTTTTAACCAACTGACAAAAACAACAACAAGAAGCAGAGCATGACTGCCACTCCTTCAAGAGAAAATGTGTCTTCATGAGAAAAGTGCATTTTGGGCAGCCACCCAAGGCTACACCCCCAGTTTCAGCTAACATCAGCTAAAATCTCCCAACTCTCTGTCTCTTGCCTTTGAAAAACTGCCAGCTGTTATTTCTGCTACCTCTCTTCTTCCTTCTCTCTGCTCAAGGGTGTCATCTTCTTCAAGCTCTGATGGGTATCTCATTCAAACAGACAAAACAAAACACAGAAAGATTCCAAACGATCTCCTCCGGATGATCTGATTACTAAGCATCCATCCTACCGTAATTTGCTTGCACAAAGCTTCCACATAAGTTAGATGGTGCCAGTTTCTTATTAAGCATTCGCTCTTATTTGTTTGTGGTGTTGTTATGTGATAATGAGCATTCATCCTGATCTGATTGTGCAGCATTTATACATCTCATTGTTAAACATTTGTGCACGCCACACTTCTCACTTGCTGACAAAGCCCATCCCCCTGCCCCTGATCCTGGCATTTCCCTGAAGCTTAGAGACACAAGTTTTAGTTGTGCAAAGCTGCTCCCTCTCTTCATCACCCACCTGGGTTCCTGGGTTTGATATGTGCAGCCTTATACAGATCCCACTTCACCTCAGGTAAGCATGAAATCCCTCCTAGGAGCCACACCTCGAGATTCAGGATTTGTCAGAACTTGATGCGCATTACAGCCAAATGCTGCAAAAAGATTTAACTGAGAAGAGTCGCTGTTCCCTGCTTCTGTACTCATAATCACCAAAGGGCACTATCATCACTCACATGGGTTGAGGGTGAGGGTGGAAGGCACCATTCTTTATATTGATTTTTGAAAGGGGCCCTAGCTCAGGAGGCAGAGCACCTGCTTTGCATGCAGAAGGTCCCAAGTTCAATTCCAGACATCTCTAAGTAGGGATGGGGAAAGAGGTCCCTGACTCGGTGGCGAAGGAAGGCTCTTCGGCACTCGGTGCAGGGTGTCAAGGGGCAGGGCAAATAACCCAGTGGTGCATGCGCACTGCTGATACGGACGACACTCAAGTGGCGCCCATATGGATGGTGCTCGAGCAGTGCCCATAACAACGGCGCACGCGCACCCTCGGCCACCCTACTGTGAGGGTAGCCCTTGGCTGGCTGCCATTTTGACACCCCCCCCTCAGGGTGACACCTGGGCAGACTCCCCGCCCCCTCCTTCCTATGCCCCTGCCCTGACTGAAACCCTGGAGCCGCTGCCTGTCAGTGCAGACGATATATATATATTTTTCAAATAAATTTTTATTGTTTTCTTCATATGATCCTTTTTCCAACAATTCTTATTATCACAATATAAACCCTTTGACTCTGCCGAGTCTTGACTTCCCTCCCTCCCAGCTGCTGGTATATACATCACATACTTATTGCGTATATTATTATCATAACTCTACTAATTTACATTGAAGGTATTATTCCAGTCCTGCTAGTGTCTTTAAACTTTTATTGTTCTCCTTTATATATTCAATGAATTTATTCCAGTTGTTGTCAGTGCAGACGATATTAAAGCTAAATGGACCAATGCTCTGACTCACTATAAAGCAGACTCCTATCATTCTTGTGATGGTACAAAAAGTGATCAGCTTGTAACTTTGGCATTCAGTTACAAACTAGGGTGACGTGAGGCTCTGTCGCTCACGACCTCTTCTCTCATAGGCTGGCTCTTCCCTCCCCAGGTAGCTGCCATTGCTTCTCGAGACCTCAAGCGCTCTGAGGAATATGCCAAGCAGCATAATATTCCTAAGGCCTATGGATCGTATGAAGAATTGGCAGAGGACCCTGACATAGGTGAGGTGGATGAAGCTTGGAAAATCAGCCCAAGTGGGGAAAGGGGAACGAGGTGTGATCTTCTAAGGCAGCCTTCCCCAGCTTGGTGCCCTCCAGGTGTTCTGGATTATGCCTCCCATCAGGCCCAGCCAGCACCCAGGCCCAGAGTCAGGGATGATGGGAGTTCTACCCATCTTGAGGGTACCAAGCTAGGGAAGGCTGTTCTAATGGAATCTGGATATCAAACTGGAAACAGCTTTCAGACAGGAAGACATCAGACACCACCCTCTCTCTGTCCCTTGTACACATCTCTTAATTACCCTGCAAAAGAACAATAGGAAGCTGTCTCATAGCAGGTCAGACTGCTGAGCTTGCTTAACAACGGCATTATGTATATCTTATGTGTACTGTATTTTAATGCACTGAATACAGTGAAAGATTATGAGGCATAGGGGAGTGGAGAGCGTGTGTGTGAACTTAACAGCACTTAGCTTATATTTTTTAGTTGCTATTTGCTGGAATTGTTAATATTGTTTTATAGATTATAAACGTCAATTTGTTAATCACATAACATTACTTTTGCTGTAATTGTGACATTTTGCTTATTTTCTGTTAATAGTGTTTTACAGGTTGCAATCATTTTGTTGGAGATTCGTTAATTATTTTATATGATTTATGTTGTATTTGTTCTATTCTGCTTTATTATGTTATTGTTATTTATTGTTTGTAAGCCGCTTTGAGATTCATTTGAATGAAAAGCAGCATAGAAATACAATAGCTCGGCTCAGCTCAAATAGCCCCTCAACCCACAGCTCTATGAGGAGATGGTAGAATTTCTAGACAGAGCTGTGTGAGAAACAGGAGTTTCATCTTCACAGTTCAGCACAAAAGTCAGAGGAAAATAGATGTCTCTCTTTCTCCATGAAGAAGCTGCATGGAAGGACTGTGCTATGAGGAAAGACAGTCTTTTTCATGCAGAGCAGAAGCTAAATGTTCTGCACATGGAGAAAGGGAAGGCCATTCCGCCTCCCCATGGACAGATTGCTAAGAGGCTGAGAAGACAGTGAGATGCTGGTGGCTCAGTTGGGAAGGCTGTGTGGGCTGGATCAGGCCAGGCCCATAGGCTGTTATATTAAACAGACCCCTGTATTAAACATACTCCAGGCTTCTCAGGATCTGGAACCCAGCCAGAATAAGGAGCAAAACTCAGATTCTTGGTTTCTCTCCAGTGGTTTCATAGTGGTGGGGTTCAAGTTACCATGGAAAGTCCCACCTTCTAACATAGAAGCTTTGGCCACTAATCCCGGATCTTTGAGAGGTTGGCTGTGATAGTGGTGAGGGAATGCTCTCTACATTTGCTCAGAAACATCTTTATCATTTCACTAGTTTCAGGCCACAGAAAACAGACTGAGGTTGAGCCTACAGGTTTTGTGACTAAAATTTTGCTTTGCTCCCCATTTTCTGCTCCCCACCTGCCGGGATCTCTCTTTCAGACGTGGTCTATGTGGGGTCGGTCCATACTCAGCATCATGCACTCGTCCTCCTCTTCCTCCGTGCGAAGAAGAACGTCCTGTGTGAAAAACCCATGGGCATGAATGCAGCAGAAGTCTGGGACATGGTACAAGTGGCTAAAGAGAACAGTGTGTTCCTCATGGAGGTAGGAAATATTGGGGTAACGTGGGAAGCAGTCAGTGTGATCCAGCAGGAAAAGAGTGGAGACTGTCTGCAAGATATGGGTTCAAGTCCTATTTCTGCCTGTTTATTGAGCATTCATGCCGATTTGCTTGCACAAAGCTTACACAGAGGTTAGGCTACGTCTGGTCTTCATTGAACATTCATTTTTATATGTTTGCACTGAGGTTATATGGCAATGAGCACTCATCTGATTTGTTTGCCCAGTGGTCCTACATCTTTCTGTTAATCAGTTGTTTATCCCACAGTTGTTACTACGTTTCTGCATCACTTTCCTAACTGCAAGAAGTCCTTTTTAAAAAAATTAAAAAGTGGATTTGTTGTACAAGAGCAACAGAATATTTTAATCATTGTGCAAAACCTAAATTTCTGGTAAACAGTTGAATCCGTCCAGCAAATTACTGACAGTCTAGAGGTGACCTTTTAGCTAATTATGGTTTACTGTGAATGAGCACTATGCTATTGCACACTCCTCCCCTGTTGCAACCGGGAAGCCTTAGTTTCCTGTTACATCTCATCCAGGGATCATGGTTTGTTTGATGATTGCTAGCCAATCTTAAAGCTGTGGTTTGTTGCTGGCGTTTGCTGATACTGGCTTATTAGAAAGCAACAAACCACAATCTCTGGTAATGGGAAGCCTGATAAATTGGTAACAAGTTCAAGGGTCTTATGTTAATTCACATGGCCCTATACAGGTAAAGGTAAAGGTACCCCTGCCCGTACGGGCCAGTCTTGACAGACTCTAGGGTTGTGCACTCATCTCACTCTATAGGCCGGGGGCCAGCGCTGTCCGGAGACACTTCCGGGTCACGTGGCCAGCGTGACAAAGCTGCATCTGGCGAGCCAGCGCAGCACACGGAACGCCGTTTACCTTCCCGCTGGTAAGCGGTCCCTATTTATCTACTTGCACTTAGGGGTGCTTTCGAACTGCTAGGTTGGCAGGCGCTGGGACTGAGCAGCGGGAGCGCACCCCGCCGCGGGGATTCGAACCGCCGACCTTTTGATCGGCAAGCCCTAGGCGCAGAGGCTGTTACCCACAGTGCCACCCGCTTCCCTACAGTCCCTATACAACATGGGCCCAAATTAGCTTACAAACAGAGACGGCTCCTGGCTGACATATAATGGGAGGGATTTCTAAAGGGTAGGTGTCACTATGCTAAAGGTTCGATTCTTGCATTGTACAGAATTGACCTTCCAAGTAGATGCTATTTACAGAAGGCATCTCCTGCAGAGCATGGTGATCAGCTGGTTATATAAGGGATGAGATTCTCTTTTAGATATCTGGCTACCAAAGGAATTGCGGTTAACTGCTAGCAAGAGAACACAATTAAGCTGCTCTGAACAATGCAGGAAGCAGAGTTGTCCCCACTGATCATCTTCTGGCAACACTCCCATAGAGATACTGTGCAACAGGTAGAAATTCAGCAGGTGCAGCTCTCCCTTATGATTGCAGACATAGTGAGGAGGAATGTTTTGCCTGCTGAATGTCAGCATTGTGCAGCTGTGACAGGGAAACAGGCAATCTAATAAATGTGGCAAGCTTAAAGTTTTGCAAGGCGCGAGCTGACATTGCAACCTTTACCATGTGAACTCTGGGGCACTGGCAAGGTCCTGGCAAGACTGTTAGCAGTCTGGGCTGTCACTGATTTCCAGTCACATGCTGCTAATCCTGCACATTTGCTTTTGTAGATCTTGACTCCAATAAACCCGTATATATTACTGCGCTTCCTCCTCATTCTCTCCCCTGCCTCCTGCACTCCCTCCCTCCTTGTTCTTCCAGTTCATCTCCCGCCTTAGGCAAAGAGGTGAGCAAGTGTAGCGGAATTCCAGATTTTTGTTTCAATTTATAACACACCCTGAAGTTTCTAGCCCTTATGATTGCCAGGATAGAATTGAAATCTGTATGAGGATTCTCCAACTTGGATAAATAATGAAAAGTTGCCTGATTTGCACATTCTACATTGGAAGCTAAGGACGCGGGTTGCGCTGTGGGTTAAACCACAGGGCCTAGGACTTGCCGATCAGAAGGTTGCCGGTTCGAATCCCCGCGACTGGGTGAGCTCCCATTGCTCGGTCCCTGCTCCTGCCAACCTAGCAGTTCAAAAGCATGTCAAAGTGCAAGTAGATAAATAGGTACCACTCCAGCGGGAAGGAAACGGCGTTTCCGTGCGCTGCTCTGGTTGGCCAGAAGCGGCTTAGTCATGCTGGCCACCGGCTCCCTCGGCCAATAAAGCAAGATGAGCGCCGCAACCCCAGAGTCGGTCACGACTGGACCTAATGGTCAGGGGTCCCTTTACCTTTTACATTGGAAGCTAGCTGCCTTATACCAAATCAGGCCAACGGTCCATCTAGCTCAATATTGTCTCCACTGACTGTCAGTAGCTGTCCAGGGTTTCAAAGTTCTCCCCCAGCCCTACCTGGAGCTGCCAAGGATTGAATCTGCGACCTTCTGCACTCAAGGCAGATACTCTGCCACTGAGCAATGGCTCTTTCCCAAATTCTGTTCTTTAGTACATTCACATGTTTGAATCACTCTTTCTTTTCCATACATCCCACTTATTTTTTCAGTTTTATCTCCTGCCACTCACTACACTATACTGGCTCTCCCTAGCCAGTCTAGTGCTTTATTTGCTGGATTTATAAGCCAATGGGCTCGTTTGTTTTTTTCTTACCTAAAATTGCAGTGCACCTAACCCATTAAACCATGGGTAGACAAACTAAGGCCCGGGGGCCGGATCTGGCCCAATCACCTTCTTTCATTTATTTATTTTTTTTCAAAATATAGTCCGGCCCCCACAAGGTCTTCGGGACAGTGAACCGGCCCCCTGCTGAAAAAGTTTGCTGACCCTTGCATTAAACACTAGTCACTGTGGAGGGGCAAAAAAAAATAAAAAATAAAAATAAAAATTCAGAAGATTCACCCGCTTCTCAGCCTTCTCTTAGTTTTACAGTTTGCACCAGGCATTGCCCACACACTTTTAAATATCTTAAGGACTAGAAACTTGGTTTGCTGAGACACTTGTTAGTATGACACACAGGCTGAAGTTCCTGAGCTTCTGAAACTCTGCGTCAAATGCCAAATTGTTCTCCATACCCACTCCCTCTTTCTTTTCCCGAATGGAAATGCAGGGTGTAAATTAGCCTCCATCTCTTCCAGGGCTTCTGGACAAGATTCTTCCCTGTATCCGAGCAGATCCGCACTCTGCTAAGTAAGAAGGATCTTGGGGACCTGAGGGTGCTTCGAGCTCAACTAGGCTTTCGGATGGATGACATCCCAAGGCTGGTGGATAAGAAACTGGGTGGAGGCGTCATTCTGGACTTGGGCTGCTACCTCATTCAGTTTGCTTCGATGATTTTTGGGCCTGAGAAGCCACAAAGCATTACAGCCTCAGGGTTCCTACTTGAGTCAGGTGAGGCTGCTACAGTGGGGTGAAGAGAGTGGAGTTTGTGGGAGCCCTAGGGCTATCATTAATGTTTGGGAGATATGGATTAGTGCTGCATCACATCCTTTTCTGTGCTTCCCAGGAGCGGATGAAACCGTTGGCATCGTCCTCAACTACTCAGGGAACCGGCAGGCTGTGCTTAATTGCACCATGATGATCGATCTACCAGGAGAGGCATTAATTGGGGGAACTGATGGGATCATCAAGGTACTTGGCTAAGTGGTGTGGGCAGATGCCTGACTTGTGAGGTGGGCTTTGTTTACTTTACCAGAAGCACAAGGTCCACCGACAGGTACAAAATGGAGGCTTGGGTGTACAAAATGGTGGCTCAGCGAGACGGAGCCAGTGGCCTCCTGTACTCTGTGATCCATACCCTGGGATAGATATGCTATAAAATCTGCACCTGAGTTACTTCGAGATGAAGAATTTTAAATACCAAACTTCAGGGAGAACAGGATGGACACAATTTTTGTTGTTACTATAGATAAGCTAGTAGAAGTCGGAAATCCATGTGAATTTACTGCAAATCATATAGTATTACGTCATCTCCATTCTGCCCATCCGTAGCATGGAATATTGTGGATTCATAAATGGTGATTGTATTATACATGATGGAGATGAGGAAGATGCACACTTACTTTTAAAAATTAGGATTACTTACTTCTGTATCAAATTTCCCCCCCCAAGACATCCAAGGCGGCATATATAGGTCTGCCCCTCACTACTTTTAAAGTCACAACAACCCTGTGAAGTAGAACGATGACACCCAAAGTCATTCAGTGATTTTTGTGGCTCAATAGGGATCTACACCCCACTGGTCATGTTGGAGGGAAATGAAGTCCAAATGGCAAGGACAATGAAGCAGAGAGAGATTTTAGGCTTGGGTAGTGAGAGTTGCTGTAGAATTCAAGCTGCCACCCAAATGGTTCTCTGATTCATAAGTTGCCTTTGCATGTCATGAACTCCCTAGGTGACCTTAGCAAGTTGCTAGTCCTCAGTGTGAGCCGCCTCACCCGACTACATGTATAAGTGAGAACTCCTCAAGCAGCTGCAACACCCCACAGACGAGGGCAGGCCCCTAGCAACCAAAGGGCAGCAATACCAATGGTGTTTCTGGCAATTCTGCCTCCGAGCAGCAGCGGCTTCTCTTCCCCATTCACCTCACAGAACGGCAATGAACCCTGATTTCTGACCCACACACGTGGAATGAAAGAGCCAACAGGGGCAACTTCCACTCTTTTCTCCATTTCTGTTGGAATTCTCTGACACCCTTAGCTAAGACTGATCAGGGAGATGGGAATCTAGCAGTCACCAGCACAGTCTAGATCAGTGTTTCCCAACCTTGTGTCTCCAGCTGTTTTTGGACTACAATTCCCATCATCCCTTGCCACTGGTCTTGCTAGTCAGGGATGATGGGAGTTGTAGTTCAAAAACAGCTGGAGGCACAAGGTTGGGAAACACTGGTCTAGATCATAGAACATCACCGCTTTGATTCTCACAGAGTAGACAAATCCCAGAGTTTCTCTGCTTCCCATCAGAAAATGCATGTTGCTTCTCTTTCTCTAGATCCCCAACCACATGAACAGCCCCACAGTTATGTTTCTCAAAGGAAAGCGCTGGGAATGGCCCCTGCCAACTTCTCCTGAACCGCTGTTCTTCGAGCACGACATTGGGCTCCGATACGAAGCTGAACATGTCCGGCTATGTCTACTGAAGGGTAAGGCTCCTGTGGAGGTGGTGTTTTTGAGGAGCGTGAATAGCTCATCCAGCAACCACATGTCTCTGAGGAGGGCTGGCCCTGCCATTAGGTCAGGTGTGGGGAACCTTTGGCCCTCCACAATGTTGCTGAACTACACCTTCCATCTTCCCATTGGGCTGGTTCTGATGGGAGTTGAAGTTCAGCAAAATCTGGATGGCAAAAGATTCCCCCTAGCAACGTTAGAGGTAAAGCAAACCATCAAAATTTTAAATTACATGAAAGGACAGCAAGTCATTAGTTATTTACTGTTTTATTGCTGTTGGAAATTTACTGTAATACCAGGGAGGGGAGAGGCACCTGCAGGATAAATTATATATATATATTTGCCTCAGGTGCCAAAGTAACTTCAACATAGCGTGGACGCTATATGCCCCTGCCCTTCACTTTATTTGGGTGGGATTAGCTGAGGCAGCGTTTGCTGCTTGGCTCAAACAAGAAAATCTATCAGGCCGCCTCAGCTTCCAAGCATCTCACAAGCAGCGCATGAAAGGAAAGACCTCTCCCCTACTATATTACGCACCAGCAACTGTTACCCAGAGGCATACTGGCCCTGAATCTGGAGGCTTCATATAGACATCACAGCAAATCCCCTTCTGTCCACGAACACTGCTTTTCTAAAAACTCTGCCATAAATGTGATCCTGTATAACTTGGAGTGTTTAGATTTGTGCTAAAACAGGGATATCTATTAGATATCTGAATGGCCCCTTTCCTACATCGTTATTACAGGCCCAGGAAAACATGCATAGGATTGCAGACTAAATATACTTTGAAACTCAGACCTCAGAACTGTTCCTATTAATCCAGGTTCTATTAACCTGTCTTTTGTGTAGGTTTGAAGGAAAGTCCTGTCATGCCTTTACACGAGAGTGAAATAATAGCAACCATCTCTGATGAAGCACGGAGGCAAGTGGGTGTGATCTACGAACAAGATCGGGTCGAATGTATCAACCAATCTGAGAGCAGAAAATAAAATTTGCACTTTTTTTGTCAGAAAACATTCTAGTACCTGAAGAATGGCTGCAGTTATGAATGCTGTCGAATACTGTCTGGGTGAGGGCATGGAAACTTGTCTACCTGGAAAACAAATTATCTGAAAATGTGGGCAGGATATAGTCTCCCTGCATCTACTGTTGTTTTAAAACACCTAGTCCTTAAGAGTTAATGCATGCCTGTTAATTCCTCAAAGGGATGGCATGGAACTCAGGGGAGAAATGGTCATCCCTTGCTAATATAGTTGCTCCCATTGGTTGGATGTATTCCACACAGCCATAATTAGCATTTTGACCAAGAGGGTGAGGTAAGAAGTCATTATTTTGATTTAAAATATTTATCTCCCGCTCCTTATTGCCAGTACAGTGGTACCTTGGGTTACATACACTTCAAGTTACAGACTCCGCTAACCCAGAAATAGTACCTCGGGTTAAGAACTTTGCTTCAGGATGAGAACAGAAATCGTGCTCTGGCAGCGCAGCGGCAGCAGGAGGCCCCGTTAGCTAAAGTGGTGCTTCAGGTTAAGAACAGTTTCAGGTTAAGAACGGACCTTCGAAATGAATTAAGTACTGAACCTGAGGTACCACTGTACTCACAACCCTAGTGGTGTTCTCTCTAATGGTACCTAAACGGAACATTTATAGAGGAGGGGGGAAATTGAGATTTTGGGTGTATGCCTAAAATGAACATGCCAGTAGAATCAAAGGTGATGCTAGCAGATTTGGTTACTGGAGGGCCAGCAACTGAGAGATACAAGTAGGCCAAACCTGTTAAGAAGTGTGACATAAGTAAAACAGTTCATGGCATGGAGCTGAAGTTAATTCTAACTGATGATTAAGACTATTCTCATACTTAAGATGGGTTCAGCAGTTGGCAAACCTACTGTCAAAGCATAAAGAGATCTGTGTACAGCACAAGGCCAAAAGACTGAAGGGCTTCTAAATGCACCAAGTGACAGGAATGAGCACCAGATCAGAAGTGAAGTGTCAATCAAGCATATTTTTTTTTAAGTGACTAGGACCAATACCCCTCCCATTGTTTACCTCTTATAAAGCAATCCAACCCATTCATAGAACTATGATCTCCCAAGTGTAGCAGTTCCTCTGCCAGAGAATCAAGAAATCTTATCACTTACTCACACCAATGCCTTTTCCCTTAAACTCCCAGTCCACCGCAGAAGAGAATTTGGCTGTAGCAATTATTGATCGGCTAACTTAAAAGTGATTTTAAAGCACAGACACAAAACCAAGAACCTGTAAACTATATCATTTATTGTGAATAGTTTTATTTAAACCAGAATGCCGTAATGTTTCAAGATGTCTGTATATTTTGCAATCTTGCCCTCCACATTTTTCTCTGCCTGCTTTTGAAGTTTCTACAAGAAAAGAAAAGAAAAAGTGAATTAATAGGTAGGCTTTGTAAGAGCAGAAGAGGTCCGATGTTAAGAGAGCACAACATGCACACACAACCTTACATACAGATGGAAGACAGACTGTTGGGGGGAATTAACCAAAGTTCAGCTTAGGATATCTTCAACTCTCTGAAGCCTATTCACTTGCTGGTGTGGCATAAATAGACACTCTTGCCTGTAATAATGATCTAAAGGTTCTGTCTCCCGCTTCATTTTTAAATTAAAAGGGAGAAGGGAGGGAGAGGGGTTCCTTTCTCCACTAAACCCAGAACACTCCCCACAATAATTATGCGTTCAGGCTAACTCACCTTCAGTTGCTTCTTCTTTGTGTAATGAATCTTGGCCTTTGCCTTGCGCTTCTCCTCCAGGGTAGCTGTGATGGCCTGGTACTTCCACCCAACCTCATGGGCAAGGCGACCCAAATAGGCAAACTGTGGTTGGAAAACACACGCATTAGCTTACAAGCCTCCAGCACTGCAGGGAGCTGTTTCCAGTGTACAAGATGTCGCTGCCCACACACAAAGTTGGGAGCTACCTCCTCGCTTACCCCTTCTTGCCTCTATTCACTGAATCAGACACAGCAACTGCATGGAGGCCTTTCTCCCAACCCACATGCTATTGCCCACAGAATTCCGCTTTCAATAATATTCCTAGGGAGACTATCGGCTCCGTTCCTGGCACTTTCACCACCAGGCAAACCCTCCATCCAAGTCCTCAATACAGCACACGCTACGAACAGGGATGTGGAGACTGTGGCCCTCCGGTAGTTGCTGCTCCAACTCCCATCAGCCCCAACTAGAGCGATCAGGAACGATGCGAGAGTTGGAACGCCACAAAATCTGAACGACACCACAGGTGACTCCTTAGAGCCCAAATTCTTGCTGTTCACGGACTGCTTTAATTTATATATGCCTTGCTGCTTACCCAAAGGGCTGTTTGGCCCCCACTCAAAGCACAAAGCTCCAACTATGAGGGGCTGGTCTCAGATGGTAGTGCATGAAGAGTTGTGGTCTCATGGTCTTGAGACTCGAACTAATGGTGGAGTGTCATCATCACTGACCAGCCAACAGCAGCAGGCAACACTTGGTGAGTGCAGTAGCTAAGGCCATCTTGCCAGGAACAGTCTATTTAAAGCTGTTTCTGATAGGCTGAAGCAAACACCAAAAGAAATCAGTTGCACAAGGGACAAGGCAGGTTTGACCATGACATGAGGTTTCAAGATGATCACATGGAGAACGAAAGCTGCCGTGGGTCCCATCAATAGACTAAGGATGCTCCCAAAGCAATTCCTTCAGAATTTTGTTCTTAAGTACTATCTGTGGGGGCTTCCAGAAGTAACATATAAAGCTTATTGTGAGTCAGTCCATTTGCTCCAGTATTGCTGCTCTCCAGGGCCTCAGGTTACCTCTCTACAAAACTACACAAGATTTTCAGCTGGAGATGCCGGAGGGTGAACCTGAGGCTTTACACATGCAAAGTGTATTGCTCCAGGTCTAACTTGGGGGGTGGGGTGGCAGCGTTATAGGCCCTCCCCCAGTTAGTGCTTTATGGCACTGGAGTGCAGAAATGTTGGCAAACCACTTTGTGTGCCCCTCATTGGAGCTGTAAGACGTCTACTAAAAAAATGGTAAATAATACCTTGCGTGTGGGCTTGAGGCGGACCACTTTCAGAGCGGCAGGGACCACCATCCTCTTGCGCTGTAAGAGAACACATGTCCCATTAAGCAATATATGCAAGACAAAGGCAACTGTGAGCACTCCCAGAGGTGCAAAATCTGCCTCAGCGTTTGGAATTTTTTTCTCACTCTTCAAGTCAAACAATGTAGGTATAAGAAAAACATCACTGACAGAACAGGATCAGGAATAATGATGGCAACGCACCAAAGACAGAAGGAAAGTTACCTTATCGTAAGGAGGAGGGATGCCATCAAAGACCTTCAGCCTCTCCAAGGCAGCCTGACCCCGTTTGGTCTTGTGTGGGAGCATTCCTGCAAAGAGAGAGGAGATGTGAAGAGGCTGGAGGAGAAGCAGAACTCCCAGGTTAGGATAAAGAGCAGTATGTGCCCTCTAAAAGAAGCGTGAAATTTAGAATAAAAATTTGAGGGTGGGTTATATATGTCAAGGGGATAAAGAACTGCTTAACTTTTAGAAGGCAGCTCTGTATTGGGACGTTTTTAATGTTTGACGTTTTTCTGTTTTATATATGCTGTAAGCTGCCCAGAGTGGACGGGGTATAAGTAATAAATGTACTACTACTACTACTATTATTATTAACAATAAATTGCCTCTTTAGGGCAAATTCTGGAAATGAACACCAGTTGGGATGTATATACTGACCACCCAGTATTAGGGTAGCTTAAAAAAAACCTGATCTTTGCTAATTGCAATATAAACACATGTGCTGGCATTGGAACATACCTATCCACTGGATTTCACACTTCTCTGAATACTGTGATATAGTTTTTAGCTCAGAACACATCAAAATGCACAGAGAACTGTGTATTTTGAGAAAACACACATTAAATATGTACAAGCAGTGAGTGACCAGTTTAGGTGTGTCTGATATGTGCATGACCATGAACGCTGAACCTGGAAGTGACCCCAAAACATCACAAAAGGGGGTGTTTGCAGGCTTTTTCAATGGTGTTTCAAATATACTCATTCATTTCAATGTGTGGTGCCTTGGAATATAACCCCCATGTAAATTGGGACTTGCCTGTATCTAAGTGCATGTGTAAAAGACAGATAAAAATTCACACATTCAACACAGAAATGGAACCAAAGAGACCCATGAGTGAATATGTGAAAAAGACACAGACTAGAAATGGTTTCATGTTAAAGTCTTAACATGTTTTAGTAAAAGTGGTAAAACACAAATTAGTAGAACTGTTGATTCCCACTGAATACTAATTTGTGAATATACCATGTGATGGGCACGCCCCAACACATCAATTTATCTTCTTGGTCATATAAAAGTTGTTGAGAATACACCTACCTCGCACTGTCCTCCAGAAGATCCGGCTAGGGGCACGGAAGTGGTAAGGACCACGGGACGGGTTGGTGTTCATACGCTTACGGAGGAAAGCAAGGTACTTCACTGGGAGAATGGGAAGAGAGAATGGCACGGTTAGAACAGGCTGGCAAGAAAGTTACCATGAGCACGAGGCTGGCAGATATGCAGTGATATGTATACTACTTACCTAAGCGTGATGGCTATCAAGCCAGTTTGCAGACTTTTCAAGACCCACCTACTCATTTCTTGTTGTCTAGAAACTATGTTTACACTGCTTCAGGTTAATAACCACAGCAGTCAGAACAGGCCCCGCAGAGCATAAAAGCCTTCAGGTCTTCATGCAGACCACAGGTCTTACAGACTCTATGATTTGTAAAAGAACAAGGCATGCTGATGAGGAAATAATCTATATCAAATGGATACCAAAGAGGCAGAACTTGCCATGAGAGGCGAGTGGTGGTCTCAGATGGTAGTGCATGTAAAGTTATCTCATGGCCATGACACTCGAACTAATGGTGGAAAGGCATCATCACTGACCACCATCTCACCCATCCTGTTCCTCAAGCCAACGCCATTGCACACCAATGAGCAACAGTGGCAGTTACGACTGGCTAGCTAGTCCACGACACGGTATCATAAATGTGCCAACGGAAGCTGGCAAGAATGACAACAGAACAATTAAAAATGTTTTTAGATGTTCTCAATATCTGCAGATGGTTTTAAATTGTTCATAAATGTTTGAAATATGCTTTAAATGTTAATACTAATTAATATGCCGCCCACCCGACTGGGTTCCTCCAGCCACTGCGGGCAACTTCTAACAAATTATAACACAATATGACACCAAACTCCGGGTTTCTTTGGGAAATAGGGTGGAATATTATTATTAAAGTTATAAGCTCGATGCTATGTCTTTTGGGCAAGAAGGAAATCTGAATTTATGCAAACCTGACACTTGCAGAGATGGTCAGTTGGCACAATGCTATCTCCTCCCTCTAGACCTGGCACGGGGAGGGTAAAGAGATGAGCAGTCCACCGCTAACTGGCTCTTGTCCTCTGGAATTCTCTTTATGGAGTCCTTACCAGGTAGCATCTATATCTGACCCAAACCACCTCTGAAGCTATGATGACTAGAGAATTACTCCATTTAAAAGGATCAAGGGAAAGATCTATTTGAAACACCGAAGAGCTGCCACAGACAATATGGAATTAGATGAAACAATGGTCTGGAGCCTGCTGTAAGGCAGCTTCCTAGGTTTCTCTCTGATCCCTAGTTATCACTTGCAAGAAAAAAAGTCTTCAGCTACATTTCATATAAATGCTATTGCTCTCTAGGGCGTCTTCTTGAAGACTCAAGGATCACTGCCAATCCTCCCATTTGAGGAAGTGTACACATTCCCCAGTAAACAAAAAACCCCACTGGGCCTCAAAGTATCTAATGCTTATGCTTCAAACCTGTGAAGTCAGTACTACTTGGTCTCTGTAATAATGCCACCTTTATTCTACACCTGGGAAGGTTAACTTGCAACGTTCAAGATACTGCTGGACTTGAACTCCCAACAGCTCCAGTCTACATGGCCAATGGTTAGAGATTATGAGAACTGGAGTCCAACAACATCTAAAGAACCACAGGTTTCCCAGCCTTGTAGGGGATAAGATTGTTCCACCTCAAACTGAAGGATTGGCTATGCTTGTCTTAGATGGAGACTTTGCTTTATTATAGGCATGGAGAAACATTGTGTCCACAACATAATGCAAGTACTTTGAGAGACAACGGTAGAACAAGAATCCTAGCCAGACATTTAGACAGATTTTAAAATCTGCTATGGTACTCACGTTTGTTACGGTAGAAGTTGCCGGATATGTTGATCCCTTCACATCGCACAACTACCACTTTGCGCCCTGGGAAGGGGAGAGGAAAGAGTGCAAACTGAGGTTGTGTCCTCACCACAGAGCACAGGCTGGACACTCAAGTTCAGAAGAGGAACTCAATACTTTACCTGCCTGCTACAGACAAGGTAATCTCATGTTTCCCAGCCCCTAGCATGAGACTTGAAAACTGCAAGCTGAGTCCATCATTCTAGTACACAACAGACACCCCACTCCTTCTCAGCTGTGTGCTCCAAAGTTGGCCAAGCTCAGAAATCACATGGATCTTCCCTCATAAATCAATGTAACAGCACATGTGTCTCAAGTTTAAGAACCTAGGTTGAGCCCCTACCCCAGGCTTTGGCAACTTGGTGCCCGCCAGCACAGCCACAGTTCAGAACACACCACGTAACAAGGTTAATAGCATTTGGGGAGTAGCAGCAGAACCCTGGTTCCTTATCGTCTGATTCTCCTACTTGGCATGCACCCCCCAGTAAATACCTCTGAGGGAATGTAACCCTCAAGAGAGAAAAAGGTTTATCATCCTCTACACTAGAAACTAAGCCTCTTAATTTGAAAGGCCACATTCACTTTGCAATCCTTGGAGAAATCTAAGTTCGAAGCGCTCCCAGAGCAAAAGAATTTGCTATCACAGTTGCAAGTCTAAAAAAACAAACATCCTCACAGACTACTCCAAAGCATATCAGAAGCGCTGAACTGTTAGAACAAAAAACTGTGCACCCTCTGCCTGCCAATAATACTCAGTAGGTTGAGCCTCTTCCCCCCTGAAACTGAATCTTACCCAGCAAGACTTGCTTAGCCACAATGGCAGCCAGACGACCCAGCAGGTGGCCACGTCCATCAATCACCAATACCTGGAGAAAGAAAAGAGTTTTAGTTGGGGGCCATGTAAGCTGATAAAGAAAATGAGGGGGGAGAAAACAAATTATTTTATTAGTCCAAGTAAATGTTAATGCTACGGCAATAATAAAGGTCTCGAGTGAAGCCATGGGGTTTTTCCAACCCTTCCAAATCAGCAGAGGAAGTGTCAGGGTTTATGCTTGGCTTACTTCCATCCATGATGTAACTGAGTCCTATCACACTGCATAGTAGTCTGGTTCATATTTCCCAACCAAGTACCTCTGCATCCTTATATGCCAGTTCTCTCCTGCATAGCCAAGTTTACTGTGAAAGCTGCTATTCTTGCAATATTGCGTCTGCTGCTGCACTAGGATTTTACCTTATTGGCTCTTCCTTTTCACCCACACCAGCTTCTTATATAGCTGTACAGTTAGCCCCACTTTGTACACACCCTGAGAACCTGTGTAACAAGCTATAACTCTATATTCAGGTAGGTAGCCATGTTGGTCAGATGCAGTCAAAATAAATAAAAAAAATGTCCAGTAGCACCTTATAAGTGTGCATGCACCCAAAAGCTTATACCCAGAACAAACTTAGTTGGTCTCTAAGGTGCTACTGGTTATTTTTTGAATTTATTATAACCCTCTATAATAGCAAACTGGTGGAAAGGAGCAACAGAAATGGTGGCAAAATGAGAACTGAGCTGGAGATATTGGCTTGCTCAGAGGCACTACAGCATTTCAGATGCACAAAGGCTTGAGCATGGGAAGAGTGGGGCCAGGAGAGAGAAAACAGAGAGGAAAAGTGCAATACGGTATCCCGAAAAAGAGTACAGGTTTCTGCCTGGGATCCTGCACAGAAGCACTCCTGCTGGAAAAAGATGTGCCGCCACATTTAAAACAGAGAGAAAGAGACTGTGGTGGTGCAGAGCGCCGCTGCTTGTTCACTCCAGATGAGCAAGACTGGCCTGTACCTAGTCATTTTTTCTTTCTTTTTCATACCTAGCCTACCGATTTACATTTACGTATTAAAAAATAACCTTAAATGATTATATATATTGCCGTTGAACACCCCCGATTCTTCCTTCCATTCAACATAAACCTGAAAATGTCAAGTCCTCCGTAGATGTTGCTTCCGATTAAAGAAGGAAAACAGCAACGTGGTGATGGGGGGACGAGGCCCGCTCGCAGGAACCACGCGGTCCATATGTGTCCCCATCCAAGCGGCTAGTCCGCGGTGACGGTGAGCCACTCCACACGGGCGCATCATCAGCATGATTAATCCCGTCCGAGGCCCCGGCCCAGGGTCAGGCCCCGCACGCAAAGGCGGCAGCTTCGTCTCGCCCGCCAGGCCGCGCTTCCCTCCACGCCAGGGGCCCCCCCGACCCTCATCCCCACCAGCCGACGGCAGGGAAGGAGGAGGCAGGATGCGGCCCAGCACGAGGCCCGCCGCCCTCCCTCCCAGCGGCCTCCCTGCCCATTAGCCTCCGAGAAAAGCAACCGAAAACCCCTCAGAATCAGCCGCACCTTTGGCTCTGCCATGGCTGCTCCTCGGCGGCCGAACGAAAAAGAGGCTCCGCCCAGCGCACGCCGCGGGGTTACCCTTTCCGGCTGCTACCGAAAAAGGTCGGAAAGCGCAGGGGCGGAAATGACGTCGACGGACAAGGCCGCGCGGCGAAGCCGACAGTGTGAACGCCGCCCTCGTCGGCCGGGCTTGATGACGTCGAACGCAGCCTCGCCTCTCTACGCCTTTTGCGTATCTATGTATTGGAGCAACCTCCGACATTAGACCGAGAGCGAGGCGCCTTTTCTTGGGCCTCATTTTCCCCACCCCACCCTCAGCTTGTTGTAACGTATTAGAGCTGTCACGCTTATTAATTAGTCTTTTATTTCCTTTTTAAAAAATCTTTATTATATTGCAAAGTACAGTGGTACCTCGGGTTACAGACGCTTCAGGTTACAGACTCTGCTAACCCAGAAATAGTACTTCGGGTTAAGAATTTTACTTCAAGATGAGAACAGAAATCGTGCTCCGGCGGTGCGGCAGCAGCAGGAGGCCCCATTAGCTAAAGTGGTGCTTCAGGTTAAGAACAGTTTCAGGTTAAGAACGGACCTCCGGAACGAATTAAGTACTTAACCCAATTGTTCTTGCCTTATGGCGTTTACTGACCCCCTCCGTGTCACTTGCTATCCCACCAAGTGAGTCTGCAGAATTCCCAAGGTGGCTTCAATGTGGATCAGTGGTAATAATAATAATAATAATAATAATAATAATAATAATAATATTTATACCCCGCCCATCTGGCTGAGTTTCCTCAGCCACTCTGGGTGGCTTCCAACAAAATATCAATATACAATAGTCTGTCAAACATTAAAAGCTTCCCTAAAATTATGTTGTGGAAATATAGTACAGCATGGGGTTTCATATATATATATATATAGAGAGAGAGAGAGAGAGAGATTTTTATTCTTATTGCTATTTTTGTAGAAAAAGAGGTGCCAGAACTCACCATGAACACCTACCTCATTCTCCTAGAATGGCAATGGTGCCCACCTGAGAGGTGCTAGAACTGTGTTCTGGCTGAAAAAAGCCATTATTGTTGTTGTCATTTTTATTTCAATGTATTACTGCCTTTTATCAAAAGATCCCAGGACAGTGTACAATAATAAAAACATAATACAGAGCAGGGTTTTATCTTGTAAAGGCCAGTGTATGAGTGGCTCAGACATAAGCAGGCACTTGAGACTGGTGATGGTTCAATGCAGGCAAAGCTTAAGTTAACTGCCAAATTCCATGTGGAAGTCCATTTAAAACAGATTCCTCCTCCATTCTGAGGCAGAAAAAACTCTTATCAGCTTCTCTTGAAATTATCCCATAATGAAATCCTCTGAAACTGCCTAAAAATGTTGCTTGTGTTGAAGTTTGGGAGGCCCTCAGCAAAAAGAAAAACAAACAAACTGAAAATTCTGGAGGCTCGTAGAAAACTGCCCTACAGGAACTATATTTCCAGTATCTTTGGTAAAGAAGCTGCTTTGTATGCAACATGTTCCAGATTCAATCTGCATGATCTCCAGGTAAAATTGTTCCCTCTGCCCTGTTGGCAGCCGCTCTGGATTGCTGCTGACCATCAGAAAAGGTCAGGTGCAGTAGATCTTTAACCCACCCGACCTGTGGCCAAGTTTGATAGAAACTTTTTGATAAAACAGTGGTACCTTGGGTTACAGATGCTTCAGGTTACATACGCTTCAGGTTACAGACTCCGCTAACCCAGAAATAGTACCTCAGGTTAAGAACTTTACCTCAGGATGAGAACAGAAATTGCGGGCCAGTGGCACGGCGGCAGCGGGAGGCCCCATTAGCTAAAGTAGTACCTCAGGTTAAGAACAGTTTCAGGTTAAGAATGGACCTCCAGAACGAATTAAGTTCTTAACCCAAGGTACCACTGAACAATAAAATAAACTAATCTAAATAAAAACAAAGAGAGAGAAAGAAAAGAAAAAAGGCGAGGCCTCTCTCAAAGGTAGCTCTTGTCTCACACAGAAAGTGGTGGACCCTCCCAGCTCTCACCTGGGAGCTTTCCTTCTCCCAGTCTCTCATCTCAGGAGGTCTTCCCTTCCCTACCTCTCACTCAGAGTCCTTCCACCAACCACCCATTTTTGGACCCCAAAAATGGCTCAGAGCAGAAAACACCAAAGGGGGGGGGGATTCAATTTTCTGCCTGTGCATTACATAAAAGAAATTATTCAAAGCATTCACTCTAGAATGATATCCTGCTGAGAGGACAGGAAAGGGGAGTTTTCAAGCAAGGGGTTTCTGGGAGAGAGAAGGGCTGAGATCCATCTTGGAAAGGGAGACAAAAGGTTCCTTCACTGCTGTGGGCCATGTAAGATCTGGACTCCCTCCATGCAGACTGAAGGTGTAAATAGGTGAATAAACCATCTTCTGCCGTGTCTTCTATTCTCCAAAGGGACACAGATCCTGTGTGTGTGCCTGGGGCTCCATGGGCTTTTGCCACCGCTTGGCAGAGAGAGGGGCAGACACTCAGCTTTTTTAACATTATTAATTCATGTCACCAATGGTTAAACTCTAACCAAGCATATCAGCTTTGTCTTCATACTGGCACAATCCATGCGGACAAAGGCACAGCCTGCTAAATGCTGACAGTCATGGTCAGCGCTTGCAGATCACTATGCAGAGGACCTGGCAAGCCCCATGCTTAGCACTTGGCAAGTACAATCTGCTGATCCCCGGGTCATGTGAGGCTCCATGCTTTACAAGACCTGATGATCAGTTGGTTGGGGTTTACGAAGCCCAGGTCTTTACCGGCACTACTGGTCAGCTGATTGATGCTACCTGCAACTCCTGTTTGGGTTGAGTCGGATCTTTTACCTGCTCCAGCTCCAAACCTTAAGTTTAAAATGCTAAATTTGGAGAGAGAAAATTGAGAGGCTACAAAACTCATAAAAAGGCAAAACACAACAAATTGTAGGCTTCTATTTACAGAATGTTAAATCGACATCTCATGGTGGGTGAGGTTCACATAATATGCAGACGTCCCCTTCGCATCTAACTACATTTTATTCCAAAGCTTACAATCAACATTTGTTGCAAACCCACCCACCAGACTGGAGGTTTCTAATAGTAAAGTCTGGTCTAGCTGCCGCCTCGCATATATGAGCGAGGCCACTGAAATCAAGCCTGGAATGGGTCATGTGTGGTCCTGAGGATAGGACACCCCAAGCTGCCTACGGACTTCATCCAGGATAGAGTGGAGAAGCTCGCTGTCTCCATGAGACATGATGGGGCTCTCCTTCAGGCCTGTGGGAGAGGAAAGAGAAAGGAGAATAAGTCAGGATGCTCTGCTGCTGCGCACAGTCCGCCCAAGAGTGCCCAAGACTTTTACCTTGAAGGAGACATTGCCTGACGTGTTCTGCTTCATAGCACAGGCCAGTGGAGTTGATGAAGTACAGTTTTTGGGAAGGATGAGGAAGAGGAAACTCTTCCTTCTGTCCATTGACAACCAACTCTTCTGGGCACCAGAAGGGACCGGGAATCTGCCGAACACAGTTGTGAGAGGAAGCATATACCAAAACAGGCCCCAGAGCTCTCAGAAAGGGGTTATTTTGGGCAAGTCATTTGTAAAGATATAGTTATGGGGCTCAAACTTTCCCAGGAGGGAAGCTCCAGGCTGTGCTTATGCTGACATTTATGTATTCCACAACATTTTGCACATAGGTCAAAAGCTGATTCTTCCATTCAGTGCAAAATTTGCAAATTAAATAAATTTCTACCCGGTGGTTGTTGTTGCTTTAACTCCACGGTCTCCATATACACGTGTGTGTGTGTGTGTGTGTGTGTGTGTGTGTGTGTGTGCTTTTCTCTGTCCTACCCTCACCCACCCAAACTGTCCTTCCTTATCCTCTTGGCCAGGAAGGGATGAGGTTAGGTCCCTAGAAGAGCCTGCGGAATCCTGGATTGTGATCCTCCTGAAGCTTCCTTTTGTTTCCAGGAAGATGCAAAGTGTATCCCCTTCTCCATGTGGTCCAGGACTTACCTCGATTATCCCCTTGGTGCCAGTAATGCTGGCTTTGTTGTGCATCCAGGTCATCATGGTATAAGTGAGGACAGCTTGGTGTTGGCCAGAGTAGTTCAGGATGATTGAAGCTGTTTTATCTACATCTTGGGGGAAACAAGCAACAGTGGTCATATCCACATGCCAGTTAGGCTGTGTTAGGCACATCATATTCTGTGCCCACTACACACTGAGATCTTGTTTTTCCTACCCTAGTCTGGAACTATTTGCACATTTTATACCCCTGAAGGCAATTTTTCACAAACTGGGCTGTGTACACACACCATACATTTAAAGCACAATGCAGCCTTTCTACTAAGTACTGTACTGTATTAGCCCAAATATAAACCGCACTCCCCCCCCCCAAAAAAAATTGGGTCATGAAAAGTTAAAGTGTGGCTTATATTCGTGACCTTACCACAGTGGTACAGTGGTACCTTGGTTCTCAAATGCATTGGTACTCAAACAACTGGGAAAGCAAACACTGCAATCCCAGAAGTAAGTGTTCTGGTTTGCGAACTTTTTTCGGAAGCCAAATTTTGAGTGCCACGCTTCCGTTTTGCATGTTACACTGAGGTCTGTCTGTTTTTGCTATTTATTTTGTGTTTTTGAGGCTTTTTTGCTTTGTTTTTGTGACTGTGTGGAACCTAGTTCAGTTACTGATTGATTGATTGATTGTGTGACTCCAGTACAGTGGTATCTCAGGTTACAAACGCTTTGGATTATGCGTTTTCAGGTTGTGCACCGTGGGAAACCCAGGAGGAACCGGAAAGGGTTACTTCTGGGTTTCGCCACTCATGCATGTGCAGAAGCGCCAAATCGCGTCACGCGCGAGCGCAGATGCGGAGCTGCAGGTTACGAACGCTGCGGGTTGTGGACGTGCGTCCATCACAGATTACATCCGTAACCCGAGGTTCCACTGTACATTGTTTATTGCTTTCATTTTATGGATAAATGGTCTCGTTAGATAGTAAAATTCATGTTAAATTGCTGTTTTAGGAGTTGTTTTTAAAAGTCTGGAATGGATCAATCCATTTTGCATTACTTTCTATGGGAAAGCGCGCCTCGGATATGGAATGCTTTGGTTTTGGAACGGGCTTCCGGAACGGATTAAGTGTGAGAACTAAGGTACCACTGTATCTGGTATACACTTGAATCCCTGGTGCAAAATACTGACCTCTAGAGGGGACCAGGACCAACCCAATACTAACCTGTTTCATGCAAGAACCCCGAGGCCACAATGGACTCCGGCTTCTCCCCATCAAAAACCATGCAGGCCAGCTGAACACAGTAGATACCAATATCCAGTAAGGCGCCTCCACCAAGATCTTTCTTCACAGCCCTGGGGACAGTTAGGAGAGGGACACCAAACTCGGCTTGAACCACTAACACATCCCCCACAGTCCTTTGATCGAGCAGAGAGCGGATCTTCTCCAATGCAGGGAAGAAACGGGTCCAGCAAGCCTGAGGACAAATCAGAACATTCACCTGCTGCCGCCCCACACCAGGGGCTCATGCTCCCTTTGCAGGGGTTGGAGATGCCAGTCCAAAGCCCACCAGTTCCATATGGTACCCCTTTGGCCTTCAGGGAGTGCTTCTGCCTCTTACCTCCATGAGGAAGACCTCCTTTTCCCGAGCTGCCTGCACCATCTTCTTGACCTCTGCAGCGTTCATGCCCAGGGGCTTCTCGCAGAGCACATTCTTCCCAGCCTGGATGAAGAGGAGGGTGGCTGGCAGGTGGTGGGGATGCACCACTCCCACATACACCACATCTGCAAAAAGAAAGGGAAGTCCAGAGGAAAGCTCACTCTTCAGTTCAGCCACAGTCAACATTTATCTTGAGAAAGAGGCTGAGCCATACACTTACAGTGGTACCTTGGGTTACATACGCTTCAGGTTACATACGCTTCAGGTTACAGACTCTGCTAACCCAGAAACAGTACCTCGGGTTAAGAACTTTGCTTCAGGATGAGAACAGAAATTGCGCAGCAGCAGCAGAGGGCCCCATTAGCTAAAGTGGTGCTTCAGGTTAAGAACAGTTTCAGGTTAAGAATAGACCTCCAGAACAAATTAAGTTCTTAACCCGAGGTACACTGGAAAGCACAGGATTCTTGTGCTTTAAATGTGCCTCCAATGTATGCTGCTAGAGTCTGACTGGTTGGGGAGATCCTCCAGGCCTGCCCATCTCCCCCCCTTTTGCTTTTGGTACTTTTCTTCCCTTCGCCCCCTTGCCTCAAGCCCCACTCTTCAATGACCTTGCTTCTCACCCTCCTTCAATGTTTTGCTTGGCTGGAATATGCCCTTGAACTCAATGCCTCTTGCTTGTTTGGAAAGAGAACAGAAGGGGGTGAGAGAGTTTGTGTAGAAACTGTGGTGTTTGCAGCCAAAATCACAAATGCACACGTTTTCTATTTCTCCTATGCATGTGGGATAGGAGGTTTTGATCTAAACCTACAGAGTTAAATCCATTCCCAACAGAAAATGCTCTACTGTACAAAGTAAACATGCATATTGGTTGCTCCACCCACCTTTGCCCCTGGCTCCTCCCACCAGGGGTATGTGGCCCTTGGAAAGTTGCCCAGAAGGGAATGTGGCCCCCAAGTTGGAAAAGCTTCTCCATCCCTGTTGGATGATGTTCCCATTCCGAAACCCAGTTTACATTGTATGGTAGAGGGGATTTCCCCTCTCCCTTGGGGGACAGATGTGGCACATCTGCTGCACATGCAGAAGATCTGAAGATTCCACTTCCAGCATCTCCAGGTGGGGCAAGTCAAGTGTAGACCATACTGAGCTGGATGGACCCCATGGTCTGACTTGGAACAAGGCAGTTTCCTCCCTCCCGGTGTCCCCAGGGTTTCAAGGAAGCTTTCTCACCAATGCCCGGATCCTGAGCCAGTTCTGCATAAGAGCCATAGGCCTTGGGGATGCTGTGGTTCTTGGCATATTCCTGTGCCCGGCTCAGCTCACGAGAAGCAATGGCCACCACCTGGGAGGTGAATGGGGCGAGAGACAGAGGAAAAGAGTGCGACCCTAAAACAGCACAGGACTGGAGCACAAGAAAGACCACCTTCTGCTGGAAGGGCTTGGCCAGATTGAGCAGCTATTATTTTCAGAGGGCCTTTTGCTTGTCTGTCCTCCATCTGAAGATAGGAACATAACCTGGCCTGCTGGATCAAGCCAAAAGCCTATCTGCTTTTCCTGGTGCGGTCGACTGGATTAGACATTGTATAGAGACTTGTGACTGCATACCTCCAACATTTCTCCGATGAAAATAGGGACATCCCATCCCATAATAATAGTTTTACTATTTATACCCCACACCCCACACACATCTTACTGGGTTGTCCCAGCACTCTGGGCAGCTTCCAACATACTGTATATAAAAACAAAAAAACATAAGGAAACCCTTCCCTATACAGGATTGCCTTCAGACGGTTCAGGGGTCGGTTAACTCCACAATTCTCCAATGAAAATAGGGACATCCTAAGGAAAAGTGTCTTAAAAAGCAGAGACATCACCTTGCCAACAAAGGTCCGTATAGTTAAAGCCATGGTTTTCCCAGTAGTGATGTATGGAAGTGAGAGCTGGACCATAAAGAAGGCTGGTCGCCGAAGAATTGATGCTTTTGAATTATGGTGCTGGAGGAGACTCTTGAGAGTCCCACGGACTGCAAGAAGATCAAATGTATCCATTCTTGGGGAGATCAGCCCTGAGTGCTCACTGGAAGGAAAGATCGTGAAGCTGAGGCTCCAATACTTTGGCCACCTCATGAGAAGAGAAGACTCCCTGGAAAAGACCCTGATGTTGGGAAAAATGGAGGGCACAAGAAGAAGGGGATGACAGAGGACGAGATGGTTGGACAGTGTTCTCGAAGCTACGAACATGAGACTGACCAAACTGCAGGAGGCAGTGGAAGACAGGAGTGCCTGGCGTGCTCTGGTCCATTGGGTCACAAAGAGTCGGACACGACTAAACGACTAAACAACAACAACAAAGGAAAAGTGGGACATTCTGGGATCAAAACAGAAACCGGGGCGGCTTCTCTAGATCAGGGACGTCCCTGGAAAATAGGGGCATTTGGAGGGTCTGTGACTGCTTGTCCCACCGCCAGATGAATCCCAGGGGAGGCTGCCAGCTGAGTTAGGGGCCACAGCAATCCAGCTGCATTGTTTTATACTTTTTTGAATGTCCCGCAATCTTATCATTTGTGTTCTTATAAATCAAGCACGGCTTGTTGTTTCTTTTTGTATTCCAACATATTCCTATCAATAAAAAAATCTGGTGTGGCACGAGAAAGGGTGGCCCAGAGAAAAAAGTTTGAGAACCACCGGGCTAGTGCAACTATGGATGGGAGGTCCACTGCCCAGATCAGACAGAACCTGCCAGCTATTGGTGAATAGTAGCTACACAAGTAAATCAGGATGAATGCTCAACAAATAGGTCATCTGGAGGAGCGTCTAGTTAGTAGGCCAGGGAGAGCCTCTAGGTTTACAAATTCTTGAATAGAGGAATCTAAATTCCCCCTTTCCTTAAAGCCAGCCCCGCTGCCTTCTTCCGAATTGCAAGTTGCCTGAAGTCATATCTTTTCTGCATCTATAATGGAAACCACAGAACCACCTGCCTTCTCCAGTGATCTGGCACAGGGATGGGAACTGTTGGCCTTCCTGATGTTGGGGGTCTCCCATCACTCCCAGCCAGCACAGCCAATAGTCAGGGATGATGGGATTTGTAGTCCAACATCATCAGGAGGGCGGCAGATCCCCCACCCCTGATTTAGCATCTTGGCTTCCAGAAACCCCAGTCTCTTTAATTCTAGTTTTCCCTTCTTTCCTGAGGACCTGGGAGTCCTAGGTGCCTTAGGACCACTGTATTTTAATAGACCATTGTATTTTAATACTTTGTTGGAAGCTGCCCAGATGGGCGGGGTATAAATAATAAATTCTATTCTATTCTATTCTATTCTATTCTATTCTATTCTATTCTATTCTATTCTATTCTATTCTATTCTATTCTATTCTATTCTATTCTTCCCAGTTTGAACTTCCCATTCAGTTCCATAGGTGGGAATAGTCCCCCTCCATCCATCTTCGGTCTGTGCTCCACTTATTACCTTGTGGTCCTCTGGCGGCAGAGTCTTCAGAGCCACCAGGAAATCGTGGCTAATCTTGCCAGCAGAGCAGATCCCCCAGCGGGTGGCTGTCATGGTAGCAGAGAGGGGGGGAGAGAGAGGCGTCGTGTGTGGACAGAGAAAGGCAAGCAGCGCTTGGTGTGGCCTCTAGCGCAGGGAAAGGACCGCTGCCCCTCAGTCAATGTGCGTGAAGCTTGGACTCTGGACTTGGGCACCTGGCCAGATGTGGAGTGAGAGAACCAGCAGGGGGCAGCAAATCCCTCGGAATGAGAAGGGACAGCACAGGTATGATGTGGGGGTTATTCCAGGAGCCAGGTATCTTAAGAGGGCGGGTTTTGGGGGGTGGGAAGTGGTTGGACAAGGAGTTATCCACATTTCCTTTTGGACCTGCTCTTTCCAGGCACAGGCTCCTGCTTTAAATATCTGTGTCTGGGTGCTCTGAAAACCATCAGGGATAATAGGGGCATTCTGGGATTAAATCAGAATCTGAGGGTGGGGTGCCTTTGTAATACTGGGACTGTCCCTGGAAAATCTTGGGATATTTGGAAGGGATGTAGGGAGCTGCCTCGTTTACACTGACTTGTCAGCTGCTCCTGAGGGTTTTAGACAGGAGTTTTCTCCACACATACCTGGAGACTGGGCCATCCCAGGATGTTTTGCCACTGTGGGCAAAGCACCCCCATGCTACTCCCTGCCCCACAGATCCGGGCCCCCTCACTTTCCTGCTGGCACACCTGCGCTGCCGCCACAATGCAGCAGCGGTGGCAAGGACGAAGTGGTCAGGACGGCGGTGCTGTGGCAGTGGGGAGGGCAAAGCCTGGGCAGGCTGGCAGCGTGGAGTCAGGGGTCAGATCTGCCACCTGAGGCAAAAGTTTTTGAATTGAGTTTCTACTGAAATGAGGCTGCATTTTAATGTTGTATTTTAATCTTATTTTTAAAGTTGTATTTCAATCAATTGTTGTAATATCTGGTGTTAGCCGCCCTGAGCCCGGTCTTGGCTGTGGAGGGCAGGGCATAAATAAAATTTATTATTATTATTATTAAGTGGCTTCACCTTGCCTCGTGGATGAGCCACCCCTGTTTGGAGAGGCCGAAGATTGAACCTGGGGACTCCTGCATGCAAAGCAGATGTTCCACCGCTGAGCTATGGCCCCTCTGCAAAAGGAGCCTTGCTGGATTCAGGCCAAATGGTGTTCATGTGGCACTGAGTTCCACAGTTTAACTGGGCACCTTGTGAAGGAGTGCTTCAGGGCTTCATTGGCAAACAGGTCATTGGCCACAGGGTGTGGTTTGTTCCTTTGTTCTAGTTTCTCAGATTTTTTTTTCTAGAAAGGGTATATCTGAATTAAACTGGAGGGTGGTGGGAGATATGCACACTACGGCAACTAAACAGCAGAGGGGAGGCTTGAATCCAATAATTGAGCCCATGGAGCAACTTCTGCTTGTGCAACGCCCCCCCCCCCCCCTTCTGCTGCCCCCGCCAGCCCCTTCCGCTCTCTCAGGGCAGATTTGGTGAGCACCCAGTGAGAGGAGAGGAAGCTCTGTTGTGTGAGAGGAAGTCACAACGACTTAATTGGACACAATCCAATGCATTTAATGTGGAATGATCATGCCTCGTTCGAGAACATTTTACACGTGTGTGTGTGTGTGTTTCCACATGACACAGTTGTCCTTTTGTCATCTGCCCATTTCCCATCAGTTGTTCTATGTTGTCCCCACACTGGAAGGAACCTTTTTTTTTCTAAAGGAAAAGAATGGAATAGCGCAAACTCCACAGGTGTGGAAGTTATTGCTTATTCTCCACATGGCATGGAATTTATGTAGTGGTGTTTGGAGCGCTTGAGGCTCTCGCAGCCTGACACATTTCCACCCTGTGCCTTCTCAGCTGCCTTTCTGGTGACCAACAGATGGGCTTCAGAATTATTCAGCGTTCCTAAATTAATGAATGTTAGAAAAATGTTGGAATGAAGTTATATGGCTTTAGTAGAAATGTTATAAGGAATTAAGTATAAATAGATTATTAGAGCATTAAAGGGAAAAATAAGGTTAGAATATGTTAAGACAATTATAGGATAGAAAATAGAGGAAGATGGAAAGGAATTGCTGAAACAATTAATAGAAGTGGAATACAAAAAGGGAGGTGTGAGGAGGTCGTGGAAATTAGTGAAAGAAGGATAAAATATTGAAATTGGACTGTGTTTTAAATGGTTTTTGTTTTGTTTTGTTAGTTGTATGTTAGTGTTTTGCAGTGTTTTTTTTTGTATTGTATTGTATTATTGTATGTTTTTTCTTTTTTGTTTTTTTGTAGTGTTGTGTTCAATTTGTTGGAAAACTAATAAATATTATTATAAAAAAAAACAGAATTATTCAGCGTTCCTCTTGATTTCGTTTTCCTCAAAAAAAAAACAAACAAAAAAACTTTTGCAGTGGTTATAAGACAGCTCCATCTAGCGGTTGTTATCCTGTACGTTTCTCTATCACTTGCTGCAAAAAGTTTGATCGTGGAAAGGTGACGTAAAGTCACACTATCTAGCAACCACTAGATAGTTATATAACGTCATTATATGTTGTATAATTTGGTAAAAATATTGAATGTGCTAATTCGGATGAATGCAGAATGGAACAAGTGAGGTGACACAAGTGATGTATAACCTCTGTGCCAACAAATCAGGATTTTTGCCCAATGAACAGACATCTGGAAACAGCCCAGTCCATTGTGGACCATTTAGCCTTAATTTTGATTTAATTTCCCTAACAAAAATGTGTGTGGCCTGCTGCGGGACACTTAAAAAAAAAAAAAAAGCTCAGTCTTTCTGGTTCTTTTAACTCTCTCCTGCTCTCAGTCTTAAAACAGTGGAATGGAATGAACCTTTAAAAAAGAAAAAGGAAAAAGAATTCTGGCTAAATGCAAATTCAGGAATCCCACTCTGCTTAAACCAAAGTATTGCAGTGGTACCTCGGGTTACAGACGCTTCAGGTTACAGACTCCGCTAACCCAGAAATAGTACCTCGGGTTAAGAACTTTGCTTCAGGATGAGAACAGAAATTGTGCTCCTGCGACACGGCGGCAGCGGGAGGCCCCATTAGCTAAAGTGGTGCTTCAGGCTAAGAACAGTTTCAGGTTAAGAACGGACCTCCGGAATGAATTAAGTACTTAACCCGAGGTACCACTGTACTTAAATGTAAAAGAAGGACCCAGCAGAAGGACAACTTGAGCACCACTGGTTTCTTAGGACAGTTTTATCCTGTGTTTCTGCCTCCCTTCTTAAGCTGGGGAATACCTGGCCTGTTGTTTAACCCCTCCGCTCCCCATGTCCCACAGCTCTTATTCCCAGCCCTGTTGTTCCAAATTTCTCCCCGTGCCCATGCTCCCAGTCCCTTCTCCCACTCCCTGTCCAGGCCTCCTTGGAAGACAGAATAACTCACCGTCCAAAATTGGCAAGAGCTGCTTTATTGGCCATACATGTCTGTACCACAGCCCAAGTCCATCTGCGTGCAATTTTATTTTTGAAACTGAATATGGGGTTTTGCAGGAGGGCGGGTAATGGAGTGTGCGTCACACTTTGTCCTGAGGGTAAAACACACCCACTTGACGGCGAGCTTCCTCCAGGATGGAATTGACCAGTTCGCTGTCTGCATGTGTCAGGATCGGACTTTCTTTCAAACCTAGAAGATGTGGGAAGGGAGGAGAGAAGGCTAAAAGAACACAACAGGTTTCCAAATTCTTACTTGGCCAGGAAGCTCACTGGGGGACCGGGACCAGTGGATGTAGTCCCAAAGGCTGGTTTTGAAGCAAACTTTCCCCCTTCTCTCACTCTACCCCTTGCTTTTTAAAAACGTGGCTTATTGAATTTCGGCCCAGGCAATCTAATAAAAGCGAGTCTGCGGTGTTTCGAACTGTTACCTTTGAGGAGACACTGCCGGACATGCTCCGCTTCGTAGCGCAGGCCGGTGCTGTTCTGGAAGTGCATTTTCTGGGACGGGGGAGGCAGGGGGAACTCTTCTCTCTCCCCGTTGACCACCAACTCGGTTGGGCACCAGAAGTGAGATGGAATCTGGCAGGAAGCAAGGAAACTGAGAGAAAACTGGGGAGGGTATGTGCTCCTGCCTATGCCACAAAACTGGCTTCGCACAGCCACCTTCGGAGGAAACGGACAACGCCACCCTGTATTATTCTAGCTCCTGTTTCCTTCTCCTCGTCTGCCTAGAATGCCCTTCTTTACATACAAGGTGTTTCTGTTGCAACATTTGGGCCATATTCACACACCCTACATGTAAGGAAGCTTTAAACGCTCATGGCTTTCCTCCAAACGATTCCGGGAGCTAAGAATGCTGAGAACTGTCAGGAGACCCCATAGTCCCCTCCCAGAGCTACATTTCCCATTGCTCCCCTGGAAGAGGGATAGATGGTTAAACCACTATAGAAATTCTAGCCCTGAGAGTTGCCTATCAACACCTTTAACAAACTACAGTTCCCATAATTCTTTGCAGGAAGCCACAGCTGTTTAAAGTGGTATCATAGTGCCTTAAATATGGGAGTAAATGTGGCATTGCTTTCCAGCTAAGGACTCCATTTTGGATTACAACACAGGGCTGCCTCCATTCCTAGGCTCCAGTTTTTGACCCCGGGTCCCCTAATGTTATTGGACTACAAATCCCATCGTCTCTAGCCTGTTTGGCCAATGCATAGTGACGAAGAGAGTTGTAGTCCAACAATATTGGGGGAGGGGGGGTCAGGGTTGAAAAAATACATTTCTAACCATGTTATGTACTGAAGTTCTCACCCTGGGCCAGCAGAGGGATACTGTACTGTACATAGTTTTCACTCAGGTCCACATATGAAAATAAGGGGTTGAAAGTGACGTTCAGTGATTGGATAGTTACAGAAAGTAGTTACTGTTGCGTTGTAGTGGAGCTCTATATACGCAGGCAGGCTGAACTCTCCAGTTCAGTTCTGTTCTGGCTTGTGAATAAACAAGAGCTGTTTGAAGAATTGCTGTGTCGTCTGATATGTTCACCCACAACTTAACAAACCAGGTACAATTTCCCCCCTCAGACTGCTTTAGGCCCTGGATCGGAAACTAGGAGTTACCTCGATCATGCCCTTGGTGCCGTTAATGCTGGCTCGATTTGGCATCCTGGCTGTCATGGTGCAGGTGAGGACAGCCTGGCGATTTCCCGAGTAGTTCAGGATGACTGACACGGTTTTGTCCACACCTGAGGAAAACGAAACACAAGCCTGTCACGGGGGGGGGGGGGGCGGACCACCTCTCCTGCCCTCAGTCTTCTTTGGCACCCACTCACAGATACACCTCAGCAGTTTTTATTTCTTCTTTTAAATGTTAGCATCACAGCACAAACCCGCCACCCTGTCCCCCCTCAGGCTGAAAAGCAGAGGCAGGGATTATAAATGCTCACACCAGAGGGGAGAAAAAGCAAACTATGCCCAAAGTTTGACAAAGCAAAAAGAAGTTTCTCTAGTGTGTCAAAACAACAAAAGCTATTGTCATCTTATGTATTACTTGCCTAGCAAGTCCTAGGCAGGTGACAACAATTGAAAATTGAAAACATTTTACAGTATAGTCACAGGTTATAGTCACAGGAATTTGATGGACTCTGAAGGAACACATCTCAGGTGTCAAAGAGGTACATCTTCTGGATTTCTCTATCTTCAGCGTTAGTGTAGCTCCTCAGTTCTTCTCATCTGTTTGTGGGAATTAAGGTATCCCAAACCTCCATATCCGTACTGCTCCCCTTTCTTCCCCAGTAAGAAGGGCCAGCTCTACCATTGGGCAAAATGAAGTAACTTCAGGCAGAATGAGACACCATTTTTTAAAAAGGCAGCAAATGATTCAGTAAAATGTAATTACAGCTCCTGGCTGACCTTTCCTTTGTTTTTCCTTCCCTTTCTGGATTGTTGGCTCAGATTCCAGGATCATCTTGTTTTGTCAGCTAATGCTTGGGAGACAGTCTCTTAAAATCTGAGGCACTTTCTGTGCTTGTGAATGAGATCCCCACGAGAGTTTGGAGAAGAAGACGTTCTTCCAGCTGAACAGTCAGAGACATGAAGTAGCAAAGGCAAGTTTGAAAGAAAGAGGGACAGAGACAGGGAGATGGCAGAAAGCATGTAGCCTCTGTGGGGAACAGATGTGACATAGTGGATCTATTCTCCTGCAGTTTGTCCCCACTTGTCTTCTGCTTGTCGATTTGTAATTGGCAATAAATATTAAAAGAACCCCATAAGCAAGCAATGTTCTGTCACCCACAGCAAAATCAAACCTGCTAGCACTACCCTGAGACAGCAGAGAAACATAGAGATGGAAGGATCTGTCAACTGTAAAATTTGGAAAAGTGAGAGTTTAGTAACATGAGTGTGTTTTAGCTCTTATATTGCTTCATAAAGTATGGATTTGATAGATTTTACTTTAACTGTGAATTGTACTGAATTTCTCCCCATATGTAAGAGCACATTCCGAAAAAGTTTACACATCACTTGGGAAGACAGGCAAACTAATACCAGTGTACTGGAAGAAGCAAAGATCAGCAGGGTTGAAGCAATGATTCTTCAATGCCAACTTCGTTGGATTTGTCATGTTGTGCGGATGCCTGATTATCGTCTTCCAAAGCAACTACTCTATTCCGAACTTAAAAATGGAAAGTGTAATGTTGGTGGTCAGCAAAAGAGGTTCAAAGACTCTCTCAAGGCAAATCTTTAAAAATGTAGTGTAAACATTGACAATTGGGAAACACTGGCCTGCGAACGCTCCAATTGGAGAACAGCCTTTACCAAAGGTGTCATGGGTTTTGAAGACGCTCGAACTCAGGACGAAAGGGAGAAACACTCTAAGAGGGAGGCACGTTTGGCAAACTCTCACCATGATCAACTCCTGCCCGGAAACCAATGTCCCCACTGTGGAAGGACGTGTGGATCCAGAATTGGCCTCCACAGTCATTTATGGACTCACTGTTAAAACCGTGTTCATGGAAGATAATCATACTCGGCTATGAGTGATCGCCAAAGAAGAAGAAGAAGATATTTATTTAAGGAGGGCATCTTAAATACTGTAGGAACTTTCTGACTCTTAACTTGGGCCAGCCCTTTTTTTCATTTGGTTTCCTTGATGGACAATTTCTGAAACTCCTTACTTCTTCCCCTGACAAGGAAAGTGACCAGCCAAGTACTCACCTGTATCGTGCAGGAATCCAGAGGCCAGAATGGACTCTGGCTTC
The DNA here is from genome assembly GCF_964188315.1 of Podarcis muralis. NCBI lineage: Eukaryota > Metazoa > Chordata > Lepidosauria > Squamata > Lacertidae > Podarcis > Podarcis muralis. The sequence continues at coordinate 19,927,979 of NC_135667.1, forward strand.
TCTCCATTGAAGACCATGCAGGCAAACTGGATGCAATAGCAGCCAATATCCAGAAGGCCACCTCCCCCCAGCTCTTTCTCCACACATCTGGGGATGGAGAGTTGTGGGCTCCCAAATTCAGCATGTAACACCATCACATCCCCGAGAGAACCCTGGCTGAGCAAGGAACGGATCTTCTCTGAAGCAGGGAAAAAACGCGTCCACAGACCCTGGCGTACAAAAATTGCAGGTAGCCATGTTGGCACATTAGTGTGTGGGGGGGAATATCCAGAGCTGGCCCTTTATTAAGACAAGCTACGTAAAACCCCATAAAGAGGCCAGCAAGGCAAAAAAAATATTCTTCAAGCTGCGCATACAGTGATAAAACCCTCAGTTTGCATTTTGATAAGTCTTAAGAACGGGTTGGCAACCTTTTTCAGCTGTGGGCCGGTCCACTGTCCCTCAGACCATGTGGGGGGCCGGACTATTTTTTTGGGGGGGGGGGAAGGAACGAATTCCTATGCCCCACAAATAGCCCAGAGATGCATTTTAAATAAAAGGACACATTCTACTCATGTAAAAACACACTGATTCCTGGACCGTCCATGGGCAAGATTGAGAAGGTGATTGGGCCACATCTGGCCCACAGGCCTTAGGTTGCCTACCCCTGCTTAAGAACATGGGGGGTTGATGCCAAGAATGGCTGAGCCTTCAGATGTTGCTGGATTGCAACTCCCATCATCCCTGACCATTGGCCAACCTGATTGGAATTGTAGTTCAAAACATCTGGAAGGCACCCAGCTAGGGAAGGCAGGTAGAAAGGCTGATTTGAATGCTGGCAACCAGCTGACAGCCCTTTGGGACTTTTAGTACTGGGCCAGAAGAAACAGCATTTCCACAAGCAATGCCAAAACATTGGGGGTCTAGTTTCCAGCAGGGCTTCCGCCCCGCCCCCCCAGTGTGGCCAGATTTGCTTCCTATTTGAATTCCCCACAGTATAGTGTTTATATTTGAACCCTAAACCATAGCTAAGTTTAACTATGGCTTGTTTAAACAAGTCAGTTTCATAACCTATAGTTTGGAGCGAGCTTGCTTCAAACAAACCATAAGTGCAGATGATGCAATGAGCGGCAATTAATCAAAAGCAGAAGTCAAATGTTCAAGGGGGAAAGATGTCTAAGCCTGGTGGGTGGGGAGGCTAGGCTGGTTCACACCACAATAAACCATGGTTTGCAATTACGTCCAAACATAGCCAGTGACTTGGTTTGAACATAATGCTAAGCTAAACCATGGTTTAGTGCAAAGAAGCAAAGATACAGGACCCCACAGTGAAGACCGCAGCTGCTATGTTCCTCCCCTGGTCCCGCTGCTGCTGCTGCTGTGTTACATGGGGCTAATCCATGGTTTGATTTAGCATTATGTCCAAACCCAGGCTCACAGTTTTCTCCAGACAAAGCATGAGCTGCAACGCTTGTTCTTTGTCTACCACTCCCCCAGACAAACCACAACCCTGGTTTTGATTCCAGTGCTCAGGCAAATTGTAGCTTAGCTCACAGCAGTGTGGCAGCAGCAGGACCTAGGAAGGAGTGGGATTTCCACTCCGGGAAGTTGCAGCTTTGCTAGTTGGCACTAAGGGCTTATCCTCACTTACCTCTTTCCAGGCACAGATCTACACTTTAAAGTTCCATGTCCAAGGGATCTTCTTTTTTTTCTTCTTTTTTGCCCTGGAGCTTTCCCTGAGAAAAACACGCTCTTTAGCGCTCATTCGGAGCAAATGGCAATTTGAGTCTTTCATGGGTTGCTGTTTGCTCTGATTCAGCTTTAAAGAGAGGGATTTTGTGGGGGAAGCCAAAAAAACGGGTGCTTGGACATGGAACTTTAAAGTGCAGGCCATGCTTGGAAAGAGCAGAGGTAAAGTAAGCGTGAATAAGCCCTAAGCCATTGTTTGGTGAAACTCCAGCGGGTGCAGAATGCTGTGGCGAGACTCCTTACGGGGTCCTCGCTGCGAGATCACATTCACCCGGTGCTATACCAGCTGCACTGGCTCCCGGTGGAGTACAGGATCAGGTTTAAGGTGCTGGTGTTAACCTTCAAAGCCCTATACAGCCTAGGACCCTCGTACCTACGGGACCGCCTCTCCTGGTATGTCCCACAGAGGAACTTACGGTCTTCAAACAAAAACATCTTGAAGGTCCCAGGCTACAGAGAGGTTAGTCTGGCCTCAACTAGAGCCAGGGCTTTTTCGGCTGTGGCCCCGATCTGGTGGAACGCTCTGTCACAAGAGACTAGGGCCCTGCGGGACTTGACATCTTTCCGCAGGGCCTGCAAGACAGAGCTGTTCCACCAGGCCTTTGGCCAGGGCACAGCCTGACCCCCTCCTTTGGCAATCCTCACAGAACTTCTAGCCCAATGGTTGCCATTAATTTGATTGGAATTAATTTTAGAATGAAATGATTTTAGAATGTTTTATCATTTTACTGTTGTTAGCTGCTCTGAGCCCGGCTTCGGCTGGGGAGGGCGGGATATAAATAAAATTTATTATTATTATTATATGTGAACCAACAGGCTGTGGTGGTCATTGGGGTTTGAAATTCCAGCGGCGCTGAATGCCGCTGTGCAATGCCAACACTCGCCCCCTCCGCCTCTTGCTTTCTGTTATTCATCATTGTTGCAATGCCCTCTAGGCTTGGCGCCCAGTGCCGGTTGTGATCCCCTAAGTCTGCCTCTGCTTCAGGGGGACTGCCTTTGCCTTGTACCTCCATGAAGAAGACGTTCTTTTGCCGAGCTGCCTGCACCAGGGCCTTCACTTCTGCGGTGTTCATGCCCAGCGGTTTCTCACACAGCACGTTCTTCCCAGCCTGGATGAAGAGGAGGCTGGTAGGGAGATGATATGGATTCACCACCCCAATGTGGACCACATCTGTAACAGAGATTTGAGAGAGTGAATACATAGCCAAGACCAGCAGGAAATGGGGGATGGGCGAGAGACCATGGAAAAGACCCTGATTCTAACCAGAAGCGTTTTTACTGGGCATTGTTGGGAGTGATATAAATAGAAAGGAATATAAGCTTTTTTTAATATGCAATAACTGCAGCAAGAATATTATTGGCCCAAAAATGGAAGCAAGAAGAATTACCAACAATTGAAGAATGGACGATGAAGTTAATGGACTATGCAGAATTAGATAAACTAACAGGAAGGATTCGAAACCGGCGGGACCATAAATTCACAGAAGACTGGAGTAAATTTACTGACTATTTGAAAATTCACAGAAGACTGGAGTAAATTTACTGACTATTTGAAAAGCATTTGTGAAGATCAGACGACGTTTGTAGGTTTGCAAGAAGTTTTGTGAGGAGTATTATTGGAAGTATTACAAAAATGGAGAAGGGGAAGGATGATTTGTTAAGAGATGTAAAGGCAATATAAAGTTAAGAAATGCATAAGAAGTGGTTAAAACGGTGGATCATCAGAGGTGCTGGTGGAAGTCTAAAAAGATTGTATAAGTGATAGGTTTTGTAGTACAATTTATAATTTATATGTTAAAATCAATAAAAATTGTTTTTTTAAAAAGGAAAAGACCCTGATTCTACCCACCTTAGTTCTGTGCAGTTCAGATAATCTTTTTTATGCCCATGAGTATTGAGTGTTTGTTGACAATGTCAAGAGGCAGCAGAGATTGCCACGATTTGGGCAGTCCTTGCAAGGAGGTCTTTTGCTAGCAGACCACCTGGCAGTACTAGAGTGTGTTAAAGTGAATCAGACTCACAGACCACCTAATGGCTACGGGAAAGAACTGGGTAACAAAAAACAAACTTTGCACGGTGCATAGGGTAATCTGAAATGTTCTCCAGCTAACAATAGAGGTACGGCTTGAAAGGACTGGCTATCATAAAAGATCTTGTCTCCATGCTTCTTTTGATTTACTTTTTGTGACCCAGTCTTACCTCCACTTGGAAGGTCAATGCACGTTGGAAATAAATAAATAAATAAATAAATATATAAATAAATAATAGCAACAACAACAACAACAACAACATTGTACCTTGCCCATCTGACTGAGTTACGCCAGCTACTCTGGGTGGCTTCCAACAAAATACAAAAACACAGTAAAACATCAAAAATTAAAAACTTCCTGAAACAGGGCTGCTCTCAGATGTCTTCTAAAAGTCATATAGTTGTTTATCTGTTTGACATCTGATGGGAGGGCATTCTACAGGGAGGGTGCCACTGCCGAGAAGGCCCTCTGCCTGGTTCGCTGTAACCTCACTTCTCACAATGAGAGAACCACCAGAAGGCCCTCGGAGCTGGACCTCAGCATCTGGGCTGAACGATGGGGGTGGAGGCCCTCCTTCAGGTATACAGAACCAAGTCTGCTTTAGTTTTGCACACTATATTATTGTCAAGCAGTCTGCTAACAAAAGAACCCCTGGCACAGACGAGTGCCAGCCCCTCATACGACAGGGTATCAAATCAAGCATTATGCATTGTGCATGTGGTAACCAATTAAATACCCCACATCTCAAGCTCCTGCGGGCTCCCAACATAACCTTGGATAACCTCGGCAGAAAGAAGGGAGAGAATCAGATGAGCCAGATATGTCCATGTTTGCTGAGTCAGCTGCTCACCAGCACAGAAGCTTTTTCCTAGATGTAGCAAAAAGTGGTGAGGCACATAGATAACAGATTATTTCTTTCTGAGGAGAGAGTTTAGAAAGGCCACAAATTATATTTCCAAGAATTGGGTCGCTACAACAGCTCAATAGATCCTTTGTTCCTAAAAATAATAATTAAAAAGCTTCAGAAACTTGCAAGCAAAGGATACAAAGGGATCAGTGTTCCTCAGGGGACAGGTCCTATTTTATCATCCTGTAGTAGCCATGTGGCATTGTCTGTAAGAGAGCTGGCAGGCACAAGCCCTAAGGCAGTGGTTCTCAACCTGTGGCTCCCCAGATGTTGTTGGACTACAACTCCCATCATCCCTGAGCTCTGGCCTTGCTAGCAAGGGGTGATGGGAGTTGTAGTCCAACAACATCTGGGGGCCCACAGGTTGAGAAAGGCTGCAGACGCTTCGCATCAGGCATCAGCCTTGGACAGACAGTGAGGTCACAGCACCTGGAAAGACCCCAGCGCTGCCTCGAAGGAAAGGCCATAGTAGCTCATTGGCAGAAGGACCTGAGTTCAATTCCTGACATCTCCAGAAAGAGCTGGGATTGTCCTGCTTGAATCCCTGGAAGACCACACAGGCCTCCCTAACAGCCCTTGGAAGAAGGCTGGGAAGCAAGAAGTGGGAACTCAGTTTTGGGGGCAAGGATGGGCCTGCCGGATGTCACTGGACTCCTGTTCCCATGAGTCCCGGCCAGCAGTGCCAAGGATGGTCAAGGACGATGGGAGTTGCCCTCTCTCTAGCCACAAGTCCCCCAGCCCTGTTTTAGGAGGGAAGGCAGCTCACCAACATCAGCATCCTCAGCCAGTTCTGCGTACGAGCCGTAGGCCTTGGGGATGCCGTGGATCTTGGCATATTGCTGAGCCCGGCTGAGGTCGCGAGAAGCAATGGCCACTACCTGGAGGAGAAGAAAGAGTTAACGGGCAGGAACTCATCCTCCCCCCCCCCCCCCGCAACTTTCTTATAGTGCCTGCATTATGTCTTAGGTATCAAAATGCCAACCCATTCCCCCCCCCCCTTATTGAGGGGGCAATCCTATGGCTAGGATCCACCAGGATGAGCATTTTAGGATCCAGTGGATCTTTGTCTCCACAGCTTGATTTGTGGCTCAGCTGCCCTTAAGTCCCTTGACCTTGGCTCAGCTGAAGTTAAGAAGCCATATACCTTCCGATGCTTTCAGACACCTGCCTTCAGATGTCTTTTAAAGGTTGTATAGTTACTTATCTCCTTGGCTCAGGGGTTCCATTACTCCAAACCCTCCAACATTTATCCAGTGAAAATAGGGACGTCCTAAGGAAAAGTGGGACATTCCAGGGTCAAATCAGAAACCGGGGCGGCTTCTGTAAATCCGGGACTGTCCTGGAAAATAGGGACACTTGGAGGGTATGCAATACAGTGGTGCCTCGCAAGACGAAAAGAATCCGTTCCGCGAGTCTCTTCGTCTTGTGGTTTTTTCGTCTTGCGAAGCAAGCCCATTAGTGGCTTAGCGGATTAGCGCTATTAGCGGCTTAGCGGGCTTAGCGGATCAGCTGATAAGCGGCTTAGTGGATCAGCTGACAAGTGGCTTAGCGGCATGGGGAAAAGGGGGGGAAAGGAAAAAAACCCTGCAGGAACTCGCAAGACATTTTCGTCTTGCGAAGCAAGCCCATAGGAAATTCGTTTTGCGAAGCACCTCCAAAACGGAAAACCCTTTCGTCTAGCGGGTTTTCCGTCTTGCGAGGCATTCGTCTTGCGGGGTACCACTGTACAGTGGTACCTCAGGTGAAGTACTTAATTCATTCCGGAGGTCTGTTCTTAACCTGAAACTGTTCTTAACCTGAAGCACCACTTTAGCTAATGGGGCCTCCTGCTGCCGCTGCGCCGCTGGAACACGATTTCTGTTCTCATCCTGAAACAAACTTCTTAACCTGAGGTACTATTTCTGGGTTAGCGGAGTCTGTAACCTGAAGCGTATGTAACCTGAAGCGTATGTAACCCGAGGTACCACTGTACGGGCGAGCTTTAGGCCAGCTTCTTGTGAACAGGATTGCCTCTTTAATCTGGATCTTCCCTTTCCAGAGAAAACCTGAAGAGTTGTTTTTGTTTTAAAGATGTGGCCAGCAACCCATTTGTGATATTTGCCAGGCTGCTTACAAAGTCAAGTGCCTGTGTAGAAGGATCCTTGGCACCAAAGGAGTGAGAAGGGTTACTACGTTCCAGCGCAAGCCGTTTCCTAGAGAGGCCAGAAAGGGAGCAGCAATCCAGGAAGGGCGTCTTCTCGAAGCTGAGAGGAAGTTTCTGCTGCCAATTGAGGTCACAAGCTCTGGGCTTCAGTCCCACAGCTGCCTCCCTCTCTCTTTCTAGGACAAACATCGACGCACAGGGCACAGTGAAGCACTTTGCAAACAGAGTCAACCAAACACTCTCCAGTGCATGCAACCAATAATGAAAAAGAGACGTCGTCTGCAAACATGCCTCCAGATCCAGCACCTGCGCCATAGGTGGGGCTCACAGGTTAAACACTTGGGCTGTGGAGAGCTGGAATTAAAATTCTTTCTAAAATGGTACAGAACTCCAGCCCAGCTAGCTAATATGGTAGCAGGATTGAACGCAAACTGTTGGCACTGTAAACTAGCCAAGGGATGGTTTTCCCATATGTGCTGGGAATGCCCAGAGGTAAAGGAATTCTGGAATAAAATCCTAAAGGTTATTAATGAAATTTTTAAAGTGAAGCTTTCAACAGACTTTGATTTCATGACAATGGGTATACCTGGAAACACGGCTATGGAGAAAGGTGACCAGCTTACCTTCAAAGCTATGATTTTAGCGGGAAAGGCAACGATAACTTTAGGTTGGAAAGAGAGAGGAAAATGGACAGTAGAGGCATGGAATAGTTATTTGTTTGAATTTATTCAGTTGGACATTGTCGCAGTCATGTCACAGGAAACGTGGAAGGTCAAGTCTACCACGATAAGGAACAGATGGAACCCCTATCTTCAATGGATAGAAACTACTGGAACAAAAGACATTTGGTGGAAACTAAAGATGCTATGCCCGTGGCTGAGGATAAATGTTTGAACCCTTCCAATGGATATGGGTGGGCGGGAAGGGAGGGAAAGCAAAAATTGTACAGGAAATTTAAAAATTGGAAGGAGATAATATAATGTATGTAAGAATCTTGAACTAAACAAAAATAAAAAATAAAAAATACTTGGGCTGTGTCAGGGAACTGCCATCAGTGCCGGAGGGAGAGAGCAAGCTCCAGAGGGATCCCAGAGAGCGTCCCGGGATTGGGAGAGGCAGCCCATCTTCTGGGGAAGGGAATCAGCTTAGCTCCAGTGGAGAACGGGGGCAGATTGGGGAATCAGAGAGGCGGTCACATGACTCCTTGCCGGGGACCAGCAGGGAGAGGAAGGGTCCTCCGCTGCCTACGCCCTCCTTGCGCAGAAGGCTTCCGCACAGGGAGAGTAGGAGGAGACTAGGCGTCAAAGAACTTCTGTGCTGGAAGAAGTTCAAGAAACGCCCACTGACGGATTCTGCCAGCGATTGAGACAGCCACGGGTGAGTGGCTGTCCGGACAGGAAAGGTTTACTCAGGCAACCCAGCCAGGTGTTGGCACAGGCTTACGCACGAGCAACCCCTAGAACCATTACAGGCTGTGAACACACCAAAAATGTATAGCGCACCCCCCAATAATCCCAGGAACTGTAGTCTGTTAAGGGTGCTAGGAACTGTAGGTCAGGGGGTTAACTACAGTTCTCAAGATTCATGGGGGGGTGTGCCTTAAAGGGATGGTGTGTAAGCAGCCTCTGAGGCCCCAAACTCCCCCTTCAGATCTCTGGGACAGAAAGCTGCTGAAAGTGTTCACAGAGCCTAACCCCATCCCACTCATTTTCTGTCTTCCACGCTGGTCACTTCCGGGTAGGGATGCAAGAGAAATGTGATTGGGTTCACATTTAAAGCCAGATATATCAAATTTGCAGTTTCCAAAACAGCGTGAGAATGGAAACTTAGGACTCGGCTATACAGCCGCAAATAAAACGTTGTGAATGTGTTGTAAAGTGCAATATACAACTGTGGCACTAGGTGGTGGTGGTGAGCTATAGCAAATCCAATGCAATTTTCAAAACAATTTTTTTTTTTTAAAAGCATTTTCACAACGTTTTTAGCGCGTGGTGTGTAGATTCCACCACAGCCATATTTCAAAAGTTGCACATATCTGAATTTTGCGATGCAAGTTCTCCAACCAAACAATGCTTAGAGCAATGCACATATCAGGGGAAACTCTTCCTGAAAACGAATATACTAGGAAAATTTTTTATATATATAAGAACGCATTATATCAGGAGAAATTGCTTGCAAAAATGTGCACATCAGTCAAAGCGGCATACAAAAATGTGTTTCTCAGAAGAAAATGGCGGCAGTCTAGTTTCTGTGACTGCATATGCACCATACATTTAAAGCACATCCCCCCCCCCCCCGAAAAGAATCCTGGGAACCTTAGTTTGCTAAGAGTGCTGCAATTGTAATTCTATCTTGGGTAAACTTCAGTTCCCATTATTCTTTCCAGTGTGGGGTGGCGGAAACTGCTTTAAATGTGTGGTGTGTACACAGACATAGTCTCACACTCAGAGTTTCATTTCTCTTTGCATAAAGGTAAGGTAAAGGTACCCCTGCCCGTACGGGCCAGTCTTGCCAGACTCTAGGGTTGTGCGCTCATCTCACTCTATAGGCCGGGAGCCAGCGCTGTCTGCAGACACTTCCGGGTCACGTGGCCAGCGTGACAAGCTGCATCTGGCGAGCCAGCGCAGCACACGGAAACGCCGTTTACCTTCCCGCTGGTAAGCGGTCCCTATTTATCTACTTGCACCCGGGGGTGCTTTCGAACTGCTAGGTTGGCAGGCGCTGGGACCGAACGACAGGAGCACACCCCGCCGCGGGGATTCGAACCGCCGACCATGCAATCGGCAAGTCCTAGGCGCTGAGGTTTTACCCACAGCGCCACCCGCGTCCCTCATTCATTCTCTTTGCATGAAGCCACCTAAATCTCATCATTTCCTAGCTGGGATGGTGGGTTGGGGTCAGTTATTGAGAGCTGTCTCCAGCACTACCTCTCCCGGTTCTGTCCATTTGTCCAGCCCCCAGTCCTCCGACACAAGTCACCTATCTGCTGTATGCGGTACCTTTTATTATCAAATTAGCTTTTATTTAAAAAATTGTTGTGAAAACAAACAAATAAACAAGGAAAAGTACAAATAGCATCTCCACTTTCAGTTCATAAGAGTCTTTGGAATGAGACACCATCAGGGCTTTCTTCCGGCTACGACTTGCCAGAACTCAGTTCTGTCATCTCTCATGTGGGTGTCGTTGCCATTATAAGAGAACAAGAGAGGCGCTCCTGGTGAGTTCTGACTCTTCTTTTTCTAGGAAAATAGCACTGTATGTGGTATTTAACAACCTAAGCAAGAGACAGCTGTTGCCCCAAGGAGATGAAAGTCTCAGATTTGGCAGAAGGTTCATGGAACAGGAAACTGTGAGTACATATGAGTCTGGATCAACCCGTCATTTAAGAACATCAGATCAGGCCAGAAGCCCATCTATTCTAGCATTCTCTTTTATTTTTAAATAATTACAGTGGTACCTCGGGTTACAGATGCTTCAGGTTACAGGCACTTCAGGTTACAGACTCCGCTAACCCAGAAATAGTGCTTCAGGTTAAGAACTTTGCTTCAGGATGAGAACAGAAATCGTGCAGCGGCAGCACGGCAGCAGCGGGAGGCCCCATTAGCTAAAGTGGTGCTTCAGGTTAAGAACAGTTTCAGAATGAATTAAGTTCTTAACCCGAGGTACCACTGTGTTGTGGACTGACTAGCTGCTTCAAAGAGGACAGCCGTTCTCCCAACCATGGAACATGGACTGGATCTTGTTTCTTACGAGAAATGGTGGCAAAACCCCAGGCACATGGGTGCCACCTCCTCCGACAGGAAGCTAATGATAGAAAATGGGCTTCTGCTGCCCAAGTGCTTTCCCTCTCAAAAACCACCCCTGCTACCTTGTGATCCTCAGGTGGCAAAGTCTTCAGGGCGACCAGGAAGTCGTGGGCGATCTTCCCTGCAGAGCAGATCCCCCAGCGTGTGACCACCATGGCAGAAGAGGGCGAGAGGCAGCAGATCTAGGAAGCAGCAGCACACGGCTAATGGCAGAGCGGCGAGCTGCTCCGAGGAGGGAAACTTTCGTAACAGTTTAAGAGTTTGCTGCTTTTAAAAGCTCTCGGGAGTGGCGAGGAGCCAGCAGGGGGCAGCAGAAGCTCATGATAGGGAAGGGAATGGCAGGGGTTGAATCCGGGAAAGGGAACCTCACTGCCTCAAAATCCTGGGTTCTTTTAAGTCAAGGTTGGGGGACCAGTGGCCCTCCTGGACTACAACTCCCATCATGCCTCACAATTAGCCCCACTGATTTGAGTTGATAGGAACTGGAGGGCAGCAATATTGGGAGGGCAGCAGGTTCCCCACCCTGTGCCCTAGGGAGAGAACAATTCCCGCCGCCCCACAACACTGGCAATAGGGCTCTACACCTTTCAGAGCTTCACGGCACGGGCTGCCATGTTAGGAAGAACTTCCCAATGGCATGCAGTGAGCAAACAGTCTTACCTGGAGGGACGTGGGTGGCACTGTGGTCTAAACCACTGAGCCTCTTGGGCTTGCCGATCGGAAGGTTGGCAGTTCGAATCCCCACGATGGAGTGAGCTCCCATTGCTCTGTCCCAGCTCCTGCCAACCTAGCAGTTCGAAAGCACACCAGTGCAAGTAGATAAATAGGTACCACTCCAGCGGGAAGGAAAACAGCATTTCCATGCTCTCTGGTTTCCATCACAGTGTCTCGTTGCACCAGAAGCAGTTTAGTCATGCTGGCCACATGACCCAGAAAGCTGTCTGTGGACAAACGCCGGCTCCCTTGGCCAATAAAGCGAGATGTGCGCCTTTGACTGGACTTAACCACCCGGGGATCCTTTACCTTTTTACCTTTCCACATGGAGATAAAGGCTCTCAGTGGCTACTAGCAGCCATAGCTATGCTCTGCCTTTGCAGTTGGAGGTAATAATGCTTCTGAATACCAGCTGCTGGAAATCTCAGGAGGGGAGAGGGCTCTGGCCTTTGGGTCCTGCTTGTGGTATTCCCAAAGGGGCATCTGGTTGGCCGCTGCAAGAGCAGAATGCTGAACTAGATGGACCATGGGCAGTGGCAGACTTGGGGCTTTCAAATTTCAGCAGCGTGTTGTGCGGTGTCAGAAAACCCCCTTCATCTCTCATCTTCTGTTCATTGCTGCGGTGCCCCCTGTAGCACCCTTGGCTTGGCGCCCCACGCAGGCAAACCAGTCTCGCTCCCCTAAATCCGCCTTTGCAATGGGCCTGATTCAGCAAGGATCTCCTTGCACGTTTAGCTGTTTGGCAGTGGAACACAGGCTGCCTCGGAAGGCAGCAGTAGGGACGACGAGGAAGGACGCACAAATCTGCTTTCTGCTTACACAGGTGATGTATAGCTCTGATGTATCGCTCGTTCATCAGTTATTGTGTATAACAAGGGTAAAGGTAAAGGAACCCCGGACCGTTAGGTCCTGTCGCGGACGACTCTGGGGTTGCGGTGCTCATCTCGCTTTCAGGCTGGGGGAGCTGGCGTTTGTCCAAAGACAGCTTTCCAGGTCATGTGGCCAGCATGACTAAAAAGCTTCTGGCGCAACGGAACACCGTGACGGAAACCAGAGCACATGGAAATGCCGTTTACCTTCCTGCCGGAGCGGTACCTATTTATCTACTTGCACTGTGTGTTTTCGAACTGCTAGGTTGGCAGGAGCTGGGACCGAGCAATGGGAGCTCACACTGTCATGGGGATTTGAACCGCTGACTTTGTGATCGGCAAGCCCTAGGCTCTGTGGTTTAACCCACAGCACCATCCACATCCCTATAACAAGGATAGGTAACCCTTTTTTGGCCCAAGATCTGCATTCCATTCTGGCCTACCTTTGGAGGGTCACATGGTGGTGGTGGGCGGGGCCAGAGGTGAAAGTGGGTGGAGCAATGAATGTCAACGTTATCTCTGGACAGGAGGCAAATGTCTGCACCAACATTATTTCCTCCGTCCAGGCAATCAGGAAACGTCATCAGAGTTCAAGGTCACCTGCTAGCCAGCCGAAAACACTCAGGAGCTGAAGCTGGACCGGTGAGGAGGTGCGGCCTGGAGATAGGGGGCGTGGCCTGAGAAGACTTCCAAAAGCCAAAACAGACTTTCTGATGCTCCTTACCTTGGGATTATACAGTGGAAATGATGGCAAAGTATTTTTACGGCTGTGCTATGTTCGCCGCCTAGATACTCTTTAAGTGTGCGACATATAGTCTATAAATAAAATATATGTCACCTTGAGCACCTTAGCAGAAAGTTTAGCTAGGAATCAATAAAATAATCAATAGTGAGTAGAGCAGGGTAGGAGCTGGTGCTCCTGGGTTCTCTGTTGAGAGGCGTGTGGCATAGACCTAAGGAGGCAGGAGAGGTGGGTTCTGGTGTGGCTGGGTGGGTGGGGTAGGGGAGAAGTCGGCCTGTTTCTTTTTAGGCATGAGAACAAGTGAAATTCAAGCTCCGGTCACCTTGTCCCCTCCCTGTCTGCACCAAAGACTGATCTAAGGCGATGGAGAGCTGCACTGCTGAGCCAGGGGAAATTGGAGCCGAGTGCATTGGGATCCAGCTGCGACCATAAAGGCAGGAGATGCAACCTGTGCCAGGCTTCTCAAAAAAATAAAATAAACTAGCCTGCAGTCTGAAGCCCATGTGCACGACACAGGTGCAATTTAAGGCACCCGTGATTTGCTTTACCAATGATATAAGTAATAGGGTCTGGGGCTGGGTCATTCACTGGGTTCTATGGAAGGAAGTGCTGGAAGCCACCTGCCAACCCGAAACTGGTCTCCTTGCAAGGTTCTGTGGCCACAGTCCTTTGCCTCTAAGGCTAAAGTCATGCCATCAATTTAAAGCAACATGACACCACTTTAAGCAGGCATGGCTTCCCCCAAAGAATTCTGGGAGCTGTAGCTTGTTAAGGGTGCTGGGGGGTGTTAGGAGGCCCCCTGTCCACTACAATTATTTGATTGTTAAACTACACTGCGAGTTGTAGCTCTGGGAGGGGAATTGGGGCCTCCCATCAGCTCCCAGCACTGTATAAGTGCCTGATGAATGAACAATAAAAAGGGGGTCTGGAGGCGCCCTTTATTGAGCATTGATTTTGATTGGTTTGGCCAAGTTCCAGACACATAGAAGTCACAGGTTTCTAAATTCACACACACTTCTGTCCTCTGTCCAGGCAAGAAAGAGGCAGAGTCTGAAGTGGGGTGGGGGAAGGGGGGCTATAGGGTTGCTTTTGGCCTTTAGGCTTAAAGCTCTCCACCCTGGCTGAGGGAGCTGTAAAGATTCCAGCCAAGGTGGCCAGCCTTAAGTACTATTAAAAAAGAGAGAAAAGGCCATGAACCCTGAAAATACTATGGAAATAATGAAGGGCATTGACTCTGAGCCCGTTTGAGGACTTGGTTATTGAGTAAAGGATGTGTTATGTACTGAAGTTCTCACCCTGGGCCAGCAGGGGGATACTGTAGATAGCTTTCACTCAGGTCCACATATGCAAATAAGGAATTGAAAGTGACGTTCAGTGATTGGATAGTTATGGAAAGTTGTTACTGTTGCGTTGTAGCTGAGCTCTATATAAGCAGGTTGGTTGAACCCTTCAGCTCAGTTCTGTTCTGGCCTGTGAATAAACAAGAGTTGTTTGAAGAATTGCTGTGTCGTCTGATATGTTCACCCACAACTTAACAGGATGACAACAAGGAATAGGGCCCTTTCGGTGGTCCAGCCTTCGTTCCTGTTTGTGGAACGCTCTCCCAAGAAAGGCTCACCTGGTGCCAACTTTGACAACGTAGCAGAGCCAGACAAAAACTTTGTTTCTGTCACTAGGTATTTGAGTGTTGCGTTTATCACCCTTGGGGATGGTTTCATTCTTTAAATTATTTTGTAATAATCGTGCTGATGGCTGTGAGAGAACACGCTTTGTAGATTGAGGTATATTTTCTCGATGTGTTCACCAGATTTGATTGTTTTATTGTGCATTGAACTCTGAATTTGTATGTGTGCTATTTTATATTGTACACCACCTCTAGGCATGTTTGAATAAGGCGCTTCATAAATATGAAGTAATAATAATAGAGAAGTGTGATGACAGAATATAATTTTTCATGACATTCTTGAAGAGATAGAACTCAGTTCACGTAAAGTAGGTTTGGAGGATAAATTTGATTCAGTCCACGTTTAAAGGCGAACCAGCTTAATCCGCACTTTCAGAAAACAATATGCAAACAGCCATCTTTCCAAATTTGCACTTTTCTGAATTTTGCCAGGCAGCTCTCCATTAAAGTAACATGCACAGAACTGCACAGACTAGACTAAAGCCTGTTAGAGAAAATCAAACACATTACTCCAGGGGGAAACTGCTTTGCAAAACTGTATGCTAAAACAGTGACGAATTTTCATGAGGGCTTGAAAAAATTCACGAACTGATTTTGAAGTGTGGAGACTGCTAAACTAAGAAACGGAGAGAGCCTGAAATTGACTCCTTTATCCTCCCCACAGCCTCAAGGCCTACTCAATGAGTTTCATTCTGGGACAAGACTCTCTTCCACTATCCCAGAGATAGTGAATCGACTCTGTGTATTCTCCCCTCTGTGGTCCCAGGAGTACACACTGCAGGGTTTTGCAGCTGTGAATACCTGAGCAAGCACAGCAGGAACCTGAGTGACCCTGAAACGATGCAGTTTCCCAGCGGCCAACCTGAAGCTGGGCTGAAAGGACACGACACCGGCTAGTTTATCTCCCCTACAGTTCCTTTTGCATCTCTGATCTGCCCTGCCTGAACCTCTCCCTCGGCTCCCACCCTGCCCCTCTCCTCCGCCTAATAATCCCTGAGCCAACTGTCTATTCCTGGTTTAATCCGACTGCAGCTGGCCAGCCACGTGCCAACCTAGCTGTCCCCTCCCGCCTACAGATAAAGTTGCCAACAGGCAGGGCGGGCCGGGAAGCAACCTGACTTGCTCCTACCCCATTAACAGAGGGGTGGTTGATATGTAAAAAATAAATAAATCTGCAAGCAAAGCAAAGCACAGCTGGATATCAAATGGCTTGTAAAGGAACAGCTGCTGGGCCTGCTGGTTCCAGAACTGGCAACCTTTCCTTGAGGAGCCTGAATACTGGCCCATCTCTTTCTTCTCTAGATTACTAGGATGGGAACCTGTGACCCTGAAGAAGAGTTTGGATTTGATATCCCGCTTTATCACTACCAGAAGGAGTCTCAAAGCGGCTAACAATCTCCTTTCCCTTCCTTCCCCACAACAAACACTCTGTGAGGTGAGTGGGGCTGAGAGACTTCAAGAAGTGTGACTGGCCCAAGGTCACCCAGCAGCTGCATGTGGAGGAGCGGGGAATCGAACCCGGTTCACCAGATTACGAGTCTACCGCTCTTAACCACTACACCAAGCTGGCTCTATCATCCCTGCAGATGGTATTGGACTCCATCCCAGACCGTTGGCCATGCTGGCTGGGGCTGATGGGTGCTTGGGGTCCAACTATCTATCCCAGCTCTGTGTTGTCTACAGCTGTGCCCTGTAGTTTCTACAAGTGGGGGCAGCAAGCAGAAACGGCAGAGCGGCTGCCCCTGTCTCGGATACTCCGTTCCATTGCCACTCTGCCTTCCCAACAGCCTGAATTCCATAGCCACAGAGCATGCTCAGCTCTTGTTAGGGGTTTCAAGAGTTCTCCCCTCTCCTGCTTAAAAGCTGCTTCCTTAGAAAAAGCTCAGCACTTCTGCAGTCTTTGTGGGGTTTCCCCACCCTCACCCTACAAGCCTTCCTCTCGTGGATGGATGGCAATGGCATCTTCAGCCTGACCCTGAGAAACAGAGGGAATTAATGGTGTTCAGACTCTGTTTTTGCGCCCCTAGCTCAGGGATTCCAGTCCTGGGGAAAGCCTCTGTACATTCAGTAGGATTGTCCTTTAGGGATGAGCTCCTTGTGTGTGGATACACTAGAATGTATGTATGCTGAGCTATAATATGATAGGATCCCTTCCCTGATACGGATGTGGGGGTGGGATTTGATTCTGTTTGGAAACTAAAGGGGCACTTACCTAATCTGCACTTTTCGAAAGAATATGCGAACTGAAACGCAGCCATCCTACAAAATTTGCATTTCTCTGAATTTTGCAAAGCAGTTCTCAAGCCAAGTAATGTGTACTAAATGTGTACTAATGTGTATGTATACTAGGGGAAAGAATGCATTAAAAATGTATATATCTGTGAAAATACCACACACAAGGCTTTAGACAAGAGAACATTGCATTGCAAAAATGTGTATATTAGGCAAAAGTGCATATAAAAATGTGTGTGCCAGCAGAAATCTGACATTAAAAATAAAAAAGTCTAACGTATGGGGAACCATAGAGAAGTGAACCTGAGACTGGAAAAATGAGAAACTTGAGAGAAACTGACAGATTTACCCATCCCCATTTCCTGTTATGTCACTGCCCATGTCAAAATGCTGCCCAAAAGGTAGAATAAGCATTTTGTAAACAGGGGTCCTCAAATTTTCTGCTTCGGGGCCCACTTGAGAGGGCTGAAAATTACTGAGGCCACCAGTCACAAAATAGCAGTGTTGGGGCAGAGCCAGTAACAAAATGGTGGCGGAGGGAAGGCAGTTTTCCCTAATCAGGTGGCAATTACTGGCAACCGTTTTCTATTAATATCTAATGCATTTTTTGAATAGGCCACATTCTTAGCCACAGTGACTTTCTTGTGGTAAGGAGATGCGACTTCTATAGGTAAACTTTCTTAAAGCTACGTACAGACGTTGGCTTGGAAAGTATCATGACTCAACCTTTCCATTTGCTCAAAGGTTCTAACTGGAGGAGGTGGGAGATATATATATATATAAATATATATATATATTCTCTCCCCTCTGTTATACACACAACCCTGAAAGAATTTTTACTCATCTCCTGCCATTTCTTTCCCCCTTCTCCTTTCATGCTTGACTTATGCCATATTCCCCTCAAAAGTCGCATCCACTTTCAAAGCGTTGCGATACTACTTTAAATCCCCCAAAGAATTCTGGGAGCTGTAGTTTAAGGGTGCTGAGAATTGTTAGAAGGCCCCTACTCCCCCCACAGAGCTACAGTTCCCAGAGTTTGGGAAAGGGATTGTCCAACCTCTTTAGAAATTGTAGCTGAGGGGAATAGGGGCATAGCTGTCAACTTTTCCTGCGAGGAATCCTATTCGGAATAAGGGAATTTCCCTTAAAAAAAGAGAAACGTTGACAGCTATGAATAGGGGTCTCTTCGTGACTCTCAGCACCCTTAACAAACCTCTTTAAATGTATGATGCGCATGCAGAAACTGTGACTGACGTTATATGAAAGATGTCCAAACTGATCATAATTGAGAATAGAGAATGGATATATGGAGAAATTTATGGATGATGGATAGTCAGGCAGTGGCATTTCAGTCCCCCAGCGCCACGTACACAAGCACGCTCCTTTCCAAACCCATGTTTGGTTTCATATATAATATTTATATTTATATATTTACACAAGAACAGGGTATTTATTCCAACTGTTTGGGGGTTATCCAGGGAGGGAGGTTACACGTACAGAGCAAACGCCAGACAGACCAACCAACCCACAGAGGGAACTTTGGGGCAGAGGGGGAGAGAACTTATGGGGTAGGGGGGGAAAGAGAGCCTTTCCCTAGCATGGGGCCTGAACGCTGTCAACCCCTTGATATTCTGGGAACCGGCTTTTGTGAGACTGGATCAACTGCCACAAGGAGCTGTGGGATTATCGGAGGTGCCTCTGGAACATGGCAAACGACTTGCACTCCAATGAACTCAAGCAAGTCAGTTTCCGATGCAAAAGCTGCAGGTGTGTTTTGGGGTGACCAGAAACCAACAGCTCCCCCAACCCCAGCATTTGCTGACACCGTTAGGAATAATTTCCTAACCGAGTGCTTTACAATCTTCTTTGGCCCATCCTTCCAACAATCCTCTGAGGTAGGCCACTGTCCTTTTTGTACACGTCTGAATTGCTGAGGGCCATTTTAAGATGAAACTCTCAAAACATCTCAGACCCTAAAGCAGTATTTCCCCAACCTGGTGCCCTGTAAGATATTTCGGACTACAACTCCCATCAGCTCCAGCCAGGGAGCCGTGCTCGCTGGGGCTGATGGGAGTTGTAGTCCGAAACATCTGACAGGGCACCAGGTTGGGCGTGGTCATCCTAACGGAACATTCTAGTGTCCACTGGGTAATGCTGGCTCCTGTCATGGTGCAAAAACCCTACGTTGTGTTCACACTAAGGCAGTTAAAGCACCTTGCAGCTGCAATGGGAGTATGTCCCATTGAACTCAGTGATGCTTGCTTCCGAGTAAACATGCATACAATTGCACTGTAAATAGCTTGTGATGCTTACAACACGGATAACTAATTTGCGCTTACACAGTATGTCTGTACTACACATTTAAACCAGTCCCTGTGCCCTCTGGGAATTGCTGATTTGATAATGGTTCAGTGTGGTATAATGGCTGGAATTTTGAAATTTGCCCAGGGAGACCTGGGTTCAAATTCTTCATTCAACTACCGGCTGAACTTGAGCTAGTCGTTCTCTATAAGTTTAGCCTAGCTCACGGGGTGGTTGCGAGGACAAAAGGATGCAATCACCTTCTGGGAGTAAAAAAGGGGTGAAAAGACAATTCATAATAATAATCAGCTTTGTAAGGAGAGTATCCTAAAAAGCGGGATAGAGATCTATGAACTAGCTAAGTAAAATAATCAGATCAGCACCCTCGGGCACCAACAACCCCCAGGGTCCTTTGATAGAAACCAAAAGAGATAAAACACAACACTGCTTTAAATTTGTAATGTAGATGTGGCCAGCTTCATAATGTTTCACAGCCACTCAAAACTGCACTTGAAACACTTTTAATATCTACTGTTTTAAGCATAGTGTGAACCTTTATCATGTTCTAGTTAAGAATCTAGAGTAGGAGGGAAACCTGTGGCCCTCCCATTGTTACTGGACTACAACTTCCATTCACCCTGACCATTGGCCATGCTGGCTGGGGCTGATGGGAGTTGGAGTCCAACAACATTTGAAGGGAGCATAGCCACTCTTTGCCCCCCACTGAGGTCTTTGGTGACAAAGCTTGGATTATAATTTTTTTAGGTGTTTTTTTTTTAATTTAGGTTTCAAATAATTTTGAAGCACTGTAAGCCTGAAAGCGCTATAACAACACTGTGTGAACACATGCCTAGAGTTATTTTTGGAGCGAGTAAAGGGGGGGGGGGGGCTCTTGAAACTACCATCCATAAGTATTTGGGGGCGGGGAGGCGGTGTCACTCGAAACCACTATGCAGATTTTCACTTGTCCATTGAGAAAACGTCAACCAGTGTAGCACTGAAAGCATTTTGTGGCTTGGGGAGGTGGGGAAAACACACATTTACAGTGACAAGCAAGTGGAGTATTTAGAAATGATGGCCTGTGGGCATTTTTAACGGAGAGGCTGGATTTGTGCCACAGAAGAAGCACGGCTTGACTGGTTCTCAGCGTAGGAGCAAGGGGTCTGCCTTAGGGTCAAGGTGAGCTGCTCCCCACCCCCTCCTCAGTGCAGGGTCATTTTTGGCGCATGAATGCTGAAGGCATAAGATGCTCTGCCCCTCACAAATTAAAGCTCCCCAGATACATTCACAGGAAGGGGGAAATATTTGATTTGTTCCTAAGAAAGAGAGAGGGGCCTGAGGCATAGTCTAAGGCAGGCTTCATCAACCTGGTGGCTTCCAGGCGTTGTGTGCTACAACTCCCATCAACCCTGGCCACAATGGCCAGGCTGGCTGCAGGCTGATGGGAGATGTAGTCCAAAACACCTGGTTGGCACCAGGTTGGCGACAGGCTGGTCTAAGGTGCTGAAGCAGTGAGTGGCAGAGTGGGGGGCGAGGCGACCAAACACAGCTCCATCCCGGGAGTGGAGGATGCTGAATAGAGGTGCCTGCTTCACATGGAGCCAGACCATCGGCCCATCTAGGCCAGTACTGTCTACTCTGGCTGGCAGAGGCCTTCCAAGGCTCAGCTAGCCATCTTTCCCAGAGCCGCTCCTTGACGTCCTTTGATTAGAAGAGACTGGGAATCAAACCTAGAACTTGATGTATGCAAAGCGCATTTTCTGCCACAGACCTACAGCTCCCTCCACCTGGGTAACCCAGAGGCCATAGGTCATAAATCAGTGCTATTGCGCTGTGTCCAAAGGTCTTTATTAGGGCTCAAGGGGTGTGTGGGTGTAACTTAACTCCACCCACCCCTTGCCCCCCATATCCTGAGGATAGGGGGAGGTACCACAACTGGAGGGGGTCAGAGTAGGTGGCGTTGGGTCTGTGTGAGGCATGGCGGCTGTCATGACAACACACGGGGGCCTGTGGAAAAGGAAGGAGGGCGGTTTGGGGTGTGTGGGTGCCCTTGGTTGTTTTTTTTACCAAGGCGTATGAGGCTGAAGAGGGAGGCAGTTTTCATTGGGTCTGGACGGTTGTACCAGAACTGAGGGGCGGATGGGAAAGGACGGTAAAGTGAAAGGGGAGGGGGAGAAGCAACCTAAACACAGGCCTTTCCCCCCTCACTCCAGAGGACTGAACCAAGGCCCCAGCACCCCACGCGGAAGGAGGGATGGGGCATCTCTACGACAAGTCCCGCTCTCCTGGCGTGCCATACATATACGAATCTTTGCCAGGCTCCTGGACGTATTCTTCCTTCTTGTCCCAGTCAGCCGTCCAGCCTCCATTGGCAAAACTGGTGCTCTTGGTAGCGCCGTAGCCCCCGCCTCCTCCTCCCCCGCCCCCTCCTGCGGCCATGCGGGCCGCTTCGTCCTCCTCGTCGGCCAGTTCGTCCTCGTTGATGAAGCCGCACTTCTCCTCATTGATCTCTTCCGGCTCAGCCCAGGGCTGCTTCTCGCCGGAGGCGAAAATCCCATAGAAGATGACACCCCCGTAATGCACTAGAGAGGCGATGAGGAAGACGTATTGCCACTCCTCCCGTGTCTGTGGGGAATGAAAGAGGGAAGAGGTCAGTGTGGATAACCAAAGAAAGTACTTCATTTATTCCAGTGGTTCTTATTGGTTGGTCCTCGGACCCCAGGGAGTCCATGTAGGCCACTCAGAGGGTCCATGGCAAGTATTCGTCAACTGTCCGGGACATCTTGTTTTGGGGGATGCAAGAGTACAGCGCGCCAAAACTCGCAAGATTGCAGTGGCCCAAAAGGCACCTTTTTAGGTGCTGTGCTCTCATGTGGATCATGTGACTTACACAGGAGTACAGTTCAGAAAACATGCATCCCGGTTTTGCACCATTGACCATAGTGCCTCATTTGCCTTAATGGACTAGGCCCATTTAACAGAGACATGTGATAGGACCTTCTCTCATAATTAAATTTTCTGTTTTACAATTTAAAGTACTCATTTTTACATCCTTAAGATATCCCTTCTTCTCTTTCCATGGTTCATTTTACATATCATAAATCCCTGTGTATTTTACAAAGACTATAGCATTCAGTATTCCATTTTTACACCCATCAAAACTTATTTACACTGTTGAATTTCTCAATGTTGCCAGCGTTTTCAACTGTACACAGTTGTTTCCCATATATTCAATAAACGTTTTCCAATCTTCTCTAAACGCATGTTCTCTTTGTTCTCTTATTCTATAGGTTAAGTCTGCAAGCTGCGCATATTCCGTCAACTTAAGTTGCCATTCTTCTTTAGTTGGGACCTCGCTCATTTTCCATTTTTGGGATAACAAAACATGGGCCGCAGTAGTGGCATACATAAATAACCTTTTTTGACACCTGGGAATTTCAGTCTGAATTATCCTCCAACAGAAAGGTCTCTGGGATTTTTTTTGGGGGGAGTCCATTTTTTCCAATTCATTATGGATCATTTCCATGATCCACAGTGATAGGACCTTCTCTTCATTGTTGCTTGACCAGGCAATCCTTTTGTTGCCCACCTTGCTGGCTAAAGTGATTTTTGGTACTGTTGTTTTTCCTTTGGTCCTGGGCCCAGAAGATGCCCAAATTCTGAGTTTTGCACTCTTTGCCTTTTTTCTCTTTGCTTATTCTCTCTTACAATTTAATTGGTGTTATCTGCTGGTGCTTCCACCCCGCTTCATCTTTCTCCCTCCCCCGCCCAACCCCCGTTTATATATTCCATTGATTTTCTTAAGTGCCTCATATTGCGTGTGGCAGAAAGGCAGAGTAAAAATGTTCTCAATACACATTTTTTTTATTAAAAAACAACAACCAAAGTGTGAGTTTAGAGTGTCTGCTATTAGAAAAGAACACAGATACTGTGGGAATATCAGAAATCTGGTAGGGCAGGGATAATCAATGGGATACAATTATCCCCAGATATAAAATATACAGGAAGGACCGAGGGGTTTGCACTGGTAATGGTGCTGCTCTATAGGTCAAAGAGGACATTGACCGCAATAAATGAGAAACCTGAGGAAGGACAAATCCAGTCAAGAATCACTGCATATGGAAATAACAGTCTAAAAATGTAACATAGTACTGGGGGGAATGCTAACAAAGCTTCTGAGAAGGAGAAAGAGCCATGAAAGCTAAGTGAAACATTCATGTTCAGAAGCAACGTTAACATACCTAACATGTCAACGGTATATCCATGGTATTCATGTAACATTTTAAGCATTTGTAATTCTAAATGTTAACATTGCACCCTGCCCTGGGACGTGCTGGCGAAGCGTTAGTAATACAGGAAACTCCCCACTTGTGTGCGACCAACTCGCATGCCACCATGTACATGTGTGGTGCTATGAAATAAATAAATAATTCGATTCGAACCCGGAAGTGGTGCAAAAAACGGCCCGAGAAGAGCACAAAAATGGCAAAAAGAGCAGCAAGCAATCCCAGGAGCCATTGCAAATTCAATCCCAGGAGCCCTTGCACCAACCTTTGAAACCAGTGGAGAATTGGAGTTTGAGAAAGGAGGCTTGAGGGAAGCAGTGCTTTTTTTTCTTTCTAAAAAAATGTTTAGGGGTACTCTCATTTTCCTACACATATTGAAATACTGCCCCTCAATGAGGCCAAGCTTAGATTCACAAAATGTTTAGGGGTATGCGTACCCCTGCATCTCGTCCCCCCCCCCAGGAAAAAAGCACTGGGAAGAAGTCTGGTAGGCAGTTTTTTAAAGGGTTTTTCAAGAGTTTCCAGGGGTTTAGAGAACGTTTGCAGGCTTTCTAGATGGTGTTCCCGCTATACGTGATTTCATGTATGCGCAGCTCCCATAAACTTAACTCCCGCGTGAGTGAAATGAAACAACAACAACAATGTATTTCTTCCTCTGTCCTCCTTTTCTAGCTGCTCCATTCCATTGCCCCCCATCAGTTTTTCAGCCTCCCCACCCAACTGCTCTCAACCATCAGGAAGAGAGCATATTGTTAGGCAGCATGCTCAGACCCCCTCCGTGTGTGGCTGTTGCCATTTTGGCTACATAAACGGCACTTGGAGAACCAAATCAGAAGGTTAGAAATTATGGGGACAGGTAGTTCTCAGGACAAGCAACCCCCCCCCCCTGCTTTCAGGAGCTTTGATTCCTACCTTGTGTTTGGTCATAGCTCCAACGATGAGTGGACACACCATCCCTGACAGAGTTCCCACGCCATTGGAGATCCCCATGAGGATGCTGGCATATCGGGGGGCAATGTCCAAGTGATTGACGTTAAATCCTGGAAGCGAGGAGGCGGGTTATAGAAAGGAATTTACATCAGTTTCTCCTCTAACTTTGGAGCTAACAGATTGCCTCTAACTGTGAGGCTGCTTCCAGATTATCACTATTTTTAAGTGGTATGCAATTACATACTGGCCAATCCAGGTAGCGCAATGATTGGGAAGTCCTGAACA
Organism: Podarcis muralis; assembly: GCF_964188315.1. Lineage (NCBI taxonomy): Eukaryota > Metazoa > Chordata > Lepidosauria > Squamata > Lacertidae > Podarcis > Podarcis muralis. The sequence goes on from NC_135667.1 coordinate 19,952,636, forward strand.
AACCTGCTTCCCTAAAATGATCAGACATTTTTCAATAAAGGAAATGACAGAAAATACGCACTGGAAAAAGTGGGATGACACTTGTTTTGAGGTCTATCGTCTAACCTCCCCACAAACAAATCAGAATGAATGCTGATTAAATAACCAATGTCATCTACTCTCTCTGTAAACATATCAGGTTGTCTGGAAGCATCCAAATGTGCTAAAATGTTACAATTTACCATTAGAACTACAAACAGATATTCCCCGCCCCTGTAAGTTCACGCAAGATCACAGTCGTTTGGTATTAGATTGCAGTTAGAGAGTGAAAGATCTCTTACTTCTGCAGTCATAAACAGAAACAAAGTTCAAAGGAATAAGCATGTGGGCCCCTTGCCTTGATTTTCCGCCCTCCTTTTGCGTTTTTCCTAATCATGATCTCCTGAAAGAGGTATCACCCTTATTGCCTCTTACGGAGCAATCCTGTGCTCTGGTTAAAAAAGATTTTCAAAACCCATTAAATGCTGTACAAAACAATCATCAAAATGATTGAAACACCTGGTTACTCATCCAAAAATGTAAACACCCCCATAACCCTGTTGACATAAAAAAAGTATTCCAAAAAAATCAAAAGTGGGGATGCCTGCCAAATCTCTGCTGGAAGAGTGTTCCTTCCACAGCTTGGGAGCAGTGGCAGAAATTGCCCAACTTCTGGCTGAGGCCAGTCAGAAACATGGAGGACATCACAGCTCAATGCATATGCCGGCCAGGCAAAAGCACTCAGAGGGCAGAGGGCAAGGGGGGTTAGGGGTGTGGTCAAAGGAGAGGGGGCATGGACTAGACTTCGAGGGCCATGCAAAAAATGGTGCACCTAATGAGGATGAACCCTTCACAGGGTTGGACTATATGGGTATCAGAAAGCCTCCATGTCAGGCGTCCCACTGTGTGGGAGTTGTGGGCAAGGATGGGCGAACCTTACAATTTCAGGTTCTCTCAGTTTATTTTTCCAATTTTAAATACCAATCTTAGACTTGGTTCTTTAGTCGGCTGAAAAAACAAAAACAAAACAGTCCTCATGAAAGTTCATCAGCATTTTACTGTGAATTTCTTCTAACTAGTACTATTTTTCTAGAAAAAGAGGTGCCAAAGCTCACCATAAACTTCTCCCTTATTCTCTTAGAATGGCAGTGGCGCCTACCTGAGAGGTGCTAGAGCTGAACTCTGGCTGGAAAAAAGCCCTGCTTCTAACATATATGTTTGCATACAATTTCGCCTAATACAGTTGTACCATAGAAGTCAAACGGAATTCCAAAATGTTTGAAAACCAAAGTACAGCTTCTGATTGGCTGCATGAAGCTCCTGCAGCCAATCAAAAGCTACAGAAGCCCTGCCGGATGTTCGGCTTCCAAAAATAGTTTGCAAACCAGAACAGTCATTTCCAGGTTTGCGAAGTTCGAGAGCCAAAACATTCAGGAATTAAGCCAATCAACTTCCAAGGTACAACTGTATACATATTTTTGCAGGACAATTTCCCCTGATATAATGCACTATATATACATAACATATGTTATTTTCACAAATATATGCATTTGATGCACACTTTACCTCAGTATGTGTTCTTCTATTCTATACACATTGCTTGACTAGAGAAGTGCATTGCAAACTTCAGAGAATTGCACATTTCAGAGCACAGCTGTGGGGTTTGTGTGTTGTTTCAGAAAGTGCAACTTAGGTAGGAGCACAAACTCTCTGATCCCTACTTGTTGGGGGGAAGCAGAGGACCTTTAATTTGGAATGCCACAATGCCCTAACACAGGTGTGGGGAATCTTTCATGGCTGGACTACAGTTCCCATCAGTCCCAGCAAGTGGCCAAGGACATAGGAAGTTGTAGTTCAGCAACAACTGGAGGGTCTCACCTTCCTCAGAAGGTCAACCCAGCTCCCTAAGAGCAGTGGCAGAGCTTCATGCTCTGGCACCAGGGGGCGGAGAGCAGGCAGGGGCGGGGCTGGCACACATCTTGGGGACGTGGTGCATCGCCTGCAGGGGTGTGGTGCACGTTCTGGGGGCGTGGCACCCAGTGCAGGCGGGGGGCAGCCGCGATGGCACCCCACCAGGATCGCACTGCCGGGAGCGGTGCGCTCCCTCCGCACTCCTCTTCCTCCGCCAGTGGCTAAGAGCTTACCTGAAATAGCAAAACCGCTGAAACCCACGGCCAGAACAAGGAAAGAAATTGCTACGCCTTTGCTGTGGGAATAGCCAACCACTAAGAGGAGTGTGGCTTCCATGCCAAAACCTGACGAAGAAGGAAGAACAGAGAAAGTGAGTGTGGACACACAGCTCCTGCACACAAGCACAGCTGTGTCTATTTTCAACTTCTGACTGTGATCGCGCTGCATAAGAAACTAGAGCAGGGTGTACATAAAACTTACATGTGGCTGTGCGTGCTGCTAATTTTTCTTTGCTAATGGAAGGGGAAGGGTGTCATAACTTAGCAGGGCTGCAAATGAGCCCTAGAGCATATGCTATGCATATAGAAGGCCTCAGTTTTTGGCAATCACAGGTGGAAAAAATTGCTGTTGCACCCAGATCCCACTTGCCGGCTGGCCTCTGGTATCTGGCTGGCCACTGTGAGAACAGAGTGCTGGACTAGAAGGGCCTTTGACCTGGTCCAGAAGTGATCTTGTGATGTTCTTAAGTTCAATCCCCCAACATCTGCAACACATGGTATGCATGTGTCATTTCAACACCAATTCATTCTCCCAGGCATTAAAAATCCTTTTAAGCCACTCTGGAAGCTTGTGTTTTATTTATCCACTGTGTGGTTGCTTTTTAAAAAATCTATTGTGTTATAGCTGATGTTTTACTCTGTTTGATCTTATGGTTGATTGTGTAACTTTATTTTATTTTCGTCTTAAGCTGTCCTGAGAGCTGAGATGCGCTGATGGTGCAGGATGAAAATGTAACAAATGAGCTAACGAATAAAAAGCCAGCCTTGAGCAGAAAAGATCAAAGGCAGTCATGAGAAAGACCTTTCTCCGCATAAGGCAGGATCCCCCAACCTGGTGCCTGCAGACATGGCTGGACTACACTTCCCATCATCCTTGACCATGGGCTGATGGGAGTTGTAGTCCATCCACGCCTGGAATGTGCCAAATTGGGGAATGCCAGCATTAAGGTATTTGTCAGCAGTATGGTCCTGGGTTATATGGACTTGGTATAAGACTGACTCATGAATAAATGAGGGGCAGGGGAGGTTGCAACTTTGTGAAAAGTGAACTGGCAAGAGGAGAGCTTGCTAAAAGCAAGAGCGCAGGGTCCACTGCAACCCACAGGACAGGGATACAGGACAGAAATACGTGGTGATTTCTCATGCCCTCCTACTGGAAACTAGGGCTGGGAGATATCAGCTTTTCAACACTGCGATGTATCAGCAGCTAAACATTGTGATAGAGTGATACATTGCAATGTTGAAAAGCAGAGGGAGGAACAAGCTGCATTGTCCTCAGCCCCGCAAGGTGCTGGGGTGAAACTGCCTCCACTCCCAATGTAGCTTTTTCCTTCCTCTGCGCACCAGGCACTGGTGTACGAGGGACTCAGGAGCGACGGCAGTTTCACCCACGACATAATGCTGGCGCCATCAGCCTACTAGAAACCCCAGAAAAGCATTCTAAGCAGGACATGGAAACCTCTAAGGGATTTTGCATTCATGAGCTAAAAAACTGAGGTGTGCCCGTCCCTGCGAAAGAAAGAAAGACATCTCAATAAAAAACAGAGATTCTGAGAAACCTGTGCAAGTTCCTGGATTCTGTCTCTAATGCATTTGCTTCAGATATTGTGGCACTCTCAGTACTGCTTAGATGCTGCTGGGCTCCAACTTCCATCATCCCTGGATATTTGCCATGCTAGTTGGGGGCAGATGGGAGTTGGAGTCCAGCAGCAGGTTCTGGAGGGCAGCAAGTCCCCTACTCCTGGCCTGGGCACTTTTCTGTAGAAACCTTTCCCACTGCCCACTTTCCCACAGCCACCTGCCCCTTACTGGAGTCCGGGTATCTATCAACCAAGCCTTAACCCTCCTCCCTGAGCCGTTTCTCCAACAATGCCTTTCTCTCTCACCCCCACAGTTCATCATCTTGCGGACGTTGGTGGTAGACATGATCCTCCGCGTCCGCAGGTAGTCGGCGATTTGGCCCCCAATGGGCACGATGATTGTCATGACCAGGTGAGGCAAAGCAGAAAGCATGCCCACCTGCACAGGAAGGGACAAAAAGGCAGAGGCGGCCCATAAGTTCCAGGCACAGGAGGATGTTTAAAAACACTTAAGAAAATCCAGCTGTCATGTGGGGTCTTTTTTCTTTTGAACATTACGTTTATGACCAAGGGCACTCGCAGGATATTTTGCAAGTGGGGAGAAGGGCAGTGTGTGTGTGTGTGTGTGTGTGTGTGTGTGTGTGTGTGTGTGTGTCCGTCCAAGTAGAACACTGGAAGGGCAGGATGAGGCTTATTTCTCACACACAAAAATGAGAATAGTACCTATACTTTTTGTCTCATGTAGCAGGTTCTGCAAACTTAAGAGTTTTATCCAGCTGAAGTCTTACTCAGAGTAGACCCACTGAAAGTGAGACTGCCATGCCCATGAATTTCAATGGGTTGACTAATACGTAGGACTCAGTTGAAGACAACTCTTAAGTTGTGTAAAACTGATGTACAAGACAAAATGTGTAGGTACAGTGGTACCTTGGGTTACAGACACTTCAGGTTACAGACTGCTAACCCAGAAATATTAACTTGGGTTAAGAACTTTGCTTCAGGATGAGAACAGAAATCGTGTGGTGGTGGGGCGGCGGCAGTGGGAGGCCCCATTAGCTAAAGTGGTACCTCAAGTTAAAAACAGTTTCAGGTTAAGAACGAACCTCCAGAATGAATTAAGTTCTTAACCCGAGGTACCACTGTACCTTTCTTCTCGCTTTTTTGGTGAGAAATTAGCCTGATAACATTGGGTGGTTTTTAAATACGTTTTACTCAAAGCAGACCCACTGAATGAATGAACATGGCTAAGTCAGGCCCGCTAATTCCAATGGATCTAGTCTGAGTGAAATTTAGTTGCCAGCCACCCATTGGATATAACCTGTGCTCTCTTTAAAAACAAAAATGAAAGCCCAGAATCTTGGGATTATAGTTCCTGGTGGTGGGGGAACTGCCCTTCCACAGACACCCATGTTGAAAACATTATATAATTCTGTCAAAGGACTTCAAACCCAATTCCAGTAGTCCTCTTCGCCATCACCGACTGCTTCCTAGTAGTAGTTGTGGCAGGAGCAGCGGTGGCAGGTGAGGGAGCAGAGTGACGGAACTGAACTTGCCAAGAGAGGGAGGAGACAAGGCGAGGTGTGATGAGGTCAGAGGAGCTCTGGGCTGGTAGTGGCCACTCAAGTGCACCTGCAGGGCCGCCAATGTCAATTCAAGGAGCCCCTGGTCTTGCTGAAGCCTCACATTACCCCAATCCTCTCCTTACAAGTCCCATTGCCAGTGGGAGGGTGCCATTGCCATTGCCACTCCAACCACACACACAAACCCTGCCCATGCGCTGCGGCTGTGTAGATGTATGTTTTGGAATCCTGAAATTTGATCCGGCTAATTTCTGAAGTTTTATATTTTTCTTCTTTTTTAAAAAAATAAAAAGTCTATACTGCACATAGAGCCATAGAATATAAAAAAGGAAACATCTTGGTTCCTTTTCTCTCTGTGTGTCTTTGTTTTAGATTTTTGAACCTGTTTTCTCTCAGAGTGCATTCCTGCTCAACCTTGCCCCAGCATACGATGGAAGAACAATTGGCACGTGGCTAGGGCCATCTTTTCTTTCTCTTATCAGCACAGAATGAAACACCCTCTGCTAATTAATTAATTAACGACAACAGCAATATCCGCCACTCTTCACCGGTAGGTCCCAAGACCGGGTTAGAACAATTTCAAATTCAGTATTAAAAACAGCGAAGAGAACTTATGGACAAGTCTCCAATTTCTTGCCCCAACACGTGCACACACACACACACACACCTCAAACCAAGGGCAATTTCTCTCACCTTGCTGATTTCAAAGCCAAAGACTTCTTCAAAATAGGCCGGCTGGCTAATTAAGAGCAAATAGAAGGTCCAGCTCCGGCAAAAGTTGGCCACAATAATGGCGTAGACAGGCATGGAAGTGAAGAACTTGCGCCAGGGTGCTTTGAATTTCTGCCAAGAGGTAGGGAGGAGAGAGAGAGAGAGAGAGAGAGAGAGAGAGAGAGAGAGAGAGAAATATGAAAATATTAATGGAGTTGCCTCACATCCTCGCATATCCCCACCGCAGTGCTGTCGCAGGACTTCAGAGGCCACTTGCCTCCTCAAAAATGGTGCCCCATGAAGCTGCTGAGAGCTTCCCTACTGCAGAGAGATCTTCAACGCCTGCCACCTCACCACCATACATTTAAAGCATATGCTTCCCTGCTCCCCAAATCCTGGGAGCTGTAGTTTCCTGCTCACGGAGCTCTAACTCTCAGCACCCTTAAACTACAGTTCCCAGGATTCTTTGGGGGAAGTCGTGCTTTAAATATATGGTGTGTGCGCAGTTTCTTTCTCTCTGCTCTCTCATATCCTTGCCCATGGCCTTTGCTCTTCCACCTTCACCACCCTCACCTGTCCAAATGTCTCATATGAACCTGCCCTGCAGCCCAGTTTGCTTGGAGCTGCCTGATACCACCACTAGGCCCCATATGCACTCGGCATTTGAAGCAGTATTCTACCACTTTGAACAATTAGGCTTCCCCCAAAGAATCCTGGGAACTGTAGTTTGTTAAGAGTGCCGAGTGTTTCTAGGAGACCCCTATTCCCCTCACACAGGTGCCATTCTCAGAGTGGTTTAGCAGTCAACCGCTCTTCCCAGGGAACTCTGTAGCTCGGGACCTGTCTTTTTGACCTCCTGCCTTCTTTCTTATTTTCATTTTTCAACGCTTCATACTATGAGCTCAAGGTAGCGTATGTGGTTCTCCCCCCTTCCCCATTTTATCCTCACAAGAACCCTGTGAGGTAGGTTAACCCGAGAGGCAGTAACCAGGCTTCGCAGCCAAGGGGGGATTCAAACCCTGGTTTCCTAGTGTCGTAGTCAGGCACTCTAGCCACTACGCCACACTCTGTTAAGGCTCCATGCACCTTGTTGGTGTTAACAGAAAAATCCGAGGGCTCCCTTGGACAAAAACAAAGACACCAACCAGGATAACTTGGAGCAAAACAGCAGCCTGTAGGCTTCGCCTTTATTGATCTGTTAAAACAGGGTGCTCCCCTCACTTGCAGGAGAGAGGAAGGACCCAGAAAAATGGTGTGCAAGGTCTTATAAAGACTTTTGAAATTGCCACCCTGTAGATCAAGACCACCCCCAGAAACATCATGCATACATTACAGAAAGGAGGGGTTGAGGGAGTAGTTGTGGTGGTAACCTGAGTGTCCTGTCATCTGGCTGGTTCCCCCTTTCCCCCTCCCCATGAGTAATTTCCAGAGGACAAAGGGGGGTTGGCAGTTTCCTGCCCCCAGAGGGAAGAGCTGATTATTGTCCCTTGTTCCAGTCCGTGCTGAATCCACTCGCATACGCAAGTTCTTTGTGATCTTGATGGTCTTCTGTCTAGGACCATCAGGGTTGGCATAGCAATTGTGCAGGGCTCCTGTGTATGTACTGGTATGCTCAAGGATTATGGCTGCCCGGTATCCAACCTTCCCCATTTTGTATTCCTTCCTTCATGGAGTAAAATAAAAGTGGAACAGTGCAAATCCGATGTATGGTTGATTTTCTATGAATTTATAACAGAAGTGTAGCGTATGTAGTGTGTGAGTGTGTGTGAAGTTTGTACAAACTGAATGATTGGGGGGGGGGGTTTCCTGCTACAATGGTGCCATATGAATGGCAAGAGAGCAATGCAAGGCACTGACCAGAAGGGGATTCATAAGACTGGCGCTTTCTCCAATGCTTTCTTCTATGTATTTCCTCTCTTCCTCGGTGATGGTTGGGTGCTGGGCAGGACTCTCATAGGAAACCAGCAGCCAGAACATATACCAGAAGATACCAAAGCTGCCTGCCAAGGAACAGAATTGCAGAAGCAGTTGGAGGGAAGGGACCTACGATCTGATCCAACGAGGTTTAGGCAACCGAGAAGGCATGGTAGCCAAAGAGTTGGCCTCTCTTTCCCCCCCAAATTTTAATATCAATTTTCCGAATTTATAACAAATAAAACACACAAATAAAGAAAAAAAATTACAATACTAAAACAAAAAGCAACAAAAACAAACATATAAATACCTAATACTTTAAGGCCTAATTTAGTTTTCATTGTTAACTGACTTCCTCGAATCCCTCCTTACCGAATTTCATCGAATCACTTTTTAACATCTTTCCAATATCCTCTTTCTAATCAAATTAACACCTTTCGTTTACAATCTTCTTCTCTTTTCATAATTATCCAAATCCATAATATTTTACAATTCACTCTAGTCCTAGGCCCATTTGGTCCTTTCAAGCAACTTCTACTTATCGTATGTTACAATATCTAGCTAAATAGTCTTTAGATTTCTCCCACTCTTCTTGGCATGGCCTTTTGGCTGGCTTACCGTAGACGTAGAATACTGAGCTCCACCCGGAATACTGCACTAGGATCCCCGCGAGAGGCATGGCCACCACAGCTCCTGCGTAAGAGCCTGTAACGGCAGAGGGAAAAGGTTAGGCAGGGATACAAGCCGAGATTCCTAACTCCAGTGGGGACTGGTGCCCACTGGGACCGGCAGGGCAGAAGTCAGGGTGACCAGCTGGCTGTAAGTAAGAAGGCAGCCAGGCATGGGGTCTGGCTGATGGCAGGCTGGGCTTGGTGGGGCAGTGCCCCCATTTGCCTAACTGCACCAGCCTTTACTGCCTGACTCCCAGCAGCCCTCGCTACCCCTCTGAGGTTGCTCCCACACTCGCCGTTCCATGACTAGCTGCCATCCTTTGTTATAACTATTAAAAAGGAAGAAAAAAGGGGGGGAGATGAGAGGAAAGCAGTGTTCAACACCCTCTCCCTGCAGAACAGGAACTGTCAAATAACGGGGCAATTCGGGGGGGCAATTCATCAGTTACCCACCAGCGGTGCTGTTTCCTGCTCAGCAAGAACAGTAAGAGGGACAGAATTTGCAAGGGGGGAACTGCGAAAGTCAAGAGGGACCTTTGCTATCTGGAAATTTACCGTATTTTTCGCTCCATATGACACACTTTTCCCCTCTTAAAATCTAAGGGGAAATGTCTGTGTGTCTTATGGAGCGGATGTGTGGTCCCTGGGGCTGGGGGGGGGGGGGACCCAGGCTTCCCTCACCAGCCCCGACAAGCTGTGGGAGCAGTGGGAAGACTGCACACAGCCTTTCCGCTACTCCCCGACCTGCTCTTTGGGGCTGGCAGTGGCTTTCCTGGGGCTGGTGGTGAGGGAAGCTCAGCTTTCCCCACCGCCAGCCCCACAAGCTGCGGGGAGCAGGGGAAAGGCTGCGTGCCTTCCTACTGCTCCCCGGGGCTGGCGGTGAGGGAAGCTCGGCCAGCCCCACAAGCGAAAGGAACCCGAGGCTATCTGGAGAGCGAGAAGGATCCTGGCTGTGGAGTTAGGAATTGCTAGACAACGTGGCATTATGTTAAACTCTGTATGGAACCACTGTTTCAATTCCTCAGAAGCGAAGCAGTCCTCGTGTGAAAGCAACTTACTAGTGAGTTTTCCTAAAGTGAGTCACTCACCCAGAGCTGTTTCAACATGTAAAACCAAACCAGGATGTGATGCGTTTTGATCTAGACTTTGGGACAGGTCTTCTAGGCTTCCGTTTAAGAAGTTTCAACAAGTCAGAAGCCAAAGGACATCAGGTTCAAGGGGGCAACCATGTTTTTTTTGGCATGGGAGGCCCTCCCCGCCCATTTAACTTCGATGGTCGGTGAACATGTTACCTTACCACAGAAGGCTGTTGTCGCCAGGCGGCTGCGTTCCAGGGGGGGTGCCCATTTGCTCCAGATACCGTGGCATGCTGGGTAGGTGACCCCCTGGAGGTGGAGGGCACAGAGAGTTACATAGAGATCAGAGCTACCTTTCCACTGGAGAGAGAGGGAGAGAAGAGGCAGGCCCAAGGAACAAGCTCTGCTTCCGACCCATAACTCTGTCCCACCTTGACTCTGTTCTTTACAAGGGGGCTAAGCGCCCCAAAGACAGCGACGGTGCTCTGAGGGAAGGGAGCTGAGGCTTTGGAGAGGAAGGTGGAGAGGTCGATATTACGGGGCGGTGCGAAAGCGCGGAGATTAGGGGTGCGGGCCTTACCTCCACAAGGCCTTGCAAGATCCGCACGAAGATCACGCAGCCAAAGTGGACCCTAGCCGCCGATGGAATGAGCATGTTCAGGGTTGATGTCGCCACAATGGCAAAGCCAAAAACCCTGTGGACCGAAAGGCAGGTGTTAAGAAAAAGAAAGAAAGCCCGGCCCGTTTGCTTTCCCTCTCATCATTATTCTTTTGATATTTACAGGGGTTTTTTGTTCCACGTGAGCCTGTGAAGTGAGAAGGGAGTCAATGGCCCTAATCACCAGCGACTTTCATGGCTGAAGGAGGATTTGAACCCATGTCCCACGTCCACATTCTGATGGTCAGCCAATTGCTCTGAACAGCTCCCTGCCTCTTCCCGCAGGATAATATATACACAAGTGCTGTAGAGACTAGAGACCTGCACAGTGAGAGGACAGGCCTAGGAAACACCATAAGGAACCTTTGCTTTCTCTAGCGAGGGTCTATGTACGCATGTGTGTTTCGAGATAGGTGTTTATTGTGGGATCAGTGATGTTCCTCATGCTTGCTAATTTCTTGCACGCTAAACTTCTTAAATTATCAACTAAAGTTTACTTGAAAAGAACCACAAACTTAAAAAAAAAGACACAAAATACCAAATTTTTGCTGTAGTGATAATCTGGTTTATACAAAGGTACAGCCAATTTTCATGATCTTCATCTTTCACCAGATAGTGAGCTAACCCAAATGGACCAGGGTATCTTTCTATTCCTGTTCTAAAGAATGAGATCACTAGGGGTGAGCCAAAATCTGCATGTTCCCCCTCTTTGATTTACACATACACACACTAAAAAAAATACCCTACCTGCATCTTACCTGTTAGCAGCAAATTTCTGTGCTATGAACCCTCCTGGGATCTGGGTGACAATGTAACCCCAGAAGAAGGATCCATGAATCATGCCTACTGTCTCAGGATCCCAGTTGAACTCCGCTTTCTAAAGTGGTGAGAAGAATAGAGGAAAGATTTGTTTCTTGATTACAGCCAGTAGCAGGACTTCGGTCACAGTAGCACCATCCATTCAACGCTCATGGCTCCCTCTCCAGCCAAGAATCCTGGGAACTGTAGTTTACGTTAATGGTACTCTGCATTGTAGCTCTGTCAGGAGTGAACTACATTTCCCATAATTCTTTGGGAGGAAGCTTGTGCTTTAAGTGTATGTTGTGGTGGTCATCCTAGTCCAGGTGTGGGGAACCAGTGGCCCTCTAGATGCTGCTGAACTACAACTCCCAGCATCCCTAGCCATCGAGCATGCTGCTGGGGCTGATGGGAGTTGTAGTTCAGCAACATCTGGAGGGCCAAGAGGTCCCCACATCTGCTATAGAAGATTGACCCTGGGAAACAGTCAGGGCTCTGGAATGTGTGAAGCAATAGTAAAAAAAGGGAGTGCCTCATTAAATCCAGAAGTGCTTATCTCTGAGTAGACCTATGCAGGACTGGGGATGCTGATCTGATTAGGCATGGTGAAAAACTGAAAAACTTCATTCTGGTTTAGTTATTCCAGAACACTTTTGTCTCTGGCTCTGTCCATAATTGGTTCTGGCTCCACCCAGCACTGCCCTGTGGCCTCCAATGAATTAAAGGTAAATGTAAAGGACCCCTGGACGGTTAAGTCCAGTCAAAAGCGTCTGTGGGAATGCGGCACTCATTTCACTTACAGGCCGAGGGAACCGGTGTTTGTCCACAGACAGCTTTCCAGGTCATGGAAGTGGTTTCCAAGCCACTTCTGGCGCAACGGGACACCGTGACGGAATCCAGAGCGCACGGAAACGCCATTTATCTTCCTGCCGCAGCAGTACCTATTTATCTAATTGCACTGGTGTGCTTTCAGACTGCTAGGTTAGCAGAAGTTGGGACAGAGCAACGGGAGCTCACCCCGTCGTGGGGATTCGAACCGCCGACCTTCCAATCGGCAAGCCCAAGAGGCTCAGTGGTTTAGACCACAGCGCCACCCGCGTCCCTTGGCCCTCAACAGAAAAAAAGCCCGCCCCTGCTCTAGAGGGAGGACAGTCTCACCTTCACAACGAGTTTGTCCCCTTCGTAGACGGTGTTGTTGTTGACCATGCTGACGATGGCCACGCCCAGGTTGCAGCGGATGCCGAAGCTGATGCAGAAGCCCAGGCCGCAGAGGATGGCGATGATGTAGCGACGAGGGAGGCCAAAGCAGGTGCAGTCGACGATGGGCGGGTGCTTCTCGGTCACCTCAACAGCCCGGCCCTCTTCAGTCAGCTCGATGGTCTCCCCACCTGCCTGTTTCTTATCAAGGATCCTAGAAGTCAGAGATAAGAGGAAGGCTTGAAGGGATGGGTAGGACTGAAAGCTGACGACCCAGAAAAAGCAATGGTTCAAATCTGTTCCCATGAGGTGAGCAGATTCTGCCTCATTGCCTTCTCTCCACTTTATTGATATCACGGACGTCTCTAACATTGGGGAAAGGAAGGCAGCTGCCTCAGGCGGTCATGAAAGGGCAGCAAGTTGTCAGTTAAGTGGTTATTGTTGTATTTTTTTCTGCCAGGGAGGGGAAGGAGGTGCTTGTGGGAAAGAATGGGTGAATTGGGAAGTTTTGGTTTCTCATTTTTTCCAATCTTAAATTCAGTTTTCCACATGTCTGCATTGACCTGTGGCCTCTTTGTTTTGTGTTTTTAAAGTTCTCCCCAAAACCCACCAGCATTTTGGTGTGGATTTCTCCTAATACCCCCATTTCTGTATGCAGTTTTGCAAAGCAATAATGTATTTTTCCACTATATTTTCACAAGTATGTGTACACTTTAGCCCAAGTTATGAATTTTTTGTATACATCAATTGGCTGGAAAACCGAATAGCACAACCTGGAGAAGTCCAAATTTTGAAAGATTGCTCTTATGGTTGGTTTATTCTTTTGGAAAGCGAGAATTCGGTAGGTATGCCTTTCAACGCAAACTGAATCAAATTTCTCCTCCATCTCTACTTGTGGGATTTTCTGCCTCAGATGCCAAAATTACCTGGCTGGCTTTGGCCACTCTGCACCTTGCCTTCAGGTGAGAAAGGGGGCATCAACATCAGGAAGGAGCGTCTCCACCTCCATCGTTCTGCCCGGACACTGAGGTCCAGCGCTGAGGGCCTTCTGGCGGTTCCCTCGCTACGAGAAGCCAAGTTACAGGGAACCAGGCAGAGGGCCTTCTTGGTAGTGGCACCCGCCCTGTGGAACGCCCTCCCACCCGATGTCAAAGAGAAAAATAACTACGAAACTTTTAGAAGACATCTGAAGGCAACCCTGTTTAGGGAAGCTTTTAATGTTTAATAGGTTATTGTATTTTAGTGTTCTGTTGGAAGCCGCCCAGAGTGGCTGGGGAAACCCAGCCAGATGGGCGGGGTATAAATAAATTATTATTATTATTATTATTATTATTATTATTATTATTATTATTATTATTATCATCATCATCATCATCATCATCATCATTTTATTTGTATTCCACCTTTCCACAGTTAAAACAATGCTCAAGGCGGCTTACAATATGAAAAGATTTACATAATTACAAACATAGCAAAATAGTCATAAAAATAAAGAAAACACATTAAAAACTACATAACCAAACTGAACAATTGCCACATAAAAATAAAAATACAAAAGGTTAATATCAGTAATATCAGTTAATATCAGTAACAGCAAAACCTCCCAACAAAACTTCTTCCCGAATACCCCAGTTCTTGCTGAGCAACAACTGCAGCAGCCGGCCTTATGAAGCCTGTCAGGTGCCGCCCTGGGCCGGGTGGAGAGAGGCAGGATTCCCTCAGGCTCTCAGCAGGGGAGCCCTCCTGTTTGATGCCCTGCTTCGAGGAGCACGTTATTTGGGGATGGCCCTGGGGACGCACTCTCCGCCCTGCCCTCCAGAATGCAGGTTGAACTGGGATAATTTTCTAAACTAATTCTGAAGCTGGAAGATGCACTCTTTGCCACAGCTCTCAGTTCCTTCATCTTCATTAATGTCTCCCCCTCTTCTCCTCCTCTCACTTCTCTGTTTACGAAGCGCCTGAAGTATCACAGAGCGAGCCAGTCTGTAAATCACACTGCGCAAAGTTGGAGTTAACTCTTTATTAGCGAAAACACAATCTCCACGGACTTGGCTGGGTGTCAGGCCTAATGAGCACGGCATCTCATTCTTGGTGGTTTTACTCCATGGAATCAGTTGCCGAGACTAAAGGTTCCCACCTCCCCACAGCCGTCTATGTCTCCTCCTCTCCAGGGCTTTCTCCAAGCAATCAGAGACTTCACCTGCATGCAGCCAATCTCTGCTCTGCTCTTTTCATGTATCTCCTGGTTCTGGGAGCCAGGGTGGAAGGAGCCAGACTCACCTCTGCCTCTTGGCCACCTTCCTCCCAGTCACAAACTTTAGCTTCTGCCTCTGATTCTGGACTGCTCTCTGACACTGCCTCTTCCTGCTCACTAAACCCGGTTACCCTTTCAGCTTCTGACACCTCCTCCTCCCAGTCTTCTCCCTCTTCTACCACTGACCACCCATTGTTGTCCCACCACCACTCCCTGGGCTCTGAGCCTTCTTCCTTGGGGATTCCCCAGCTGGTTCCTCCCACCATCCCTCTGTGTCCAACCTGTCTATGACATAAAACACTGCCAAAGAAAAGTGGGGAGGCAGAATCGATGTGATCTGCGGTTGTGGCAAGATCTTTTTTGGGCAGCGCTTTGCATATGTGCTCTAGAACATGGACAACACATCACACATACCCTGGTCTGTGTTGACTGTTGACTGTTCACTTGGGATTGGTGGATCTGACCATTTTGGTTTTTATCAGTTTCCCATATTTCCATTCTTAAATCATTCATCCATCCATTCATTGCATTCATATCCCACCTTTTCCTCTAACAAACTCAAGGTGGTGTACAGTGGTACCTTGGGTTACAGATGCTTCAGGTTACAGACGCTTCAGGTTACAGACTCCGCTAACCAGAAATAGTACCTCAGGTTAAGAACTTTACCTCAGGATGAGAACAGAAATCACGCGGCAGCAGCGGGAGGCCCCATTAGCTCAAGTGGTACCTCAGGTTAAGAACAGTTTCAGGTTAAGAACGGACCTCCAGAACGAATTAAGTTCTTAACCTGAGGTACCACTGTACATGGTTCTTTCTCCCCTCCTCAATTAATTCACACAACAACCCTTTGAGGTAGGTGAGGCGGAGAGAGGCAGTGACTGACCCAAAGTCACCCAGTTAGCCTCATGGCCTACTGGGGATTTGAACCCTGGTCTGCCAGGTCCTAATCCGACACTCTAAATACTACGCCATTGTGGTTCTCCAGTTCTTCACATTTCCACATCAGTTTTGTGATATATATATATATTTTAGGTCCTCATGAAAATTCACCAGCATTTTAGTGTGAATGTCTCTTAAAGCACACATTTTAATGAAGCTTTGCCTAAAACGCACCCTGTTGCAAAGCGATTTCCCTTAAGACAATGCATTTTTGCACACTTTGATCACTATTTTTTTTTTTTACTTTTACGCACACATTTTACACATATGCATTTTCGCGCACATTTGCTTGGCTGGAGAACTGCCTTGCAAAATTCAGAGAAGCGCAAATTTCACAGGACAATATTGTTCCATTCTGTGTATTGCTTCAGAAAGTGTGAGTGAGGAAGGCTCACCTTTAAATGTGATCTGAATCTGAATTCTCCCCCATCCTTCACACTAACCAGTGGCTAAGCTGCGTGCTTTGCTACCGGGGGCGGAGAGCAGGCGGGGGAGTGTCTGGCGCCCCGGGGGCGTGGCACGTGTTCTGGGGGCGTGGTGCCCGGTGTGCACGCAGGGGTAAACAGGGTGTGTCCAGGGGGGCCGCCGCGATGGCACCCTACTGAAACAGTGGTGCTGGGGGTGGTCCACTCCCTCTGCACTCCCGTTCCTCTGCCAGTGACGCTAACGTGCCTTCTGTGGGACTGCCTCTGAAAATGAGCTTGGAAACTTCATTCGGTGGCCCAGCTGGCGTCCGGAGTCCACTCTTGCCAATCATATCTCACTCACTTTAGAGTTTCACAGAACTCTTCAATTTTCAGTGTTAAATGAAGAAAACTGGGTGGAGGAAGGGAGAAAGAGGGTGAGGAAGGCCTCCTGCCATGGGGAAGGCCCATTGGCAATAGAGTAAAAGTTTTGAGATGGCGACTTAGGAAGCCTTGCAGACTAATGAGGTTAGTTTGGGTCCAGTGCAGAATCAGGCCCAGACAGAGGGGGGGGGGCATATGGGCCACTTGGCCTGGGCCTCTGATTCCAAAGGGGGCCTCAGCCAGCATATTTACAATTGCAGGGGATGCACTGGGGCGAAATATGCAGATACAGTTCAAGCCTTGGAATAACATTATTTGTCAGCATAACTTTTGTGAAAATTATTTATATACTTACTTATTTCTAAGACTTCAGTTACCCCCAGGGTAAAAAAAGGGGGGGCACATTATCTACCTGGCCCGGGCCTCTGTCTGGCTCTGCAAGGCCCTGTGCAGAATCTGTGGGCTGACTTGCCTCAAAGCATGTAGCGATAAAGCAGTGTTGCCACTCCAGTGGCTCCACAAAAGCCAGCAGAAAAAGGCTCCTATCCCCCTTGTGTATTACAGAAGTGGGGAATCTCAGGTCTGGGGAAAAGCGTGGCCCTCCAAGCCCCTCTACTTGGCCCTCAGAAATCTCCCCAGACCACACCCTTCTCTGGCCTTCCTTCGCTCCCACAAATGTTTCTGATTGGCTGGAATGTGTCTCTGAGCTCTGGTGTTGCCTCTGGCCTGCCCACATGGAGAATACGGAAGTGTGAGCATGTGTACAAACTGGCCTCCTGTGCAAAGGTAAAATTTATATGCATGGCTCCACCCACATTTGCCTCTGGCCCCACCCACCACAGACATGCGGTCCTCAGAAGGCTGCCCTGAAGGGAATGCAGTCCTCTGGCTGGTCCTCTGACCCCTGGCTTCTTGGAGCTCAACATGCCAAAGCTGCAAGGAAGAGCAGAAACCAGAGAAAAGTGTGGCAGTCCTTATCCTAGGAAAGCAGGAGAATTGTTTTGGATGACAGGGAGCTGCATATGGACTTGACAGGAGCAGCAGAAATGGGATAGCTATCGCATTAGCTAAGCCCACCATTGCATCCTTGTAAGGAACTGCGTCAGGTGACTCTGCGTAGATGCAGGCAGTCGGGCCAGACTGACCTGAGAGTAGAGAGGGTGGGCTCAGACGCAGGGAAGGTCCCTCCCTGCCAAAGATTTCAGAGGGGCTTGGAGCACCCCCAAGTCCTCGTCCATCACCGCCCCCTTCCCGCTCTTACACACTGTCTCGTCAGCCTGGTGGGGAGGCGGCGGATGCCCACGCAGAAGCTGTTCCCATCAGAGCTGGTGCAGATGGGCTCTGAGCTCAATCTCGGCACTGGGCCCGAGAACAACTCCTTTCCCTTAGCAACGGAGGCGACAGAAAGGCCTTCTTTCTGAGCCCCCTCGTATCGTCCCTTCCCCTCAGTCCCTCCTTCCTCCCTGCCCTCTCCTGCACACGCAGCCTCCGCCAGGTCCGTAAGCCAACCAGTGTTAGTGAGTACAAATATGCGCCTGACATTGCGCACCTATTCTGTATGTTCAAAGCACATCCCACCTGCTTCCGGATAGTCCTGGAAGACGTCGTTTGCCCCTCACAGAGCTACAATTCCCAGCAGCGCATTTAACAAAATACAGTTCCCAGCGTCCTTTGAGGCGGCAGTGGCGGAATGTGCTTTAAATGTATGGTGTACATGCAGAGTCCATATCTTAGCAAGGAGGGATACTTAAAACAATTGGGTGACACTCTTCCCAAACCCCCTAGTTACAGGAGACTATGGATCATAATTTGGCTAAAATTGCAAATAGTGTGCCATTGTGAGGTTGTGGCCCAGGGGTCCTGAGCTCCAGGTCCTTTGTGTCAGGCCCCAGATCTCTGCTCCCTTCCCCACCCAATTTTAATTTTTTTTATTTTTTAAACCCTCTGTTGGCATGCTGCAAAGTGGCTGCGTACACACCTTACATTTGAAAGCATACGACTTCCCCTAAGGAATCCTGGGAATTGTAGTTTGTTAAAGGGTCTCAGAATTGCAGTTCTGTGAGCAGCAAACTACAATTCCCAGGGTTATTTGGCAGATGCCAATTGCTTTAAATGTATGGTGTGCGCACAAGCCCTAGTTGTGCTAGTGCGACTCCAGGCACACACCATCTTATTTTGCCCCCAAATTTGTGTCATGGGCCTGTGTGCTGAATTCTTTAAGAGCCCAGAGTAGTGGTGGTGGTCAGAAGGAAGAGGGTTCTGGATTTCCTCAGAGCTTCCCCCCTACATTTCTCCCCACATCACTGGAGCACGGAACACCCCGCTTTTCCATGAAAACTTGTTTAAAATTGTTCAACCTAATCCAGCCAGAAACTACAAGTGACTGTCATTTGTCATGTAGCGGTGAGAGCATTCGAGCGAAAATCCTTGGCACAGAGCTTGCTGAGTGACCTTGGGCCAGATATTAAGCCTGGCCTCCCTCACAGGACTGTTGTAACAATACTGAGCTCATTGGATGAAAAAACGATATAGAAATCTGATAGGCTATGCCAGAGTTCCGACACTGGCGGCAGCTGTTGCTAGGATAGGCTCGTTTCCTCTTAGCCCGCCCCCTAATATGATCCCACAAGCAAGACGACCACCTGGATTACACCTTTAACAGGATCTCAGCATACAGAAACAATTTGGCTAGTGACTAGTTTCCCGCCAATTTGTCAGGGAAATCTTTGCCTGCTAGATTTCTACACATCGGAGCCCTTCCCGAGGGCAGCATTTCAGACTGCCTCCTTAGGGTCACTATTTTTTAAATATAAAAAGCCCTTTTCACTGTCTCTTTAACAGACAACTCAATCTGCCTCAGAAAAAAATAAAATTCTGAAAGACTGCCATTTCTTCAAACGGTGACTAAAGCACATCGTGCATCAACACCCAAAATGCTCAGGAAGATGTGCTATTATCACATACCAAAAAAGACTCCTGAAATCACATGCGTGCACAAACACACAGCGCTGGAAACACCCCTAAGCATTTGGGTGCAATTCGTCTGACATTAAACCATATATATTGCTTGAATTACAACAGCAGTCCTTGTCGGTGGGGGGGGGGGGGGATGGTGTTTAGGTGACAAGCTTCGGGCGGCGACATGCTGGTTTCAACCCTCTCTTTAAAAAAAGAGAATATTGTTTTCTGGCCAGCTGGCAACGCAATCCCTCCCTACTCTCTGAGAAATACTTTGGGGGATCCAGCACCCCTCCATCACACGCCCCTTGATCTGATTTTATAGGGCACTCCTGCACTACATGATTTCATTTCAATAACTGCTGCTTATGTACATATATTAAATTAACCTAGACTACGCGGGTGGCGCTGTGGGTTAAACCACAGAGCCTAGGACTTGCCGATCAGAAGGTCGGCGGTTCGAATCCCCGCGATGGGGTGAGCTCCTGTTGCTCGGTCCCTGCTCCTGCCAACCTAGCAGTTCGAAAGCACACCAAGTGCAAGTAGATAAATAGGTATCGCTCCAGCGGGAAGGTAAACGGCGTTTCCATGTGCTGCTCTGGTTCGCCAGAAGCGGCTTAGTCATGCTGGCCACATGACCCGGAAGCTGTATGCCATCTCCCTCGGCCAATAAAGCAAGATGAGTGCCACAACCTCAGAGTCGGCCACAACTGGACCTAATGGTCAGGGGTCCCTTTACCTTTACCTCACAGGGCTGTTTCCAATATAAAAGGGGGGAGGGGAGAAAAGCATACCCAGCCCTGAGCTCCTGGGTTTGCCACACAGCTCTAACTGAGCCCATGACACCAGTTGGCTACCAATCAGTTTCCAGGCCCTAATCAAAGTGCTGATCTGGGCATTTTGGAGGGAGATTCTCTGCCTTCATCCTCTTGCTGCTGCCTGGGGAGGGAATGCAACTATAGCATGGAAGGGGAGAAGGAGTTGTGGATCCAGGGAGCTCCAAGAGTTGGTTGTTGTCGTTTTTTGTTGTTGTCGACACCTTTGTTTTTTAAAAAAGCACACACATGGAAAAATGGCTTCCTTGCTTTGCTGGAATTGTACTCCACTCCTCCACTCCTCAAAGGAGTTGCTCAAAGCAGCTTTCAGCTATCAAAGCACACATAACTGCAAGGATGATACAGCCATTACGAAAAAAAGAAATTAACAAAATATAAAAGCAGCAGCAACAACAAAAATAAAAAGTAAATGAAAACGCAGCAAAGCCACCTCCAGACTGCCAGGGGAGGATTCGAGGGCATACTGGAAATTTAGCTTTTGCACAACTGAAGCGGATGAAAGCACCATAATGCAGAAGATCCTTCCGGTTAGGAAGCTGATGGGGAAATGCACTGGAAAGTGTAGGATGAACAAATCATTAGCAAGCAGACTTTATCAGCACGGTGCAAGCAAATCAGAGTGAATGTTCACTGCTGTATAACCTCCCTGGGAACTAGGCAGAAGGCATGCTCAGTAAAGACCAGACCTAGTCAACCCCTCCGCGTATGCACTGTGCAAGCAAATCAGGTTCAATAAACAAGCCTTATGGAAGAGCTCCAAGAGCAACACCAACAACAAGTATTTTCTCCCTTTCTTTTGAAAGAGTTGAATTGGTCACACCCAACCAAATAGCTTCCCTGCTTGAAAAATGGAAGAAGATACACCCAAGTCCTTCCAAAGAGGGGGCTTCGCACCCTTCTCTCTGTAATACAGCAACACACACACACACAAAGTCCTGCGTTGGATCTTGCCCGACTTTGGATATGATCCTTTTCACTGACGTCAGCTCAAGACGGCCGTGTTGGCAGCTTAGGAGGCGAGGTTTTAAATATCCCTGGCTAAGCTGCCCACCGCCAGCAGGTTTGCAGTGACCTTGGGTGGTGCCATAAGCTTATCAGCCTCCGGTTTCTTGCCTGGCTTCACGTTCACACCACCAGATCTCGGCACCAACCCATTGAAAGCGCAGAGAGGGCCCCAAAGACATGAGTGCTATAAGGATCATGCACAATGGTGACCCAAAATCAGGCATGAACTGCTGAATCCTGGGCTTGCTTGATCTCAGAGAGCCTGACCTTACTCTCAGTTGTGTTCTTCGAATTTCACCCAAACAACTTTATCCTGTGCAAAATAAGGGACCCCTATGCCTATTATAAACAATGGGCTTATGCACCCCTAGCATTGCATATGATTGGACTGCAAGTGACCTAACCTTTCTGTCATGTGTCCACCTGATGGATCGTTGTATGTGCCAATCATATGGACAGCTTTCCCCCAGTTAACTGAAGACACCATCTCCTAAATAGTCAATGCGGGTGTTGTTTTTTTTTTACCCAACCGCAAAATCAGGGCCTGTCCCTCACATTGGTGAGGTTGGACATTTATCCTGGATACTGGCTTGGAAGTCAGTGTTCCTAGACTGTGTGATACTGAATACCTCCCAAAAGCACCAATTTACCTAGTAAGCAGGTCTAGATTTAGAGGCAGGCATCTGTCTTAGGAACTGGGCATGGGGGAGGGGCAATGGGCTTTGGGGAGGGGCACCTGTCACAGGATTCAGCTCAAATGTCTGCCCGATAGCTGAAACAGTTCGTCTTCACCTGTAAAGCTGACAAGTGTTGCATTAATAGACCAATAAAATGTTTGTTTTTGTGCATTTTGAATCATATAACCTTAACTTTAACTTATATTAACTTATGGTCTGTGTGTGTGGTTTGGGAGCTGCACGGTCAGGGGAAAAACAATGCTGTCCAGGGTTGTAAAGAATAATTGGGTGCACTCTTCCCACCTTGGATCAAATCTATGCTTCCAGGTGCCATAAGAAAGCTGCAGAGATAGTGCAGGATAGTGCACACCCCGGAAATGATCTCTTTCAGCTTCTGCCTTCTGGAAGAAGGTACAGGGTTACAAGGACTAGGACTAGCCGCCTGAGAAACAGTTTCTATCCAAATGTGATTTTGGTTTTAAATGCAGTGTAAGGTAGTCTTTATGTGAGTATATTGTATTCAGTTATGGGGTATCAGAGTTTTTAGGGGCTAACCAGGCTGGGATAGCAGGCTTGTGGATTTTTGAATGTCTGATGTAGATTTTTTCAATTTCGTTGTTCTGTACGGGACAATGACAATAAAGATTATCGTATCGTATAATTGTAGAATTGGAAGAAACCCTGAGGAACATCCAGCCCCGCAATGCAGAAATATTCAGCTGTCCCATATGGGGACTGAACCTGCAGCCTTGGTGCTATCAGCTTCATGCTCTAACCAACTGAGCTATCATCTGCCCTGCCTATCCACCCATATTATTGGGGTCTTCCCTCCTTTGGTTTCCCAAAGAGCCGTTTTAACACACATTCCCCTTCCCCCTTTATTCATGGGGAAATTGATATCACCAGTGCTCATTCAACAGTGTCTATGTAAAACCATTGTGAGCAACTGTGTAAACCTATCATTTTTATATAACAGGGATAAATCATGCGTCCAAGCTGGGAAACAGGATACAAATGCAATTCAAAAACCATAAAGGCTTTCAAAAATCAAAGCAAATTGAGGGGATGCAAAAAATGCTCCTTGTCTGTGGTGCTGTTTGGCCTTTTTGAACACCCTTGGTTATACACTACTGCTTCTGATTTGTCCTACAGCTTCTGATTCCCGACTCCCCTCAAGGTGCTACCCACAGGCCAGCCTGCCGGCAACAATGATGAGATGCAGCAACGCAATCTATTCTTGAAGGAGGCTGCCCACTGCATCTCTGCATGAGTCTGTACTCTGGGAGTGCCTCCCCTAACAAATAAAGTGAATTCAGTGTCTGGGAAGATGCAAACAGATTAAAGTGGCAGCAGAGTCAGTCTAAGAAAAGGTCAAAACTCTGGAGTTTCTTTGGAGTAAGAAGCACACACACCCCGAAACCTGGTGGGAGAATAGTATTTGTATTACATTTTAACGCCATCATTCAACCCAATGGTTCCCAGGGCAGCATACAAACATATTCCAATAAAATATAACATATCCATGTAGATTTAAAATCATCATCATCATAATACCAATAAGCATCAATAAGCAATTTGCGGCAAAATGTACATTCCTGCAGCAGACAGACCAGCTCTTTAATCCATCCATTGCCAAAAGCCTAAAGGAAAAAGCTTCACTTGCTGTTGGAACTGTCAACATGGAGGAGACTCCACAACCGAGGCGACACGATGGAAAACCAGAGAAGGCCCTGCATCCCATTGCCACACAATGAGCCACCTATAAACACACATGGTGTATGTGTGTGCATAATCATATATTACACCTGCCAACTGATCTATATCTGATCAGGTTGACTTTGGTCCTTGGTCCAATAAACCTGTTTTAAGGGTGTCATAAGCCTCTTTGTGGGTTCCTTAGGAAATTGCAGGACAGAAATTGCAGGAACTAGAATTAGGAATCTCCTGATCTGTGTGCTGCTGCCCTGGGCAATGAGCCACCAGGTCCATTGGGAGGAGTTAATATCTGGACTGCATACCTAGTTTCCAGGGTGCATCTGATGCCTGAGCTGGCTGTCTCACCATGACTGATGCCTGGAGAGAACTTGCCCACCCAGGCTGGCCATTTGGGTCCCCCAGAGCTGGAAGGACCATAAAAGGTTTCCAGTTCTGGCAAAGGCTTTAGCTGTGTGTGATTTGGAAGCTGTCAAAGAAAGACCAGCACTGAGAGG
Organism: Podarcis muralis; assembly: GCF_964188315.1. Classification (NCBI taxonomy): domain Eukaryota; kingdom Metazoa; phylum Chordata; class Lepidosauria; order Squamata; family Lacertidae; genus Podarcis; species Podarcis muralis. Next base: position 19,976,695 of record NC_135667.1, read on the forward strand.
CTGGCAGGTGGCTCAGCCTAGAATGGGCTCCCTGATAGCTGAAAGCAGCGCTAAGCCTGGAATTCTCAGGGTGCTTCCTGCTGTTTTGGGGTAACATCCAATCACATACCGGCATAATTCAAGATTTGAGGGCCCAAACTTGAGATCTAGGGGTGGGCTTTGGTGATGTCACAGAGTGGGCCTCCTCCTTTAAACCAGTCCTCAAAACGTATTATTTCAATGAATGCTGCCCCCGCCATCCTTATTTCACCATTTTTTATCCCGCTTTGCTGCAACAAGGCAGCTCAGGGGATAAGACTAAAAGCAGTCAAAACAAAAAGAGATAAAGCTGTAAAACAGAGAACAACAACAACACCAAGGAGATACCAACAGTTAAAAACATTCCTGAGGTAAAAAAGACGAAAAAGTTAGTCAAAAGCGTGCTGGAATGGAGCTGTCTTTAAATTTATAGTGTGGATGAGGCATTGGGGGGGGTGCAAAGTGGTGGCCAGTCTGGGCATAAGGAGAGGCCTGCCAAAGTCCCATCACAGTCCAGCACCCTGTTCTCACAGGGGTGAACCAGATGCCTATAGGAAACCCCAAAGTAGGCCCTGAGTGATACAGGAATTGTAATAGTTCTAGGGGTTGCTCATGCGTAAGCCGCTGCCCACACATGGCTGGGTTGCCTAAGTGAACCTTTTCTGTCTGGACAGCCACTCACCCGTGGCTGTCTCAATTGCTGGCAGAATCCGTCAGTGGGCGTTTCTTAAACTTCTTCCAGCAAAGAAGTTCTTTCATGCCCAGTCTCCTCCTACTTTCCCTGCGCGGAAGCCTTCTGCGCAAGGAGGGCGTAGGCAGCGGAGGACCCTTCCTCTCCCCGCTGGTCCCCGGCAAGGAGTCATGTGACTCCCTCTCAGATTCCCCCATCTGCCCCCCTTCTCCACTGGAGCTGAGCTGATTCCCTTCCCCAGAAGATGGGCTGCCTCTCCCAATCCCGGGACGCTCTCTGGTATCCCTCTGGAGCCCTCTCTCTCCCTCCGGCACTGATGGCAGTTCCCTGACAGGAATTCTCCCCACCTGTGCTCCCAGGCAGTTGGTACTCAGAGACATGCCGCCTTGAAAACAGGAGGCAGCCCACAGCTATGATGTCTGACAGCCATTCATAGCTGTCTAAATTTGTCTGAATCCCTTTTAAAGCCGCATTCAGGCCGGTCAGCGTCACTACCTCTTGTGGCAGCAAATTCCAGTTTAACTTTTCTCCACTTAACATCGCGCTGTTGTCATTCACAGTGGGAAGGAAAACAACAAGAAAGATGTCCCAGCTAAGAGCAAGCCCCGCCACTGAGAAAAGGACTACAGTACTGGGGAATTTCTCCTCTCAATGGAGAAATTCAATGAAATGGTGTGGACACGTCTAGGACTGTGCTGTCTAGGAACTCAGACAATGGGGTGAGTTATTCTCCCCCCCCCCTTTTTCTTATTTCTGTATGGTCAACAGCCATCAATATTCCATAAGTTCTGATAGCTCACAGGTACTTGTTAATCTGTGGGGAGGGGGGGTTCCTCTTTAAAAAGAAAAGAAAATCTCTTTTTCGCTTGCAAACTTGGCTACTTCTGCATATCTGGAAAATATGCCAAGTATATAGAAACTGCCACCTTAGTTTGGGGTGGCATGTGATGGAAGTGCTTCCAAAATTCTGGCATGCTTTTTCCCTACAAAAGGCGGCAATCACATGCCATCAGCCCTTGAAGTGTCTAAAGCTAAACCCCTAGCACAGTTATTATATGGGGCTCAGAGTTGGACAGACACTCACCTTGGATCTACAGAAGCTGTTCAGCCTAAGTTCCTAAGGCATTTTCCCCTCTGTTCCATCCTGTGTTCCAAATACTTCATTGAGCTTGGAGGCTAATCTCCCCTCTGTTGAATTACAGATTTGGTGTAGGACATTTAATTATTGGCTTCGGTTAAATTTAAACCCTACTGGTCTAACTCCCTCCTTGGACTAAAATTGTCCACCAAAAGCTTTACTTTTCTGGTTTATCACCACAACAGTTATTAACACTGGGCTTCAGTAAAGCAAATAATTTAACTAGACAGCGCCTACATGATATCGAGCGACAGGATAATTTGGCCACGATAAGGAAATTTTGTCCACGGTATGATTATTTTCCACCTAGTCATTTTGACACGTTGGCACCCTACTTGCAAAAGTTAACAAAATACAGACGCACTTTCACTTACGCAATAATGAATATACTGCCTTCGGCTGTACTTGAGGGTCAATTTCGAAAAATTCCGCTGAAAAACGGTTTTGTCCATGTGGAGATGGCAGTATTGAGTCAGTGGCTCATGTGCTTCTGGCTTGCACTCTTTATAAAGATTTGAGGAGTGAGGTTATTACCCCTCTACTATTGTCCGTGCCAGATGCCGGGTCGCTCAACCATTGCTACTGTGTTCTTTCTTCTAGCAGATCAAGATAATCAGGTGACAGCAAAAACTGCAACATTTTTAGCAGGGGTAATTAGAATAAGATCTATTGTTTGATTATTGATGTAAACCTTCAAAATGTATTTTGCATAGTTAAGTTTTTACCTCTATCTTCAGTACATTTTATTTTATTTTATTGCTATGGCTAGTGGCTGATGCATATAAAGATTCTTCTGATCTGATCTGTGTAAGTGCTTATAAACTGATAGGCACTTGCCCACCTGAGTTTGTTATTGTTTAGTTACAAATGCACAAGTTGAATAGTGCAAAGCAAGTGGGCTCCCCGTGTGCCCATGGCTCCTGTTTGCCAACCACCTGCGACAAACCAAACTTCTTTCTCTAACTAAACAGCAAAACTGTTTCCTTTAGTTTTGCTATCCAGGCAGGAGGGATGTACAGTGGTACCTCGGGTTAAGAACTTAATTCGTTCCGGAGGTCAGTTCTTAACCTGAAACTGTTCTTAACCTGAGGTACCACTTTAGCTAATGGGGCCTCCCACTGCCACCCCGCGATTTCTGTTCTCAGCCTGAAGCAAAGTTCTTAACCCGAGGTACTATTTCTGGGTTAGCGGAGTCTGTAACCTGAAGTGTCTGTAACCCGAGGTACCACTGTACTATAAATCCCAGTGTCTTGGGGAAGCCACCAGACCAGCGCCATTTGCTTTAGGCCGCAGCAGTTCTCAACCTGTGGGTCCCCAGATGTTGTTGGACTACAACTCCCATCATCCCTGAGCTCTGGCCTTGCTAGCTAGGGGTGATGGGAGTTGTAGTTCAACAACATCTGGGGACCCACAGGCTGAGAAAGGCTGCTTTAGGGGAAGGACTGTAGCTCACTGGTAGAGCATCTGCTTTGCATGAAAAATGTCCTGGGTTCAATCCCTGGCACCTCCAGATTAGGCTGGGAGAGACTCTCTGTCTGAAGCCTTGGAGAGCTGCTTCCAGTCAGAGCCAATAAGGAGCTAGATGGACCCAATGTTCCATCAGTCATTGTCTGGCCTAGGGCCAGATCTCCCATTGCCCTTGACGGTTGCCTATGCTGGTTGGGGCCAATGGGAGTTGGAGTCCAGCAACATCTGGAGAGAAACCCAGGTGTGTAATTCCTGTCCTCGTGGATTTGCCCAAGAACCCTGGGAACTGTAGATTACTGCAAACGGAACTACGACACCCGACAACCTTAAACTACAGCTCCCAGGATTCTGTTGGGGAAATAATGCACTTTAATTGGGCCTTAGATGCTTGGTGTGTGCACCACCATTCAGCTAACCCCTGCGGATTCGCATCGACAGGAGCAACAGGGACGTGCACGGCCTCCCTGCGTGGCTGTCTTATCTTGCTGGTATTTTTGTCCTCCCTCTCCTCCTTTCGCAGTGTTAACGGAACAGGTGTCAAAAATGGCACCTTGTCAGTTTTTGTGTGTGCAGGGAAGTTCCAAAATAGAATGTGGAGACGAGGAGGTTGCAGAACAAGGGAGGCACGTCTCTCTTCCTACACTTCCCTGCCCTGCCCTGAACCTTTTCCCTTTGCAACACAGCACCCCCTACAGAACACTTTGTGTCCTGCTCCTTGCGGAACAGGGACCAGAAGACAAAACCTGGTGCGATTCTGAGCACGTCCCTGCATGCGTGTGAGAGAAAGAAAGAAAGAGAGAGAGAGAGAGAGAGAGAGAGAGAGAGAGAGAGAGAGAGAGAGATTGTTGGCATTGGATAAGAAGGCAGCGGGGAACATATGGAGGTAGCTTTAAAGCTCAGCACTTCTGTACAGCAGCCAAAGCCTCTTCTCCCAGCCTCCCCCTCCTCCTCCGTCACCTTGCTCATGAAATATGCAGCAAGGAAGCCGAGAATAACACATGCGCAAACACACACAGGCATCCGGGCACACGCAGTTCCCCCCTTCCTAGAAGCATCCTGCTCACAAGCTGTCACTGGCAGGCGTTTTACACACGCACGCATGCATGCGCGCACACAGAGGACTCGGAAATTTGGGCAACATCTATGATCTATATTTGTTGGGCGGGGCGGGGGGAGAAAGTCAAAGAGTAAGTGATGTGCCAGCAAAAGGAGATGGAGAATCAGCCACGACCCTGAATAGCAACATCAGTGCTGAGCAACGTGTGCCTGACCGCAAGAGCATGGTGCTTATGTTTTTTTGGGGAAGGAGGCCATAGCCCAGTGAGCAGAGCATCTTGTTTTGCATGCAGAAGACCTCAGGTTCAATCTCTGGGGTCTCTGCCGACAGGGCTGGGAAACTGGGAGTGATGCTTCAGAACTCTCCAGCACGGACTGGCAATGGTGCGCCGGGATTTCAGGCGAAATGCTACCTATGAAACCCTGAAAGAGACACTGCCAATCAGTACAGATGATACTCAGCTAGATGGACCAATAGTCTGACTGGGTATAAGGCACCTGGGACATGGAGAGAGGGCCTTTAGACTCTGGACCTAATCATCTTAAAGGGGACCCCTCCCCCTCTTTAGAGGGCATTGTGTATTACCGTATTTTTCGCTCTATAAGAATCACCAGACCATAAGACGCACCTAGTTTTTGGAGGAGGAAAACAAGAAAAAAAATTATTCTGAATCCCAGAAGCCAGAACAGCAAGAGGGATCGCTGTGCAGTGAAAGCAGCAGCCCCTCTTGCTGTTCTGGCTTCTGGGATAGCTGCGCAGCCTGCATTCGCTCCATAAGACACACACACATTTCCCCTTACTTTTTAAGAGGGGAAAAGTGAGTCTTATAGACCAAAAAATACGGTACTTAAAAACGTGGTAAGTTGGCCCTGCTAAACTCAGGGCCACCATAGCTAGCTAGCAGGGACAGTCAGTGAAGCATGAGAACTCTTAATCTTAGGGTTCTGGGTTTGAGCCCCACACTGATTCCTGTGTTGCAGGGGTGGGACTAGGCAACCCTCGTGGTCACTTCCAACCCTACAATTCTATTATTCTATGTTTCTCTTATCATTCTGCTGCATGGAGTCTTGGGCATCTGCAACAAAGTCCCCACCCTGATGGTGCCTCTGATCATAGAGTTAGAAAATGACCAACTACCGTTAGTTTTCCATTTAAAATCTGAAGCTCAGACTGTGTGTGACTTGCCTTTTCCACTCCTCTGGGAGATAAGGGGACAGGGATTTGTAGCCTGCAGCAGCAGCAACCTGAACCTGTGTTGGGGGGGGGGATTAACTCCTGTGTTTAATTCCCTACCGGGAAGGTCACTGCACAGCGGGGAGGTTCAAAGGGTGGGGGGTCTGAAAGCCGCAAGGATCCCCTTCCAAGAAGCAGTCAAACCTTAGATTCGACACCTGGCAATGAGGGCAGAGAAAGGCAACAAAAAGAAGGGGTGATGGGCATATATATGGGTTCTGACAATAGCTCAGTGACAGAGCAACTGCCTTGCATGCAGAAGGTCCCTAGTTCAATCCCCGCCATCTCCAGGTAGGGCTGGAAAAGATTCCTCGCCTGAAACCCTGGAGAGATGCTGTCAGCCAGTGTAGAAAATACTGGGCTAGATGGGCTTGCGATCTCACTCTGAATATGACAGCTTCCTTAGGCTGTAATTACAGAGCTGTCCATTTTTTCCATATTATATTTTTTAGAGAGAGAGGGCTGCCATGTAGAAGTTTAAGCTTTGCCCAAAATGGCATCTCCATGCCGGGGAGGAAGCCACGCCTTGTGAATTTCTGCCAGCCACATGTTTCTTAACTGTCCCAGTGTGCTGGAGTGGTTGAGAGTGCTGGGCTAGGACCAGGGAGGCCCAGGTATGAAGCCACGCTCAGCCATGGAGACCACAGGGTGAGCTTAGGCAAGGCACTCGCAGGGTTGTTGTGAGGCTAGTGGTGTGGGATGTGAAACACAAGAGCAGTCAAGTACAACATTCCTAGAGTGAACATGTTTACACATGGGGAGGAATGTTTGTCCAGCCAGCAGGTAAACTTCCTGTTTCCTTCTGGGCTGGGACAGACTTCTTCTGCATGTGACTAGAGGTGGGCGTGGCCTCACCTGTGCAGGTAACGACAAAAGCACAGGGCAGGGCAACTATCTCTCTCTCTCTTTGTCTACATGCATCGAAGAAGCAACATCTGCTTAGCCAAAGATGCCCTCGTGGCTTCCAGCCAAGAGAGGAGAAAGGGGCTGTCTTCTTATGGGATAGTTTCCAAGTGTATGTTACTTTTCTAAGCTAAGTCTGCCTTCTGGGATCCAATTGTGAACAGAATGTGAGTAAACTCTTTTTATACTTTTATAGAAGATTATGTCGTGTCTTATCTTTTAGGAGGGAATAAGGGGAAAACACCAGAACAGTTATTATAGAGGCTTTAGCGAGCCTGAGCAAATGTATCCGCTGAGTTTAAAAAGGGGAATGTTACTCTGCTAAATTGTGAACTTGTTAACACAAGTTGGAAAGGCTATAATCAGACAATATATCCTCTCCTGCATCCCTGAACATTCCCACAAGTGGCAGGTGACACAAAGGAGTGCAGAGCCTCCCCCAACACATCAATGCGACTGCATGGCCCCACCTTGCTTCTCCCCTGCCCCATCCCTGTCCAGGTAAGCAGCAGTTCCTGCCATGCCACACACACGGCTACTGGACCAGATGCAGCCCTGCTCAGCTTCAGCAAGAAGAGGGATGCAGCATGGGCCCTATGGCCACAAGAAGAACCCTGATGCATAGAGGCAAAGGTTCATTCCTGTCAAGTTCTTGCAGTTGGCCAACCAGGTGTCTAGGGATGGTCTGCAAGCAGGACCTGAGGGCAGCAGCAACTCTCCTCACTGGTGACACCCAGCGACTGGCATTCAAAGAAATACTGGCTTTGACAGTGGAGGCGGAACAGAGTCACAGTGGCCAGCAGCCTTATGTCCAGCTAGCAGACCTGCCTCTATTCCCTCCTGACGACCCTTTCACTTGGGACCCCTGGAGTCCTGCTTGCCTCAATGTAGAATGGGGAGATATATAGGTGGGATGTCTCGGTTGTGACGACAGTGGCTCAGCTCTGTCCGCAGAGCACGAGACTCTTAATATTGGGGTTGTGGGTTTGAGCCCCACGTTGGGCAAAAGATTCCTGCATTTGCAGGGGGTTGGCCTAGAGGTGACCCTCATGGTCCCTTCCAACTCTATGATTCTATGAGTGGAAATCAGAAATCAGCACACCTCTGACACACAACAGGGGGGAGTTTTCACCTCCTGCCCCACTTATGAGCTTCCCAGGAGCATCTCGTTGGCCGCTGTGTAAAGTCGGGTGCTGGAGGAAATGCACCTTTGGTCTGAGCAGGTAGGGCTCTGGATATATTCTGCAACTCTCTTGAAAGAGGTGTACATTCGCAAGTTCAACCTGAGTTTACAGCAGGTTACAAGGCATTTTTAATGCATTTTTTTTACCGTTTTGCTAGGGGAAGCCAGTGCAAGGACTCCTGCTAGAGCAGCAGGCCTTTCTCCCCTTTCTCCCCCCCCCCCATATGCCTCCCCCAAATTCACTATAAGGGGGACAGGAGACCCCCCAAAAAACAGTGTGGGGTGGGAGAGGAGAAGGGAGATCTTACTGCCAGGCAAGCAGAAATGGTTGCAGTCTCCTTAGCACTACCTTGAATTCCCACCCAGAGTTTTCGCTTCTTTAGTTGGCCAGCTTGTCGGCTTGCTCTGAATTTGACTTTTGGACATTTCAAATCATCTTGCTGCAGAAGCACGGCTTTAGGAACACTGCTCAAGAAACTGAAAACCTTCGGTCTAGTTTAACTAACCAGGCAAATCGGGTCAAGAATCAGTGGGCTTCATTCCATACTTGATGGAATCAGATTTTATCCTGTGAGCCACCCTGAGATCTTATGTTGAAGGGTGGTATATAAATCAAATAAATAAACTTGGCATGCAGAAAGTACCCAGGTCTCTTGGTATCTCCAGCTAAAGGGGCAAGGGGGATGTCAAAGACCCTTAGTGGAGCTCCTGGAAAGCCACTGCTAGTACGAACAGGGCAGGGATGGGGAACCTCCAGCCCAGTGGTCAACGGTGGCCTAGGAGAATTTTCAGTCTGCTCTTTGCACTCCCCCCCCCCCCAGGCGATCTCATCTCCCCAGCCAATGCCCCTTTACCAACCTCAGGGGCTTTTGCCTGGTTGGAATTAGTTTTTGAACCCAGAACATGCATGCTTCTCGCATGCTTGGATGGAGGACAGAGAGGGGTGCCGGTGAACATGTGTTGAGATGAGCCTCCTTTGCCAATCCACATGTGTTGCCCTGCCCACTTCTGCCCACCCCTGGCATGTGGCCTCTGGAAGGTTGCCCAGAAGGAAACATGGCCCTCAGGCTGAGCTAGTTTTCTCCACACCTGGAGCAGACGACAGATAGTCTGCCCTGGTGTGTGAGGCAGCTCCCTGTGTTCCTTAGTTAGGTGGCAACTCTTCTCTGGGTTTCCTGTCATAGGACCATGTGAAGCAGCCATCTGTGCTGGTCAGCAACTGCACCTGCTCTTGAGATCTTCAGGGAAAGGCATTTCCTGAGCTCTGCTCCCTGACATGTCCTGGTGGCATCTCTGAAACCAGGACCTTCTGCGTAGACAGGACAGAACTACGACCCCACACAATGGTTTCTCAACTCTCTTAGCTTCCCTGAGGTCCATCACTCCACCATTCCCAGCTCTCGTCCTTCATACCACCGTCCTGCAAATCGCACTCAAACTCCCATGATCCCACAGGAAGCCTTAGCTGCCAAGCTAAGCTTCCCTCCCAGGAACAGTGTAGCCATTCAACATGCAGTCACAGAAAGCTTTTCCCCAGAGCAGTTGGAATGTGCCCAAGGGTTCCGTGTGTTGTCTCAGCGGACCGGCCAATGGCTGAGCATCTGGGAGATTCCGGGTGTTCAGGTAGGCAATGGGCAGGTCACATACATTAACCCTTTGGCCGGAGCATCCGTTGCTCCAAAGGCAACCATTGTTTTCAGTTCAGAGCGAGTCCGAGGCATCGCGACGTAATGGCTTCTAGCGAAGGTGCGCTGGCTGGGAGACGCAAGCGCCTTGTCTCGCAACCTTTCCTGTCATGCTGAGCAACAAAGGTGGCCAGGGACCGCAGGAATGCGCACGTGGGATGCCTTTTAAACCTGCTCCAGGCCATCTTGAATAATTCATGCCCCTCTAGCACTCAGTGCTTCCTCCTCCATCTATATTTCATGTAATTAAAACTTTGCTTGTGCTTTCTCTGCCCCCCCCTCGCTGCTTCCTTAAAAAAATTATTTTTAACATTGCCTTGCATTTGGGTCTCCTAGGTTCTTTTTGCATGGGGACGAGTGTCTTGGGGGCAGTGGTGACAGAAGAAACATATCCACTGGGCCCTACTTATAAACATCCCAAGGGCATCTCTTGGCCACTGTTGGACAGAGAGTCATGAACAAGCTGGAGCTTTGGTCTGATCCAGCATGGGGTATGTAGGTGAGGAGAAGCTTGCAAACACTGAGTGACGACACCAAAGGAGCAGTAGTGACATTGGCCACATCTCCTTGTAAGAATTCAAGCTTAGAATTGAAGATCAAGCTTGCCAAGGAGTCAGCTGCCAATCAACTGAGACTAGCTCTGGAAAGCAGATAAAGTCCCTACCAGAGTAGAATGGCAGACCAAGTTGATGGATTATGCCAAAATGGCTAAAATGACCAGAAGAATCAGAAATCAGGAAGACCAAATTTTTAATAAGGAATGGGGAAATTTTATAACTTAAAGACCATTGTAGACAGTTAAAATCGTCAGTAGGATTGGAGTATCACTTGTAGTTTAATGGTGAATTTTGCATACAATGGAGAAGTAAAATATTTTGATTATAATAAAAGATGCAGGAGGAAATGATTAACAGTGGGACCCACAAAGGGGAGGAGGGAAGTCTAAGAGATACCTTGGAATCTTGTTTTTACGTTGTATGTTGGATATGTGACTGTAAAGTTTTAATCTGAAAAACCAAATAAATAAATTTTAAAAAAGAAAAGAGAGACTAGCTCTGTCCAACAGGTCAGAAAGAGAAATGCTTAACCATCAACTAATTTATCATTAAAAATGGCATATGTATAGGTTTCTGTTTTTATTCTACTGCATAGACCTGGCCAAAGCCAGAAGGAAGAACAGCCTCTGAGCATGCCTAAAGTGCAGTATGCCTCTGAAGGCAGTATGGCTCTCAATGCCAGTTGATGGGAATCACAGGCGGGGAGAGTAATCTTGCGTTGAGGTCCTGCTTGTGGTCTTCCAAAGAGAGATCTGGGATGGCTACTGTGAGAACAGGACGCTGGACTAGATGGGCCTTTGGCCTGACCCAGCAGGGGTCTTCTGACCTTCTGCTGTGCTTCAAATGGGCCACTCAGATATTGTGAATTTGGCAACCGCATCATTGTTGTTTTGATCTTATTGTGTTTTCCAACTTCAGTGGGAGGGAAAATACAGGTTGGCATTTTGAGGCCAACAATGTCACACAGACCTGCATATACGAATAGCACCAATCCCACAACATACAATCGCGTGAAAGGGCCTTAACTGGCTAACGTTGGCATCTGTGACTCTAAATAACAGCTCACTGCTTTCAATGGATGGAGTGACAAAGTGATGTGCTGAAACAAATGTCAGAAAGACTCTGGGGCCTGTGAATTTGGCACAGTACTGAGGTTTCATTGCTTTGCAACTTAACAGCAAGGGGGAAAATTCTTGCCTTTTTCTGTCTCCTGCAAATTTGGATATCCAAAACAAAATATGTTGTGTTTTGAAATGGTGACAGATTAATTTGAACTCTGTTATTGCATTAAATTCTAGATAATTTGCAAAATTTGATTTGAACCCTGATTCGAACAGTCACACAGAGAGAGACGCAAACACACACAGGGGATTCAGAAGACCAGGAACCTTCTATAAGCACATTGCAGAACGTGGATGGGGAAGCAGTGACCCTCTGGACATTGATGGACTACAACTCCCAACATCCCTGACCATTGGCCATGCTGCCTAAAGCTGATGGGAATTGTAGTCCACGAACACCCAGAGGACCATGGGTTCCCCATCCATGGTATAGTGAAAGTGGATAAAGCTTTTTCTCCCCTCCTTCCCATCTCATCACAGGATAACTCTGTGAAACTGATTGGCGAACATACTAAATATACTTCTCACACAACATATGGCTGATTTGCAGCTGCGTGATATGGCTGTGGGAATTAGCTTAGATGGCTCTAAAAGCAAAGAGGGATAGGCTACAAGAATTTATAGAAGGCCTGGCCAATCCAGAGGCTTCTTCTTATCACCTGCCAATCACAGTATCTGTTATTCTATATCCCTATTCTCTTCTGTTCCTAAAACAGGACTCTGAAGCCTGGGCATCCATAGCCTCAGAATGCATGGTTCCCTCCAGATGTTGTTGGAGTACAGCTTCCACCATCCCTGACTATTGGCCATTCTCGCAGGGGATTCTGGGAGTTGTAGTCCCGCATGATGAGGAAGGGAACCCTGTGGACTACCCTTGAGTTATGTTATAGCCCAGAGTCCCTGACAGTTGTGTCACTTGCTAAGGTGGAATTCTGACAGTTATATCTGGCCTGTACCATTTCACCCAGGTGGAGGGAGGGAGGCGAGCTTTTTGATATCTCTGCACGCAATACAATTAACGTTTGATTCAATCAATCTCCTTACAGTTTCACCACCTTACAGTCTACTTCCTACCTTGCTTTCATTGTGGCACACTTATCTAGGTAGAGTCTCTTTCTTGAAGCATCTTAGCTGATGTTATTGGCAGTTTACTTAAGAATTAAATTTATATACCACCCTTCATCAAAAAAATCTCAGGGCGATTCACAGAATAAAATCAAGATGAACTTTGCAAAAGCTGAGGTGCTGTAGCAAACCAAAGCTCCTTGAAAATTCTCCTCTCTGAGGCCACCAGGATAACTGCAATAATAATGGCCAGAGTGGAGCTACTGGATCCTAACACCAAACTTTGAAAAGCGCTCCTTTGCAAATTTAGATAAGCTTTGACTGGAACTGAGCTGCTAGGCCATATTAGAGCACCTCCGATTAGGGTGGACAAGACTAGCGAGAGCTGAGCTGCTACCGCACAAATCCACTATTCTTTCAAGAGATTCTCTGCAAGTTAATTGAAATAAGCGAGATAAGCTTGGCAAGCAGCCAGCTGCATGTCAATTAAGATGAGAACTCACGAACAGCGAGAAACAAAAGAAGCCTTAAAATCTACTGTTAGGCATCAACAGATGGCAATAGGATAACAATTTTGCTTTTTGTTGCGCATGTGTATCTTTAGGAATGTGGTGTGCTAATAATATTAAAATGCCCACACTAGTGCTATGATCTTGGCTCTCTGGTTGGGTGAAAGGGTGGAGATAAGAGCCTTAAGAGGCGCACTGGGAAGCAGCCACGACACACCCACGTATAAAAGACGTATGGTGGGACATTGGCGGGGAGGGCTGCATCTCAGTAGCAGAGTGTCTGCTTTGCGTGCAGAAGGTCCCAGGTTTGATCCCTGGCATCTCCAGCTAGGGCTGGGACAGATCTCCTGGCCAAAAACCTGGAGAGCCACTGCCAGGCAGCGTAGAGACCATGGAGCAAGTACAAGGCAGCTTCCTAAAAGGCAGTGGGATAAGACAAGAGTCGGGCCCTGCACAGATGATAAACTTTTGAGGCTCTGCAGAGATAGCAAAACTAGGGCGGTTTGGGAGTGCTTCCCCCTTGCAATGGTCCAGTGCATCTTGAGAGCCATACTATAGATAATGGGGGGAAACATATGGGGAAAGTGTCTTCTTCCTGGAGGTGTGGCCTGGCAGAAGCCTGTTGATTCTCGTCTTGATCTCCATTCTCCACTACTTCCCCCCCAAACAATTCCATGGAAGGGTTTGTGGAATGGATGGGATGGATCATCATAAGTTTCACCCTCTGCCTGGCCTAGTCAATTTCACTCCCTGAGAAACAGGAAGTGGGCATGATCACGAGAGCAAGAGGCACAAGGATGCCTTTTTTCCTCCTCCACCCCTTGCTATGTAAGGCTATTGTTATGGTGTCGGTAACAGGGAAGATGCTCTGCAGAAATTTTCATCAGCGTACACAGCTCCAGAGGCGGAGCTAGATGCTCTGGCACCCAGAGCAGGGGCGGGGCGAGCGTCCCAGGGTGATGGGGGGGGCGATGTCACACCCCCTCAGGGATGACACCCAGGGCAGGCCGTTCCTACTGCACCCCCTTCCTCCACCAATGCCCAGCTCCTGACTTACTTTAATCTCAAATGCATCATTCCTGCAGTGGCGCCTTCCCTGTGGAACTCCCTTGACTCCCTTCAGATGTCAAGGAGATAAAAACTACATAACTTTTAGAAGACATCTGAAGGCAGCCCTGTATCGGGAAGTTTTTAATATTTGATGTTTTATTATGTTTCAATATATGCTGTAAGCCATCCAGAGTGGCTGTGGAAACCCAGCCAGATGGGCGGGGTGTAAATAAAATTATTATTAAATCACTGGGTGGTTGAAATCACTGAGTGGTGGGAACCCAGTGAGGGAAAATGCTTTGAATATTGATCTGGTGCCTCAAAAATCCTCCCTCCTTAGGATTTCTACTTTGCTTTTCTACCTAAAATATAATCTGAGCAGCTAGCTGGGAACACTTAATGTCGGCAATGTCTCCTCAATCCCACCCAGCCAATTGAGCAAATTTCAGGACTAAATTGTCACAATCCAGGCCTGAGTCTATTCCACAAGCTGAAATTCAACACCATTGCTTTTTAAAGCTAGGGCAGGTTTCTAGCCAATTAAGGGTGTGTAAAGAGTGAAAACATAATAGGTAAAAGGTAAAGGACCCCTGGATGGTTAAGTCCAGTCAAAGGCGACTATGGGGTTGTGGCGCTTAACTCACTTTCAGGCCAAGGGAGTCGGTGTTTGTCCACAGACAGCCTTCTGAGTTATGTGGTCAGCACGACTAAACTGCTTCTGGTGCAACAGAACACTGTGACGGAAGCCAGAGCGCATGGAAACGCCATTTCCCTTCCCGCCACAGTGGTACCTATTTTTCTACTTGCACTGGCATGCTTTCAAACTGCTAGGTTGGCAGGAGCTGGGACAGAGCAACGGGAGCTCACCCCGTTGCGGGGATTCAAACCGCCGACCTTCTGATCGGCAAGCCGAAGAAGCTCAGTGGTTTAGACCACAGAGCCACCAGCATCCTAAGAACATAATAAAAGCCCATAGGTCTAGCCATTCCAGCATTGTGCTTTCCTCACAGTGGCTCATCAGATGCCCCACCAAAGCCCGTAAGCTTGAGACAAGAGCCCTAGCACTCTTCCAGTGCTGCTCTCTAGTAACTGGTCTTTGGTCAGACAGACAGGAGGGTGAGCAGAGGCAGGGGTGTGTGTGTGTGTGGAATTGAAGGGAAATTAGGAAGTTCAGGTAAGGAGACAGAAGGTAAGGCAAATCAGGACAATGGTAGTGCCTCAAGTTTCCTTCAGCAGGGTGAGGAGGGCAGATTGGCAGTCAGTCTAATGACTATAACAATATCTATTTGATATCATAAGATTAAAAAGTGTGAATGCTCAAGCGATGAATGAATGAACAGTTTTAACAACAAGTATACACAACCTTCATTACCCAATTCGAACCACTGCAGGTTCCTTGGCAGCAGGTGTATTTGTTGAATGAATGATGCAACCTAAGTTTTGCTTGTTGATGGTGCAATGGCCATGTGACCTACAGTACTTTACAAAGGACAGTCCACCTGATCCCTTATATCTGTGTCCAATCGCTGAGGTCTTGGGGAGAGTCACTGTTAGTGGTCCCCTATGGCTTGGATGCAAAGCTCGCATCCACCTGGAGTCATGAGTTTAGTACTGTGGACCCAATTTTTTGGAACTTCTTCCTAGTTGAGGTCAGGCAAGCCCCTTTTCCTGCTGAACTTTTGACACCGACTGAAAGCACCTTTTTATTTCAGCAGGCATTTTAACTGAAGTTTGATTTTGTAGTTTTTATAGAATATGATATCTAAGAAGTATATAAATTGCATAAGTAAATAAACATGTGCAAATTCCATGCAAATATCTGTCCTCTTTTCTCACCTCTTCTTTTGGTGAAGCATTCCCACCCCCCTTTCTCTCTTTCTTACATGCACACGATGTGTGTCCTGGGGTGTGTGTGCATCCAGGAATAATAATAATAATAATAATAATAATAATAATAATAATAATAATAATAATAATAATAAAAATTTATTGTACCATGCCTATCTGGCTGGGTCTCCCCAGCCACTCTGGGCGGCTTCTAAAGTACATTAAAATGTCACACAATAAAAACTTCCCTGAACAGGGCTGCCTTCTGAGGTAGCAAGAGTAGGCCCACAGCATCTGAAGGGCCACATGTAAAGGAGTGGAGGGCCACGCACAGCCCCTAAGCTGCGGTTTTCCCAAATTCCCAGGCTCCTTTGGCAGCTGCATGACAAGTAATACAGTCACAAAACAGGCTCAGCGGTGCAATATTTTGTATGTCTACTCGGCAGGGTACTTACTCTCTTGTAAGCACATTTATAATTGCAGCACATGTTTGTCAATAGGGAAGCCTTTGGTTCACTTATTATTAAACAAGGAAGCGGCATTCTTTCATTCTTTTTCCCCTACTTAGATAAGTGATTATCACAATAAGATGCCCTGAGAACAAGAACTGCTGATTTAGGCCCCACTTAACTTAAATCATGTAACAGGTCCATCTGCCAAAGGCTAATTGTGTGGGCTTATACATCTGAGAATGTGCAGCCTTTTCCCACATGCTAAAATGTCTCAGTCATAGCTGAGAACCTGACAGGGTGAATTTCCCCACATTTCCCCACTGTGTGTGTGTGTGTGTGTGTGTGTGTGTGTGTGTGTGTGTTTTAATTCTGTTTTGTTCTTCAGGTACAGCACTGGCAACTGAACTTCTATCCACTGAATGCACAACCCCCCCCCTCTCTCTCTCACACACACACACACATCCAGAGACAGTCACATTATATAAGGGTTAGAGTATTGGGGGCGGGAAAGCCAAACAGCATCTATGAAAAGATTTTATGCCGGATGCTAGGCGGAGGATTAGCTCTGGGGCCAGCTGTCTTATTCTCTGCAAACGCACACAAAATGTTACAGCCGTCGGCCGGCTCCAGAGAAAAAGGGAGCTGGTAAATGAGTGATACAGCTTCGATTCTCCCTCTATTACAGGCGTTGAGGGTGCTGAGATATATTTGGCTGAAGTCAACTTGGAAACTCCGTTTTTGACTGTGACAGAGCCATAACTCTGGGCTGGATGGGTGGAAGGCGAGATTGGGAGGTAGTATGGGCAGGTGGGTGAACTAGACGAACAGATGACTGGGGAAATATCAGGATCCACACAAAACTGCAGTTCCCAGAGTTCTTTGGCCACTGGTACTGATTGATGTAGGGTTGATATCACCCTTTTGCACTAGATTGGGAAAGGTGTTGGTCTGGGGAGCACTAAGAGTGGAAGAAGGACCTTTGGGGAAAGTCTGGCCTAAATGACCCACAACACCAGGATGAAAGGCATGTAAGACAAGAATGAATGCCAGGAAAAGGGGAAGAGGAAAGGAAACAAGGTTTTAACACCTTGGCTTCAGCGGAGAGAGTTAGTCACACACTGCAGTGCTGCTGAAATCAACAGCAGAATTAGATCCTGATTTCATATCCCGTTTTGTTGGGAGCCATCAAAACCACCCTTTCCTCATTCAGGTGTCTTGGGAAATTGTGGTTTAACAAAACAGGATATAAGCACTGAAACTGGCTGCATGAAAGGCGGAGGGAGTATATGGGTACACTGCTCAATCTTTGCCCAATAAGCCATGGTTTATTGGACCAAGATTTTTTACATTTGAACTGAGCCTATGCATTGCTTATTTTCTCCAGTTAGGGGGCTTTATAGATATATGTGTCTGTGTATGTATCATAGTCTGCTGTGAATTTCATAAGTAGGTGGTAGCAGCAAAAGTTAGAAGGAGAGAATGGGAAGGAAAAGGAGACAGTGGGCAGAAAGAGGATGGCCACAGATGGATGGGTGGTTAGTTGTAATGGGAGTTATAAAGAGACAAAGTGGGTGGATGATGTATGGATAACAAACTGACAGATAGTGATGTATTAGGACCAGGTTCTTAAATGCAAGGACCTCACTTGATTTATCTGCATTTTATGACTGGCAGGTGAATGTGTGAACTAATTCCTATGTGTGTGTGGTGATGTGTTACTTCTGTTGCTGCGGATAGATCTGTGATTGCCTATTCACACATGCAAGTCATCTGTGATGACAGCAGTCATCTTATTATATATATAAAGGTAAAGGTACCCCTGACCATTAGGTCCAGTCGCAGATGACTCTGGGGCTGCGTGCTCATCTCGCTCTATAGGCTGGGGGAGCTGGCGTTTGTCCTCAGACAGCTTCCAGGTCATGGGGCCAGCATGACTAAGCCGCTTCCAGCGAACCAGAGCAATGCACAGAAACGCCGTTTACCTTCCCGCCAGAGTGGTACCTATTTATCTACTTGCACTTTGATGTGCTTTCGAACTGCTAGGTTGGCAGGAGCAGGGACCGAGCAATGGGAGCTCGCCCCGTCGCGGGGAGTTGGACTGCCGACCTTCCTATTAGCAAGCCCTAGGCTCTGTGGTTTAGACTACAGCGCCACTCATGTCCCTTATTATATATATATATATATATGCACTATATATATATATATATATATATATATATATATATATATATTTGCTTTCGTAGATTTTCACGGGTATAGGAATGCAGGTTTTGGTGTCCTCGGGTGTCTTCCCGTGTAAAAGTTGGGGTGTCTAGGCGACGTTTCGACGAGGTCTCACTCGTCATCTTCAGGCTGGTGCTTTCGGCTTCTTGTTACTGGAACAGAGCAGGGTCTCAGTGTTTGAGTTCCTATAAATACTGTTGAGGTGTGGTGTATAGCCTCCAATGTTCTGGGCCGAGAGGAAGTTCCCAGGCTAGTGTGCCTTTTCTTCTTTTGTTCCTTAATTGTTTGAGGGATATCTTGAGTGATTTCTTGAGTGATATCCTGAGTACCACTTAGGTGGGTCATTAGGTGTGGATTAGTTGCTAAAGCCTTTGTGTCTTGACCTCTTGAACTTTGTGAAGAGTTTTTCTGAGAAGATGGTTGTACTGCATTTTGTTGTGCTCTGGCTTGGCTTCGTGTATAGGGGCGAGCTGTGGTTTTGTGGCCTGTGTAGGGATTGCAGGGGGGTGCAGCATCCGGAGGTGCCACCATGGTTTGGCTACTGGATGGTGTCTGTAATTTATCTGTGGAGAGGGTCTGGGTTTGGGTCTGGTGTGGTTGATTGGTGATGGCGTTCTGTGTGCCTCTGGATCTGGTGTCAGTTTTTGTGGGGAGGGCTAATTTCCAGATGTCTGGCAAGCGGGATGTGTCGTCTCGCTTGTTCATGTTGTGAGGGTGTTTCTCTATCTCGATGGCTTCCATGATTATTCTCTTGTGGTGATGTTCCATGTTAGAGAGCAATTTGGAATCTGCAAAATTAATTTCGTGTCCTGTTTCTTTCATGTGTTGGAAAAGAGAGGAAGTTTTTTCTTCTTTTTTGACGGCATTCTTGTGTTCTGCGATACGTGCATTTATTCGTCTGTTTGTTTGTCCAATGTACGTATCGCAGAACACAAGAATGCCGTCAAAAAAGAAGAAAAAACTTCCTCTCTTTTCCAACACATGAAAGAAACAGGACACGAAATTAATTTTGCAGATTCCAAATTGCTCTCTAACATGGAACATCACCACAAGAGAATAATCATGGAAGCCATCGAGATAGAGAAACACCCTCACAACATGAACAAGCGTGACGACACATCCCGCTTGCCAGACATCTGGAAATTAGCCCTCCCCACAAAAACTGACACCAGATCCAGAGGCACACAGAACGCCATCACCAATCAACCACACCAGACCCAAACCCAGACCCTCTCCACAGATAAATTACAGACACCATCCAGTAGCCAAACCATGGTGGCACCTCCGGATGCTGCACCCCCCTGCAATCCCTACACAGGCCACAAAACCACAGCTCGCCCCTATACACGAAGCCAAGCCAGAGCACAACAAAATGCAGTACAACCATCTTCTCAGAAAAACTCTTCACAAAGTTCAAGAGGTCAAGACACAAAGGCTTTAGCAACTAATCCACACCTAATGACCCACCTAAGTGGTACTCAGGATATCACTCAAGAAATCACTCAAGATATCCCTCAAACAATTAAGGAACAAAAGAAGAAAAGGCACACTAGCCTGGGAACTTCCTCTCGGCCCAGAACATTGGAGGCTATACACCACACCTCAACAGTATTTATAGGAACTCAAACACTGAGACCCTGCTCTGTTCCAGTAACAAGAAGCCGAAAGCACCAGCCTGAAGATGACGAGTGAGACCTCGTCGAAACGTCGCCTAGACACCCCAACTTTTACACGGGAAGACACCCGAGGACACCCAAACCTGCATATATATATATATATATATATATATATATATATGCACGTCTTAATCAGGCCTTGATGTGTAGCAATTATGGTGCAGAAATAAACAATGGGATAGATATCTGGAAAGTGCTGAAGACTTGAGTGGGGGGGTGTAGGAGACAGGCTTCATTTTCTTTCTGCACTCATTGGGCCATGGGAACCACAGTTTACTGGGACATCCAAATCTGGCAAACCATGGTTACCACTCACCATTTTTGCCTCCAAAACCAGCAATGGCTTCTGACTCTGCTTTGGAATCAAACTATGATTAGGGAATATATGTAAAGAGAAAGTAAAGGGAGCCGCAGGAGAACAGATTTATTATTTTTAATTTCATTTATTTCCGACCTTTCCTCCAAGGAGATCTGAGTAGCATACAAAGACCCCACTAAGCATTTTATCCTCGCCACAGCCCTGGGCGACAGGATGGGCTGAGAGAAAGACTAGGCCAAGTGTTAACCCATTAAGAATCAGCGCTGAGTGAGGATTTGAACTTGGACCTCTCCACCGCAGGCCAATGCTCTTGCCTCATGAACAAATGGATAAGGAAATGTTATAGGTGATGGAGACTCAGGAGTTTGAGTTTATACCGACAAAGTTCATGGGAAGAGTGTGGGGAGCTCATCCTTTTGTATGAAAGAAATTAGAATTAAACATCAAACTCTGTATTGCCTTGTCATTCCAGACTGGTGACATAAATACGCCCCCAGTTAATGAAAAAGTCCCCTTTCCCCCTCTGCCACTGTGTGCACTGAGGATCAGGTTAGCAGAAAATGCACTCGAAAACTGTTGTAACAACCTTCAGGCTTTTGAATCTGTCCCTTTCTCCACCTCACCCCCCAGCCTTGGCTTTCAAAGACAGGGCAGCTTTGACTGTCTAGGGGCACCCATTTCACACACAAAATTTGTCTTGCTGCTTTGTTAGCTTTGGGAAATGATTTGCTGTTAGTCAGGATGTCATTGCTGGTGCAGGATGAGGGTGTCTTGAACCTTAACACAGGAATTGTGCCTGTCTGGGTCACTCACACCAAAGTCCATCTGCCCAGCAGGGATTTCTTTGAGTCTGCAATTTTTAAAGATAACACACCTGAACTGCACTTCCCAGACTAGTGACTTTGATAAGAATTAGGGATGGGCAAATCAGTGTATAACAGTTTCTCTCTTTTTCTCCCCAGTCCTAAGTCCAGTTCTGCTCATTTCTGGAACAGTTTTTGTGTGTGTGTTTAATCAGTCCTTATAAAAATTAATGATCATTTTTGGCTTAATTTTTCCTAATATGCACATTGTTGTTATATTCTCTCTCCCCCTCCCCATAAACACATTTTTGCAAAGTGTTTTGAAAGTTATTTTATACACACTTTCCCCTAGTATATGCATTTTTGAAAAACGTAATACTTGGCTGAAGAACTGCATAGTGTTTTTATTTCATTTTTTAAGAGCAAATTTTGAAGGCAGGCTGCATTTCTGTTTTGGTATTGTTTTGGAAAGCACAGAACCATTAAGTCCACCTTTAAATGCAAACTCTACCACCCCAGTCAGAATGCGTTTATCCCCTCCCTCTTGAATTCATCTGATTATTGACTCAAAGATGCCCACCAGTACCCCAAAATGCATGTTTTAGAGGAGAATCTATCTATTTTCCCTAAAGCAGGCAGGATCACACTGTCTGCTTCAGAGCTGTGTGGTGGGCTTGGGCTCCCCGCTTTCCTAAATGACCCCACCTCCTTGCCACCATCAGCTCTGCCTGTTGATTTATTCTCCCGTAAGCCCAATTGGCGTCATTGTCCACAAGGAGCAGGGAAGACAAGCAAAGGCAGGCTGCTACGCTTTCGCCTTGCTCGTGCCCCGCTTGCAAGTGAGTAGGCAGCTACAGCAGGCAAAAGGATCAGGGCCATGGAGAGGAGCTGGGGAGACCCTGCTGGGGTGTGGGCCTTGGGAGATGGC
Organism: Podarcis muralis; assembly: GCF_964188315.1. Taxonomy (NCBI): domain Eukaryota; kingdom Metazoa; phylum Chordata; class Lepidosauria; order Squamata; family Lacertidae; genus Podarcis; species Podarcis muralis. The sequence goes on from NC_135667.1 coordinate 19,998,600, forward strand.
CCCAAATCCCAATCCCAGGTTCCAGGGGGCAGGGGAGACGGTCCTTAAGGCACCAGCATATAGAGAACACATATTCCTGGTTATTATGAGGTCACCATTAATGAAAGGAACAGTGCTGAAGAATGAATGTGCTTCCTGAAAGTTCCCTTTAAGAGGCCACGAGAGAGCAATGCAATAAAACTTGCATGAAATACACAGACAGCCTCATTGCATCTCCCTGATGAAATGCAGATCACCCGACGTCACACCTAGATTAAAATTTAGCAGAGCTACCAGGGGCAGTGTGTGTGTGTGTGTGTGTGTGTGTGTGTGTGTGTGTGTGTGTGTGTGTGAAATAAAGTTGCTTTGGGGGCACATGTGGCTCATTGGCCACCTCTGATCCAACTCCTCCTCCTGATTTATGAATCAAACCCATCTAAAGTAATCCGGCTGAAATATTAGCCTGGCCATTTCTCAAAGACTCCCAGGGTTGACAATGTCATGTGTTTCTAAGCCATCCTTTCCCCTTTCCAGTGGGTGCCACCACCCTTAGAGTATGGATGCTCATCTTGGAATGTCCTACCTGAACCTCATCCTTTTAGACTTACTTCCCACTCAAGTGAGCATTCATAGGCTTGGTCCTCAAAAGACCTGCCTCCCAAGTTGCAGGCTGCAAAGTGAAGGGGGCTTGGGACGATTTGGCGGGATGAGGCGGAAGTCACAGCCAAAGCCAGAGGTTCTCCAAGCAGCTGCTGGCCATTGGCAGATGTCACTTCCTAAACACCCACCCAAAGTCCCCAGAATGATGTTCTGTAATGACACTGATGGGAGCTTCCAGGAACTAATGATGGTCACCAGTGGAAGGTGTCATTCTGCCCCTCGAAAAAGGAGCTCCCCTTAAGCTGACCCTACGCCCTCAAGTAACGTAGAAATTTTGGAAGAGGAACCACAAGGCCACGGTGACGAATTTCCACCCAACTTTGGGACCAGTTTACTTGCAGGATCACCTCACCCCATACTGGGCCCACTAAACCACATTGATCTGCAGAACCGGCACTTCTATAAGTACTACTTAATACTTGCTTCATGCCTGTAAAAAACTGAACATTTTGTGTGGCACCACTACACTTTGGAACTTGCTGTTGACATTGGGCTGGTGATTTCACTGTGCTCTTTTCAGCAGCTGCTTAAAAACAAATTTGTTTGGGCAAGTCTGTAGAATGCTGAACTGTTTTCTTCTTCTTTTTTAAGCTACTGTTGATTTTCATCACCTTTTGAAATATTTTAATACTTGTTTTAACAACAGCTTTCAATGTTTTATTTTCTATTGCTGTAAATCATCTAGAGGGTTGTTTCTTTTTTACAATCAAGTAGTATATAATTTTCTTCAACAAACGAAATAAAAACCCACCTAACCCCACCCTTAAATTGACGGAGGGCTAATTGCCCTCCTCCTCTTCCATCAGTCCAAATTTGAGTTGAAAGTTATGATAATGTTTGGCTTAATTCTGCACCGGGCTCAATTCTATGTAAATCAGTCTGCTTAGAGGACCACAAAACATCCAGCCTAATTCTGTGGGTAGCTGTTTCTGACTAAGGGCACTTCTACACCAGGGATTTAAATGCAGAATTCCCACTCTTTGCCCTGCGAAAAAGTGAGGGGAAATTGGCATGGCGGAAGATGGCAGTACTTGATGAGGCATGGAAAGTGGTTTTAGCTGTCAGTAGGAGAACAAGGAATGGGCAGGTCTAAAGACCCTCAGCTTGGAAGTACCATTGCAGTGAGACCTTATGACCCCCATCCTACACACTGCCTTTCTAACAGACATTTTATAAAGGGATTATATACAATGTAGGTGGAGAACCTTATAGCCGGGGGCCAAATGTGGCCCTCTATCTGGATTCTCTCGAGTCCTCACTGTCTCGCTGGCCAAGCATCACACCCCAAGAGTTTTTGCCTAGTTGGAATGTGCCCCTGAACTCTGATCATGCCTCTTGCTTGTCGAGACGGAGGGCAAGTGAGGGTCATGTGAGTGCGTGTAGAAACTGGCCTACTGTGCAAAGGCAATATTTGCATGCGTTGCTCCACCCGCATCTGTCTCTGGCCCCGCCCACCACCTGGCCCTTGGAAGGTTGCCCAGAAGGGAATGTGGCCCTGAAGTGGAAAAGAGTTTCATATCCCTGATGTGCAGGGACCGAACCAGCCCTTAAAAACATCCAAATGCAATCCGAATTCTGCAGGATGAAAAGCCAGATTCTGCCATCCAAATGGATTGTGAAAAATAAACCCTTAATTTTGCATAATTAAGGCTGATTCCAAATTCAACTCTGCTGCCATAAGGTCTAGAAACCTTTGGATCTAGGCAAGTCAATTGAACAACTTTGGGGTTTTCCTAAAAAATATGGCAGCCCTAGTTATAGAATTTCCCTATTAGAAACATGCTTTATAAATGCTTCTGATGTCCCCAGGCATCCACATTTGGGGGAAGGACGTTCCATTGCATCTGCACAGTTATCCATCTCAGCCAAACACGTCAAGAGCCACAGAATATATGTGAGTAAATATATTTATATATAGGGAGAGAGAGGCAAGAGAGATCTCCGCGTAGCCACTTATAACTCTGGTGAATATTTTATGAAGTTCTGCTATGACGGTGCATATTTCGAACTGGAACTCATGCCAGTTATGTAAAGCAATTTTGCTATGGCCGCCAACCTTTGCTTCCGTCTCCAAGGTGGGCTGCGAATTTTAATTTATTATTATTTTCCCTGCTTGGCTTAACTTTTTTTTTTTTTTTAAAGAAAGCAACCATCCTCTAGCTGCATCAATCAGGACCTTGCGTGACCTCTCTGAGCCCTGGAGAGTTTTGGTTTGACAGAAACCTGGGAGGAGGAGGAGGAGGAGGAGGAGGAGGAGGGTTGGTGAAATGGCAAGCCCCATTGCCCCTTCCTTATTGAAAAGTTTGCTTCTTCAGTTGGCCCTGTTCCAAGTATCTAGACCCTACTGATCCCTAAATTAGGGTTGTGTTGAGCCATGGTGGGTCTGGTTGCCCCGAGCCTTAAGGATCCACAGCTCATCTTGCTCAACTCCTGAAGGATTCCTCGCTTGCTCTCCTTTCCACCAGCTCCATTTCCCCACCCTGGAGAAACTGGCAACCTCTCCGAACTCAACCCCCGGTAGGCTTAAGGAGATAATATGGGTTTGATACATTCATAATCGCCACTGCTCTCTCCCGCCCACCTCCTATCTGACTGTTTTTAAGCCCATTCAGGGGCTGCTCTCCTCTCCTCTCTATTATTTCCCCTGTGCTGGTGGAGGAGAGATCAAATTTAATCAAGGGGAAAAAGAACACGGAGCATTCAGCCCGGCAAAATAAATAAATAAACCTAGATACATTGGGGAGTTGTGTGCGTTGTGGGGTTGGCGGGGGAGATTACCGCACGGGAGGGGGGGTGGGCAGATGAATGGATGAAGGTTAAAAATAGAAATTTGTTTCCCTCCTCTTGTTTTTATTGCATTCACCTCTTTCTCCAACCCCCCCCCCCCACCACTCCCTGCCTTCCTGATGACCCAACATGCAATGGTTAGTAAGAGTTAAGTGTTAAGTGGTGACATGGTAAAGCCAAAAGTGCCAGGGAGGGAGGAGAGAGGGTGGTTTTTTTTTTATGCAATTGGTAAGGCCAAAGCAATAGCAACAAAAATTTGTTTTGCACATGTGGTTCAAGCAAACAAGCAGAACAGGATGATGCAAAAGACACCCAAATGCCCAGGTTTGCAGCAGAGAGAGAGAGAGAGAGAGAGAGAGAGAGAGAGAGAGAGAGAGAGAGAGAGGGACTCCATCTGGCTAAAAGCAAGGGAAGAGAGTTTTAAAAATAAACTGGATGGAAGGTGGATTGGTGGAGAGGGAGGGGTGAACAGGGCTGTGGTGGAGATGATGTACGTGCAGGACAAAAGTTGCGAGGAAAAGGAAGAGGTATGTTGAGGGAGAGAGCTTGTGGAAGTGTCAGAAAAGATAATAAGGCTGCGCACACAGCATACATTCAAAGCACACTAAAACACACTTGCCCCACCCAAAGAATCCCGAAGTTTACTCCTTGTGGAGCTACAATTCCTAGGACCCTTAACATGCTACAGTTCCCAGGATTTGTGGGAGAGGGGGAAAGAACTGCACTTTAAACATTTGCTGTGTCTGCAGCTGGAAAGTGGGCCTGTGACAATAGGGTGTGACCCTCAAGACTGTATGTGGCATATTCTCTTCACCCCCCCCCATGTTATCCTCACAACAGTCCTGCAAAGTAGGTTTGACCTGAGAGGTGGCCATTGGCCTGAGGTTACCCAGCGAGCCTCCTGGCTGAGTGTGGGTTTGGAGCCTAAGCCTCTCCACAGGCTAATCGCAGCACTCTAGCCATTATGCCGCACTTCCTGTCCTGACCGCGAACAAGAGAATTTGCACTAGATCATATTGCTGGGACGAGGGAGCCGTGGTGACAGAGAGGGAGCACAAGGGGTTGTTGCAATAGGCTGTGTTAGTGCGAATGCAAGGGCACACTTGTGAGCCTACTTGCACACAGGGATGTGAGTCCACAGCATCTGGGTCTGCATATGGGGCTATGAGTGTAGAAGGAGTGAGCATTCCTACTTCAGATCTGAACCATTGGCACACACACACACACACACACACACACACACCCAAGGACATTTATTAATAAGCTCAAGAAGTAGAAATACACAGAATATTGTTTGTGGGTAAAGCTAAACTGGAGCTTTGAACCAGCGCTCCTCCACCTAGTCTTCCCAACATTGCATTAAACTTCCTTCCAACGTTGAAAATCTTGTTCACAGACACACACACACACACACTCCAAACCTTACCTGTTTAACTGCCCTAAGGTCCTCCCAGCGAACTTCCTTAATTCTTCTGTCCGAATCTCCATGGCTTCTGGCTTCTTCTGCTAAAAGAAAGAGGCAGGGTCCCCCCGGGCTATGTCCCAGTATCACCTTTGGCGACACGGAGGTTAAAAATAAATTAAAGACTCCACCAAAACATCGCGGAGGCTTCTTTGGGGAGGGCGCGAGGTCACTGCTGGTGCGGTCGATAATAGGATCTCTTTATTTGTCCGTTTCCCCTTTCTTCTTTCCTTCTCTCGTTCTCTGTTCTCTCTTCTCCTTCCCTCGCTCTCTCTCTGTCTCTTTCTTCTTTCCCCCTCTTCCTCTTCTTCCCTCTTCCTGCAGCGCAAATCCTTTTCTTTTACCCCCCCCCTCTCTCTTATGGCACCACGATCTCAACTTGATGAACGGTGCGTGGGGATGCAACCATCACCGGCTCTGCCTGCCTGGCCCCGTGTCCGTTCCGCCACCGACAGGGGCTTGAAGCGTCATTGGGGCAGCGTTTGCCCACATGCACTAATGCCCGTGCCCTGCGTGGGACGCTGCAGAGGCATCCGATCTCTCTCTCTCTTTCACACGCACACCTAGACAACTCCTCCCTCTCCTCAGGCAAGATTTCCACCAGCCTGGCTCGGGTCCGCCTCTCGCTCCCGGCCCCGAGAGGGTCTGCGAGGGGAGGCGCGGCGCTGCTCCGGGCCGGCGGAGAACTTTGAGCGTCCCAAAGAACTGGGCGGCGCCCGGAGAGGGGATTTCAGCACCGCGGACAGCGACGCGCGCGGAGAGCGCAGGACTCCGGCGCGGGATTAAGGGACTCAATCTACGCGTGTGTGAGTGTGAGCGAGCGAGTGTGTGTGGGGGGGGGGGTGGATCTAGATAAGAGATTAGAGAGGTGTGGGGGATGGATAGGCGGACAGATAAAGAGTGCGCGGACAGAGAGCTTTATTGGGAGGAAAGCAGAGGTCGAGAGGAGGAAAGGGAGAGAAAGAATGCACGAAAGAAAAAGAATAAAAGAAAGAACGGAAACTAGGAAAAGAGAGTGGAGGAGGACAAATGTATCGACCCGTTCTTATTTTTAGGGCTGGGAAGAGAAATACAGTCTAATGAGGACGGACGGACGTCTGCAGGAAAAAAATAATAATGACACAATAAATACGAACGAGGGCTTTGCGTCTCTCTCCGAAGAAAGCAGAGCGAGCAACGGGAGAGCGTGTGCGCGAGCGAGTTCCCTGCAAGTCCCGGGCGCGTCCCAAGAGGAAGGCAGGCAAACAGCTCCGTCATTAATCTTTCAAAAGTACTTAACTAAGCAGAGGCAGGAGGAAGCTGGGAAGGGCTTAGGGAGCGGAGCAACTGCAGACCCAGCAGGTCAAAGAGACAGCGGCGCGGAGGTGCCTCTTTGCTGGCGGAGGCAAAGGGAGGCTGCTTCTCCTCCCGAGACCTCAGACGCGCCCGGGGCTGGGAGATCAGTTGGGGGCGGGGGGGGGGAGATAGAGAGGTCTCCTGAGAAACTGCTCAGTAGAACACCTGCAGACCTGGGAATGGATTCCGCTCGTTCCCACGATACAGCCCAGCGGCACCCGATTACTCGGGTGTGTTGCGTAACAAGGGGGGCGGGGAGGTGCTGCTGATCCATAGCTTTTCTGCTTTTCTACAAGGCGACTGTTCCTCTATCTCCTCGCGGGGCCTTTCCCAACATTTTAAGATGGTACTCGGGGTTTCTAAAGAATTGTGTTGGACTCTGGACACGATGGAATTGGCTCCCGCAAAGAGGCAGTGACGGCCACCAAGTTGGGGGGCTTTGAAGGAGGATCAGACAAATTCGTGGAGATTAAGGGTATCAATGGCTGGTAGCTCTGATGCTTCTGAGTATCGACTGCTCAGGGTTGCCATATTTCAAAAAGTAAAAAACAGGACACCCCGAAAGTTGTTGAGCTAAGACAAAACACAAAGTTGCTGAGCTTATTTAAAAAACAAAAACCAAGAAACCATGATATTTTCGGTTGACTTCTCTAAGATCCAGGACAAAGCACCTTTTTAGAAATTTCTGGACATCAATTCCACCTTTGAAATTCCAGAAATGTCCGGGAAAAGTAAGACGTATGGTAGCCCTACGTTTGCTAGAAATGGCTGGATGGGAGAGGACTCTTGGGCTCAGGTGTCCTGCTTGTGGGTTTCTTACAGGTATCAGGCTGGCTACGGTGAGAGCAGGATGCTGGACTAGATGGGTCTTTATCCTGATTCAGCAGGGATATTCTCAATGTTCTCCTGTTGTGAGCACATGATGATTTCATGAGTAGTAAGGGCACGAAACAACCCATTCACAGGATCTTTCCAGGGAAAATGGCATGGCCAACCCCTTGTGACATGGGCTTCCAGTTGGCATGCACTTATGGGATTGCTTGAGAGAGAGAGAACAGCCCAACACTCCCTGGTTTGTGTGTTCACAATACACTGTGTGGCCACTGTGTAGAAAACACAGTGGCCAACTGCAAAACAGAAAAGGGCTCCTGGACTTTAATTGAGAGGATATTAGCAGGTGCAGCTTGCATGACAAAAGGCATCTGCTGAACATTGTCTCTGCAGCAAAATCCTGTATTAAAGGTTCAGGAGTCCTGTCCTCCACATTCTGGGCAGTGCAATATGGGACTGGTGTGTTTCACTTGAGTAATACTTTCCTTTTGTGCCATAGAGAGAAGTGTGCTTGTGTGGCTTCCTTTTGTCCTCACTGACATCAGCAGAAGCTGATGAGGGCTTTTTTGTTTGCTTGCTTTTTGGGTTAGGCAGATGCATATTTTATTGATTGGTTGAATGAGATGGATCACATGTTTAGCCTTCTCTTCCACCAAGGAGCTCAGCATGGGATGCATTGGAGTTTAATTCCCAAAGTAGCCCACCAAGAGAACCTATGGCAAACCTGTGGTCCTTCGAATCCCCATCACCCCTGATGACTGGCCATGCTGGCTAGGGCTGATGGGAGTTGTACTCCAACCCCTGGAGAGCTACAGCTATGTCACCCCACATAGGCTGAGAGATAAAGGTAAAAGGTAAAGGTACCCATGCCCGTACGGGCCAGTCTTGCCAGACTCTAGGGTTGTGCGCTCATCTCACTCTATAGGCCGGGAGCCGGCGCTGTCCACAGACACGTGGCCAGCGTGACAAGCTGCATCTGGCGAGCCAGCGCAGCACACAGAACGCCATTTACCTTCCCGCTGGTAAGCGGTCCCTATTTATCCACTTGCACCTGGAGGTGCTTTTGAACTGCTAGGTTGGCAGGCGCTGGGACCGAACGACGGGAGCGCACCCCGCCGTGGGGATTCGAACCGCCGACCATGCGATCGGCAAGTCCTAGGCGCTGAGGTTTTACCCACAGCGCCACCCGCGTCCCTTTGTAGGCTGAGAGATAACAAGTGGTATAAGGCCCTCTCAGCCAGCTTCATGGCAGGGGGTTAGAACTAAGTTGACTAGTTCAATGATGATTTTGGGGGGCATTCTTCTTAATAAAATAAAAGAGTTCAGTGAAAAATGACTTTTTAAATATGCATGTGCGTATTTTCAAGGAAATTATAAAAAAGAACTTCATATACCATTATGAAAAAACCTAAGAATTGCCTTTTTGAATTACACACACACTATTACACAAATTATACATCCTGCATATTATTACATTAGTGTAATAGTGCACCTATGGACACAAAACCCCACCCCACCCCCCAGCCGCACTATAGAATTCAGGTTTTGGAGTTTATATAGAGCCTATAGCATAGTAAATGTAATAGCAGCACAAGATAGGAGTTCAGAAAGTCTGCTCCCTGGTTAATTGGGTATTGAATTAGAAATTGATTATGTGGATAAATATCCTAGGAGAATCCACACATTTTAGTGCTTATTTCTAGACCTTCTCCCTTAAACGCATCATGAAAGCCAACCTTACAAGGGGGATTTTCCTTTGCCTGCATCCCTGGGTTCCGCAGGTTTTCTAAAACCAAAACACCTCCCCTTTGCAATTGTCCCATTACACCAGCAAAGCAAGCAGGAACTAGAGTTTTAGAGCAAAGGCGCTGAAAATCCGGGCATTGTGACATGTCAGTCCAGGTAGGAGAAAGACGCTAGAGGGGGAGAGGTCTTTTCTGGGTTCTTCATGAGCCGGGAGGGGGGATTAAGGAGCAGGGGTGGGGGTTGCTGGGAAGCAAGAGTCCTCAAACACACACACACACCACCCTGAATGTCCTGCCCATCCCACCTTGCCATGCACAAAGCAGCTAAAAAGTGTGTGCTCTCAAGGACTCCCTAATGAGGTTTGTTCATAATTCTGATGGCAGGAGGCGGTGGAGGGTGGACTTAGGCCAAGCACAGGAAGCAGCAGGCGGAGGAAAGGAGGACTTGACGCAGCAAAATGTCAAGAATTCAACCTGCAAAGGTTCTTGTTTCCCTCCGGTTTGTCGGCTCAGGAATTTCTCTCTCTGAAAACCTGGTTGCCAGACCAACTGCTGCTAACCAGATACACCTGCAGGGATGGCATCCAGCCTTGGCATCCTTGGGCACCTGCTGAGGCTCCTCACCCCACCAGGTGGCCCACAGCTACTGACCTACTGCCCAGGGACCCTGGCTCCTCTTCTGTTGCTTCCAAGGTTTTAGTAGGGCTGCAGTGACAAGAGGAAGAAGGAGCAGGAGCAGCTTAAGAGAAGGATCCTAGCACAGGAGTAGAGCGTCTGCTTTGCATGCAGAAGGTCCCGGGTTCAATCCTTAGCGTCTCCAGGTAAGGCTGGGAACATTCCCCTTTTGAAACCCTGGAGAGCCTCTGCCAGTCAGTGTAAACAGAACTGAGCTAGATGGACCAATGGTTTGACTCTGCATAAAGCTATATTGACAGTTTAGTCCATTCATAAAAGTTTAGTCTTTCATAAAATTTATACACCATTTGGTTGTACAACAAATGCTTCAAAGCATTTTACAAAAAAATATATAAAACAGTACAGGCATAGCTCAGAGATATTGTGGGTTTGGTTCCAGACCACCTGAGTGAATATTGCAATAAAGCGAGTCACACAATTTTATTGGTTTCCTAGTGCATATAAAAGTTATGTTTGCACTGTACTGTAAAGCCAGGCCCTCCTGGAAGGAAGGGAAAAACTTGGCTCTAGCCCTAGCCAGCTCCACTCCTGTGGCTAGAAGAAGAAGAAGAAGAAGAGTTTGGATTTGATATCCCGCCTTTCACTCCCTTTAAGGAGTCTCAAAGCGGCTAACATTCTCCTTTCCCTTCCTCCCCCACAACAAACACTCTGTGAGGTGAGTGGGGCTGAGAGACTTCAGAGAAGTGTGACTGGCCCAAGGTCACCCAGCAGCTGCATGTGGAGGAGCGGAGACGCGAACCCGGTTCCCCAGATTACGTGTCTATTGCTCTTAACCACTACACCACACTGGCTCTCAGAAGCGGGACTTCCTTCCCCTGGAAGTGTCTGGGCTGCCAGAGGCTTGTACCCACGTCCTCAGAAGGAGCAATACAACCATCCTTCAGAATTCACACTGCCATAGTTCTCCAGCCAAGTGATGTGTACAGAAATCCATATGCTCTTGCAAAGTGTGCATATAGATGCGTATGCGAATGAAAGAAACATTAAAATGCACCACATCAGGGGAAGTTGCTTGCAAATATGTGCATGTTATCCAAAACTGTATACAAAAAAAAAAGTGTTTATTAGGTGAAATTCGCACTAAAATACTGGTGAATTTTCATGAGTATTAGTTTAACTAAAATCTGCAAATTGCAGAAATGTGGAGAACTGAATTTGAGATTGGGAATAATGAGAAGCAGAGAGGATCGAAACGGACAGCTTTGTCCATCCCTAGCGAGGACTCAGCCAATGAGTGGGGAGCTTTCCTTTGCTGAATATGCAAGTTCTCAGGTATCTCCATCAGGTGCCAAAACCCCTCTACACACACACACACACACACACAGAGAGAGAGAGAGAGAGAGAGAGAGAGAGAGAGAGAATGCCCTTTTGATGAAATCGTTGGAAACATGGCAGAATATACAAAGGTATACACTGTCAGAAACAGCTGGACACACCGACGATTTAAAAATAACTCTTTAATCAGTTGACAGGTGTAGTCCTGAGGCTAGCGCTCTAATCCTCTGCATGTGTACATGCCATACATTTAAAGCACATCCCCCCCAAAGAACTACAATTCCTAGCATCCTTAAAAACTACAGTTCCCAGGATTCTTTTGGGGGGGAGCCATGTGCTTTAAATCTACTTTAAATCGTGTCTGCGCAAGTCCTACTGTGGCACTGGGGTCTCCCTTACACTAAGGATTGCAGATTACACTTTTGCAAACCAGGGCTTCAAGGAAGCCCAGCCAATCATCCTTCATCCCTCCCTCATGAGAGACGGGGGCTTCTGTTTCGGACTTGGAGGGCCCCGCCAGGGCCGGATTTAGGTTTGATGAGGCCCTAAGCCACTTAAGGTAATGGGGCCCTTTATATGTCCAGCTGTCAACAACAAATTGTCGCTGTTTTTTTGTGTTGAATATATGCTATATGGCAATGTATGGACCTAATAGGTATCTAAAACCATTTGCACATGTTGTCATGCAACCAGGCCATGCAGAATGTAGGCACCCTATATATAGAAATGAGCAAACCAGTGATATTTTGGGGAGCAGGCGGGGCCCATTACTTACATCATAGGGGCCTACACAACACAAAACACTCTTGCTGTATGTAGGTTTTATTTTATTTGTTTTTTTATCTTATATTTTGCAAATGTACATCCATTGTGGTTTTTTTCCTTTAATTTTTTTGGGGGCCCCCAAGAGAGTGGGGCCCTAAGCTGTAGCTTGTTTAGCTTATATGTAAATCCGGCACTGGGCCCCGCAAACAGGCAGAGGCAAGAAGATGTCAGGCTTGTCTGAGGCTGGCTCATCTCTCTGCCTCCGCTAGGCTCTGGGGATAGGCCAGCTGTCAGCTGAGTCACAGACGGCCGGGGAGTTGGCTGCTCTGGATGTGACTCTGGAAGGGAAGGAGGGAGGGGGGACCCAGCGGGACCCAGATGGCGCTGTGTGTCGGGATGAAGAAAGGGCTGATGTACGGGAAGGAGCCAGTAGCGCTGAGGGCAAAGGGGAGATGAGTTGAAGACTTCCTTACAGCAAGTCATGGCAACACAGGGAACTGCTTTATACTGACTCAGGCGTCTGGTCCACCTAGCTCAGTACTGTCTGGCCAGCAGTGAATTCCCAGGGTGTCTCTCAGACTTACCTGGAGATGCTGGGGTTTGAACCTGCGACCTTCTGGATGCAAAGCAGATGCTCTACCACTGAGCTATGGCTCTTCCCATCCACTCTGGCTGGCTGCTGCTCCCCCATCACCTCTCCCCATTTGCAATGCCACAAGGCTTGCTGTGTGCTGGGAGAGAATAAAACCGCAACGCAAACCCAGCCAGCTTTGTGGTCTGGCCAGGTTGTTCCTTTCAGTCTCTGCAGTGAAGGTCCATAACCACATTCAAGACCAAAGAGCCTGATAGCAGGAGTGGGAAGCTTTTTTTCGGCCAGAGGGTCACATTCCCTTCTGGGCAACTTTTGAGGTCACATGACACGGGTGGGTGGAGCCAAACATGGGCGGAGCAAGGAATGTAAATTTTTATCTTTGTACGGTAGACTAGTTTTGAAACACGCTTCTCCAGGCAACCCAAGAGGCATTACCATGAGTTCAAGGACACATTCCAACTAGGAAAACAGAATTGGGATGTCCAGCTGGGCCATAACAAGGTGTGGCCTGGGGAATGGAATGTTCTAAGGGCCATATAGAAAGGTCTGGAGAGCCACATCCAGCCTTCCAGGCCTGAGGTTCCCCATTCCTGCTTTCTGGGTGCAAAGGAAGCTATCTTACACCACATCGGGATACTATTGTTATTATTATTATTACTATTATTACAATTGATTCATTAATCTTCAAAACTAGTGCCTAAGACAATTTACACATGAGATAATTAAAAACAGTTAAAACTCAAAGGCAGTTTATCCAACTTGCCCAGTGTTTTCTAGTTCATCCAGAGTCTCAAGCCAAGGCCTTTCTCAGTGGTGGACCTTGGCATCTCAAATTTCAGTGGCACCCTTTGCAATGCCAAAATTCGGCTTGTGTCCCCGCCTCTCACCTTCTGTTGGGCATCATAGTTGCGGCCTTGCAGAAGCTCCACATGTGATGTGACAGAATCAGACACACTCTTCTAGATCGGCCGTTGTCTTTCCCATCACCTGATCCTTGACCCTTTTTACTGGAAAGACATGGGACCGGACCTTGGATTTCCTGCATGTGAAGCTAGGTAAAGGTAAAGGGACCCCTGACCATTAGGTCCAGTCGTGACCGACTCTGGGATTGCGGCGCTCGTCTCACTCTATTGGCCAAGGGAGCTGGCGTACAGCTTCTGGGTCATGTGGCCAGCAAGACTAAACCGCTTCTGGCGAACCAGAGCAGCACACGGAAACGCCATTTACCTTCCCGCCGGAGCGGTACCTATTTATCTACTTGCACTTTGACGTGCTTTCGAACTGCTAGGTTGGCAGGAGCAGGGACCGAGCAAGGGGAGCTCAGTCCTAGGCTCTGTGGTTTAACCCACAGCGCCACCCACGTCCCTTGCATGTGAAGCTAAACTACCACTAAGTTCTTATGGTCCCTCCCCTTGAAGATGTCTGGGTGGGAATCTAGGGACTCCTGGATTTTCCAGAAGAAGAAGAAGAAATGATGCCTAAGTTAGTCTTTTGTCCTCCATAAACTGCTGTCAGGGGCGGACTTTGGTCTTTCAAATTTCAGGGGCCAAAATCCCCCTCCCAGCATCCCACCTTCCATTCTGCTTAATTCGCGAGGTCAGAGTTGAGCCACCCTGTGGCGCCCCCTGGGCTTGGCACCCAGTGTGATGGAACAGGTTGCCCTGCCCTAAATCCACCTCTGCTGCTGTGAGATAATTCCCACCATCCCTGGCCCTTGGCCATGCTCACTGAGGCTGATGGGAGTTGTAGTTCACCCACATCTGGAGGGCCAAAGATCCTACAAGCCCTGCACTATAACCACACAATCCTATGCATGTTGACTTTGGGGTAAACCCCACCAGCTTCAACAGGGCTTGGTCCCAGGGAAGTGGGTATATAGGACTGCAGCCTCAAACCTCTGTCTCTTTGAAATTAAAGTAAGTGTCCAGGGTACAAGAAGATGGCTGTTTCAACCATACAGCAACATTTGGGAGATCCCCAGGGCCTCTGGGAGACAGAAGGCTCCACCAATCTGTGCCCTGAGCCCGGCACGGTCCTTAACGCAGCTTCCCTGCTGCTCTCCAAGCAGGACAGGAGGATGGAGGATGGTGGAAGGTGGTGCAAGCAGCGTGAACTCTATGGGAGAGGAAATGCCAGAGATGAACCACTGGCTGCATGAAGTACAAGCAGAGAAGTACTTGAACAAATTGACAGTACCCTGCTGTCTTTTGGGGACGGGGGTGAGGGGAAGGCAGGGGTGTCGATGAGCGGAGAATATTTAAGCAGCCTGTTTTTTGCAATGCTAGAATTCCTTCCACAAGGACTAATTCCCCCAGATACTTTCCTGGCAGTGTAACAACCTGCTAGACGCTGAAAGGGATATCTCAGGGTTTTAGTCCCACCCCCACCCTGCCCTCCCCCCACCCCTCTGCTCCTGCAAAAGGCCTTGGAGAATTTGTGAAAGTGCTTGATTGTTTAAAATACCTTCACTTGCCCTCACACTCTCTCTCTCAATTGCCTTCATTTGCTCAAAGTTGGTTAATCATGTGGATCCACATTATACTGGACAGTGGTCAATTATGTCACCCCATCCAACATATGACACCAGCCTCTTCACTTCAGCTGGATGTCGCTTGACTCCGACTCGCCTCCGCTCCAGCCAGCATGGCCAGTGGGTCAAGGATGATGATGGGAGTTGCGTCCCAGTGATATCTGGAAGGTCAGTGAGGTTTGTGTCCCTGCTGCTACATCTTACCTGATTGGGTGGGATCACCCATGTGACTAATTCAAGGCGGGGATATAAGTAGTAGCCAAGTGAAACCAGGAAGTCAAAGAGTTTTTAGAAGTGAATATTCGCACAATATATATTTGCTTCCTCCAGCTTAGGAGAAGATAGGGAGGCAATGCCTTTGCAACTGATAAGCAGCCAGAGGGATAAAGCACACAATCTCCAGTGTGGTTCTTTCCTCTTTAACATGCTTGGAAAAAGCCCTTATGAGAAGAGGCAGTGTCGTATAGTGGTTAGAGTGTCAGACTAAAGCCCTAGGAAGCTGGGGTTCAAATCCCCACTCAGCTATGATGCTCACTGGGTGATCTTGGGCCAGTCACTCACTCTTCAGCCTAATCTACTTTATGTTAGGGTTACCAGATGTCCCCGGTTCCCAGGGACATTTCCCGGATTTGCAAATCTGTCCCCGGACAAATTATGTCCCCGGAATGTCCCCAGATTTGCAAATCTGTCCCTGGGAAATGTGGCAGTGGCAGCCTCAGCAGCCCAGAGCCAGCCTGGTAGCGCAGTTGGCTCTGGCTGGCTTCAGGAGCTGCTCGCTGCCGTGGCGCCCGCCATTTTTCCTTGCCGGAAGTCCCCATATGATCATAAATTTATAAATTTAAAGCAATATCGTAGCTAAGAATCCTGGGAATTGTAGTTTGTTGTGGGTGCTGAGAGTTGCTAAGAGGCCCCTAGTCACCTCCCAGACCTACAATTGCCACAGTGCTTTAACTATCAACCCCTCTTCACAGGGGAGGGGGACTATGGGAGGGGAATGGGGAGGGGTGGTCTCCTAACAATTCTCAGAACTCACAACAAACTACAGCTCCCAGAATCCTTTGAGGGAAGCCATGGCTGTTTAAAGTGGCATCATAGTGCTTTAAACGTATGGCGTTAATAGGGCCATAGTTGGCCAAAGAGAGGGAGGGAGGGAGGAGGGCAAAGAATACGCCCCAGGGGGCTGGATTGGGCCCAGGAACCTGCAGCTGCCAACCCTGTAAGGCAGGGGAGAGGGACCAGCACCTCCGTGGCTTAATTACACGTAGGTTGGGGGCAGGGGAGAGAGAGGAGCAGGGGAAATGGGGTGGACAAACAGATGAGTGGTGTATCAGGAGGAGGAGCTGCAAGCCCTCGAGGGGGCAAGAGTGATTTTGTTCTTCTTCCAGCAACTCATGCTGGGCAAGGTGTGAATGTGGCGTTAGTCTCCTGTCTCCATTAAAGCACATAATGGGGAGGAGGACGGGGGGGGGCAGTGCGGAGCCTGCCCCCCCCCCCCGCTGTCTCCCCCAACTTAGAGCACAAATGCAACAGATGGTCCCGCTCTTCCTTTGCTCTTTCCCACGAAATCGCTTCTCGGGAGAGGGGGAGAAAGAGGCAAGCGGCCTGAGCAGATCAATCCTATTTCCCTTAAGTAGAAAGCAGCAGCCCCTTGACCCAAGCCCGTTTTTGCTCTTTGCAAAGATCCCACCACACGCTCTCTGCCAAGCGGCAATTAACAGATATCGCAGCGGGGGAAGAGAAAATCCCCCACAGTGAGAGCTGTTCTGTGTGTGTGTGTGTGTGTGTGTGTGTGTGTGTGTTAGTGCTAATAAGATGCAAATATATTCACAGTGGAAGCAGTGTCAGCAGAGGACAGTATGGAGGGGGGCAGGTTCTCGGATATTTCTCCGGTGCTAGATCATCACCCTTTTCCCTCTCCCCCCTTTTCCCTATTTGGCAAAGGCTGCTGTGCGGCAGCAGGGTGGGGAAGAGAATAAAACAGTGAAGGGAAGACACACAGACACACACACAACACACACACACACTGGTGCCCTTGCCAGGTTAATTCTGACAGGGCAAGAATTCTTCCTGTGATGGATGGCTTTATGGTGGTGATCTCGGGTCACTCACTTGGCCTAACCTACCTCTCAAGGTTGTTGTAAGGATTGGGATGCAGGTGGCGCTGTGGTCTAAACCACTGAGCCTCTTGGGCTTGCTGATCAGAAGGTCAGTGGTTCGAATCCCCGCGACGGGGTTAGGATAGAATGGAGAGGAAAACTATGTACCGTATTTTTTGCTCTATAAGACTCACTTTTTCCCTCCTAAAAAGTAAGGGGAAATGTGTGTGCATCTTATGGAGCGAATGCAGGCTGCGCAGCTATCCCAGAAGCCAGAACAGCAAGAGGGATTGCTGCTTTCACTGCACAGCGATCTCTCTTGCTGTTCTGGCTTCTGAGATTCAGAATATTTTTTTTCTTGTTTTCCTCCTCCAAAAACTAGGTGCGTCTTGTGGTCTGGTGCGTCTTATAGAGCGAAAAATACATTACCTCAAGCTCCTTGGAGTTGGGATAGAAATTTATTAAACTAACAAATAAACAAATCCAAAATTAAACGTAAAGGGACCGCTGACCATTAGGTCCAGTCATGACCGACTCTGGGGTTGCAGCACTCATGTTGCTTTATTGGCCGAGGGAGCCGGTGTACAGCTTCCAGGTCATGTGGCCAGCATGACTAAGCCGCTTCTGGCAAACCAGAGCAGTGCACGGAAACGCCGTTTACCTTCCCCCCGGAGCGGTACCTATTTATCTACACACTTTGACGTGCTTTCGAACTGCTAGGTTGGCAGGAGCAGGGGCTGAACAATGGGAGCTCACTCTATTGCGGGGATTCAAACCGCCGACCTTCTGATCGGCAAGTCCTAGCTCTGTGGTTTAACCCACAGCGCCACCCGCGTCCCTAAATCCAACATTAAAGGAAGACAAAAGAGCCCTTGGGGAATATAAGTTGGCACCTAACATGAATCAAAAGCCCTGTCTACACGGTACATTAAAAGCTGTATCTACTGGTATTTTCTGCAGAGCACACGTCTGCCATACAGGCCCAGCAATGCAACTCAGTGTGGAAATTCCCATGCAGTTCACAGGGACACAAAGACGCTCTGCAAAGCAGGCTTGGCCACAGTGCCCACTAAAGCAAGGGTGGCCCACTAGGCGTTGTTGGATGTCATGGACTGGTTGTAATGGTGGAAGGAATGGTGGAAAGAAGACTCAGCCTGGGGATTGGTGGAGGGATGACGATGAGCAGCCAAAGAGAGAAGAAGGGGAAGAGGAGGTGGTGGAAGCTAAAGGGGTAACAGTGAGCTGGGAAAGTCTGTGGGAGAGAGGAAACCAGAATCAGAGGCAGAAGCGGAAGCAGGGGACGAGGGAGGCCAAGAGGAGTCACAGATGTCCCCCACCCACTGCAACCCACCCGCTTCTGCTTCCCCCGCCCCCATGTCTCCCAAAAGCCAGAGAGGCATGAAGTGGGAGGAGCAGAGACAGACATGCAGGCAAAGTCTCAGATTTCTTGGGGAAAGCCCTGGAGAGGCGGGGGCAATCAGACTCCACAACTGCTTCATAGCGGGCAAGAGTTACCAAAGAAGAGTTGCTGTGCTCACTAGGCCTGGCACTCCAGTGCAGAGCCTGTTTTTATAATAGTCGACTTCACTCGATGTGATTCGTTGCTTGCTCCCAACACTGGATTCCAGCTGCCATCAGCCCCAGGCAGCATCACCAATTGCCGTGGATCATGGAAGTTGTAGTCCAACTTCACCTGGGTGTCGTACAGCACGGATGGGGAACCTGTGGCCTGCTTGGTTGTTGTTTGATTCCAACTCCTATTAGCCCTGGCCACTATATCTCATTGTCATGGATCATGGGAACTGTAGTCCAGCTGCATCCATTAGTCTTGCAGCAGGGATAGGACATTTGACTTTGGCTCCCATGAGCCCCAGTCAACATACTGGCCAATGGACAGGGATGATGGGAATTGTAGTCCAACGACACAGGCTCCCTAGCTCTGTTCTAGGCACTCTGCCACATCAGATGCCCTGCCCTGCCCTGTAGCCAGATACCCTGAAGAAGGGGGGGTTAGCATTTTGTAGTAAACATATATCCTACAGTCCCCTTCATCTCTCTCCTCCAGCAAAGTGGATGTGAGGGAAAACAGGTTGTATGAAGGGAAAAAAGGAAGAGACAGAAGGAGCGAGGGGGGAGCTGGCGGGGGTGGCAGTGATGGGCATGTGCTTCTGGAACAGGCTGTACAAGCAGGGGGGAGAGGAGAGCAAGCTGAGACAGGAACAGAGGAAGAAGAATTTGCAGCTTCATGTGATGTGTGTGTGTGCGCACCAGAAACTTGCATATTTAAAACTTAATGGAAGGGAAGGTTAGTAGGGCAATCCAATAGCTCAGTCGTAGAGCCCCTGCCTTGCATGCAGTAGGTTGCAGGTTCCATCCCCCACTTATCTGGTTGAAAGATCAAAGAGCTGGTGTGGTGTGATGGTTAAGAGTGCTGGACTAGGACACAGTAGGTTGGGGGTTCAAATCCCCACTCAGCCACAAAGCCCACTGGGTGGTCTTGAGCCAGTCATTGCCTCTCAGCCTAACCTACCTCACAGGGTTGTTGTGGAGATTAAATGAGGGGTAGAACCACGTACACCACCTTGAGGCCTTGGGAGAAGGGGGGGGGGGAATATAAATGAAATCAACCGATCCACCACAAATGCACCATTGTTCCGTCAATGACATGTTGTTGAATACAGCAGGAGGGAAATCACACCAGTCTGGAAGGGCCTCAATTCTGGTACTGAAAACAAATCCCCTGGGCTGAGGATGTGTGCAGATGGACACCACATTTTATTCCCACAAATCACGACGTCTGCCTGCATCTGGGCTAAGAAACTTTGTGTTAACTTTTTCTCTTAATTATTAAGGTCACACAAGAAGTATCCAAACATTTTAAATGCCCCATTTGAGCCGCTCTGCAACTTTCCCTTCTGAACTTGTGCAACAATCAAGCAACAACTCTTTGATCTCATGAGCTTCTTCGGTGTATGCTGGCGGCACTGAAAACTTCCTTGGCTCAGAAGTGGAAGGCACGGCAGCAGTTAGCCTACACATTGTGGTGCAAAGATATGGGGACTATGGACATTGCTGAGAAAGTAACTCACATATTAGGCGTTTCTATGGATAAAGAAGACCTGGAACATTTTAAACTCTCTTCTCCCACCAAACCACAGAATTTGGCTTTCATGATGTGTCATACTTCTTTTATTTTCCTGCATGATCTGCTCTCTATTTTATGTTTTCTATTCATGTTTTCTGTTTGTTTGCACTTTTGAAGTACAGTACAGTCATACCTCGGGTTACAGATGCTTCGGGTTGCACACCGAACCCGGAATTACTGGAACAGGTTACTTCCGGGTTTCGGCGCTTGTGCATGCGCAGAAGCGCCGAATCGCAACCCATGCATGCGCAGCACTGTGGGTTGCGGATGCTGCAGGTTGTGAACGTGCATCCAGCATGGATCACGTTCGCAACCCAAGTGTCCACTGTATATTAATATTACACGCACATACATACACACAAGTCCACACGTAAAATAACCAGAAACGTGAAATGTTTTAATGGATGCCAAACCAAACCAATCCAGGGTACAAATAGCTCAGCCCCTGCTCCTCTCCCCCTGCAGAAGATGCAGCACCCTCCCTTGTCTCCCTAAGTATGGGGACGCAGGGGCCTCTCCCCACCTCAACACCACCCCACCTTCCACTGAAAAGGCAGACAGGTAGCATGCAAAGGAAGCACTGCCAACACCTGTACCAAAAACCTGTGTTATGTTGGCTCACACTTACTTGCTTCAAAAACCTACGGAGATTTAAGCTTAAAAAAACACACACCAAAATGTTGGGAGGTTGCAGAGATGGGCAAAAATTAAAAACAGCATCATAAGGAATCCTTTATCTTCTTACCAAAGAGATTTAGCTCAAAGTTCTCAGAAGAGACTATGCTGACACACTTCAGCTATGTGGCTTATTTCAGACTTCTCTTTTCAACTCAAAGCTAGAAATCTTGGCATTTCCCCCCAGGAAACTTGAACATGGTTTGAACAGAAGACACCTGAGAATGAGTTTTTCACAACTGCATTGGGAGTTGTTGTGAAGAGATGCATTGGGAGTTGTTGTGACGATGAAGAGATGCCACAAAGAATTTTGGACATAACGTACCAACTCTGGAAAATAAATTTGTGGGTCACCCTTCTCAGGAGGAGAGGGGACATCTCGTTTCTTCTGAGCATTATGCAATACAGGGGATGCGCTAGTGGCAGCAGAATTAGATAAAGGGTGCTACTGCAGGATCCATGAAAAAGGCGGAACCATGCATAGAACTATGAGGGCGGCTGGGTTAACTGGGAGGCTATGAACTTTAGAGTACATTGCCTTGGTTAGAAGCTGGGACTCCAATAGAGCATCACTGAACACACCTTCTCTCCAGAGAAGGCTGCCTTGCTCTCTCCAAGGATGCTTTCAAAAACCCACGCAGCTCAGAACAAGGGGGGGGAGTAAAGATGAAACCACTTGCACCCTGGGCTCCTCATTAAAAAGACCCAGAGAAGTCTGCATCTTATAGCAGCCATGAGGAAAAAACAAACCATCGCCAGCTGCAGTCAGGCAAGGACTGGCAAGAATGCAGTGGCAGAGGGCAGGCTGGACTGTACCATATCAGATGGCAGGGGAGGATTTTGTTTCTGAGTGGTCCTTCGGCATTCTCATGTGCAAACGTAACACAACAGGAAGAAAAATATTGACCTACCCACTTTCCTGATGTGGTAGGTGGTTCTTTGTGTTTTGTTTTTTAAAGCTTTAAAAAGTGTCCCCCACCTGCAGCCCAAAGTGTACATATAACCCGTCCCTCTGCCACAGGATTCATTTGTCCTTTCTCACCCCAGCATGTTTTGACTCAGAGCAGGTCCTCCATTTTTTGCTAACGGGGTCAGGGGGGGAGGTCTGCAGGCCCAGAGCCCATCCCGATTCAAAACACAGAGAGAGAGAGGAGCTGAACTGACTGCAGGCGTCAACAGAGACAAGCAGGTCGCATGTACAGACCGAAAAAGAGGAGGTAATAGAAAAGCCAAAAAGAACAGCAGCTGTTGCGGGTGGAAGGGAAGTTTGAGAACACAAATCGTGGGAGGAGAGATGGAGGCAAGTCCTGGGTCTCATCCAATGTGTGCAACACACGCTCTCTCTTTCTCTTCCGCTGTGTGTGTGTGTGTGTATTTAGGTGCAGAGTCTGCATTGTGGAGGTTGCCACCCCTGACCAAAACCTAGCCCCCTTCCTTCGACAGGAAGTCCAGCCTCTCGCCCAGCACCTCCCTTCTTCACTCTGCTGTTTCCTCCGCCGGCTGGTATCTCAAAGAAGGGCCTCCGCCTCCAGGATGGTTTTTCCTCCTCCGAGCTCACGGCAACAGTAAGGGGCGCTGGATGGGCATCAGTAAAGTCAGGACCTGGAAAGGGAGGAGAGAGGAAAATGGGTCGTTTCAAAGGCTAGAGCGCCCCCTTGCTGCTGCAGTTAAGCTGCACAGGGGTTTTTACGGTAAATGGTGCAGAAGCTAAATTGAGTCAGACCACACAATGCCAAGCAAAGAGGAAGCTGCCGGCTCATCGGCCATTTGTGGTTTAAGGGCACGCAGCTTGGCATGACTTATGCAGATCACAGAATCTGGAATGACCGAAGGTGAATAATTTTTTAATTATTATTTGAAAATAGTGCAGAATGCACAGCATCCTGATAAGGACCAGGAAAATCTAGGAGAAGCCACTAGCTGGATTATCAGGCCGGCAGACCATAGCTGCAAGTGACTGAAGAAAGAAAACCAGATCACATGCTCAAGGCCGCAGGGGGCCCCTGAGTCTCATAGGGGTGCTGGAAAGGCCAGCGCTGCAACCCTGTATGCCGTCATACGCCCCCTTCAACTGGGGAAGCCCTAAAGGAAACGTTTGGGCCATGCAAATTTGCCTACCTTAGGAAATCTCCAGACATACATTCCCCGTGTGTGTGTGTGTGTGTAGTATTATTATTATTATTATTATTATTATTATTATTATTATTACTATTATTATTATTGCCTGGCAAGGCAATAATATGGTGTTCTAGTGTCCATCACAAACACCTACACCTGTATCACTTCTACCTTTCCAAAGAGTTGTTCCTCCTTTATTCAAAGTGGTTCTCACGATGTTCAAAAGAACAAACAGCTCCACTTTTGCAATTTTTCCATAGCAAAGGCTGCACTGCACTTGGCCTGGGCTCTTGTGCTCTTCTAACACCACCAGTGTCCTTGGAAAGCAGCCTCAGAGGCTACTGGATCATGTGCTAAGAGAGAACGGGCTAAGCGGCCTGGGATGCAGCCAAAACAAGGCTTCCTTTGAACTAGAGCGACCACTTTCTTAAGTTATCAGTCTACTGCTGACAAAGGTGATGCCGGTCATCTGATACCGGCCTGTAGCACCTCATCACATTGTCAACGGCACTAACAGCTTAGACCTTTCCTTCAAAGGCACACCTTTACAAAGGAAGGGGAAGCTTCTTATTTTTTTTAAAATATTTTATTAAGGATTTTCTTGTTTTACAGAAGTGTAGTGCCTCGTTTTTTGTTTGTTTTTTCCATGTAACATTTTTACAAATCCATTTCATTTGTTGAGGCATTAGGGGGAGAAGAAAAAAGAAAGAGAGAAGAAAAGGGGGGGGTGGAGAGAGGGAAGATGGATGGGGGTGGAGTCGGGTGGCGGTGTTTCTATTATGTTTAATGTATGTAGAGTTTGGTGTCAGCGTGCTTGTGTTGTTCACTTGTGTTCCTTTGGTGGTGAGAGAGGTTGGGGTTGGCCTAGGGTGTGATTGTTTGCTTGTGGTTGGCTGTGGTGATCTTTGTTTTCGTGTGTGAGTGAGGTGGGTGGGTGTTTTGGATCAGGTTAGCCATCTTGATTTGTATGCTGTTGGTGGATTATTGTCATTGTCCTGTTGGGCTGTGTGTGTGATAAAGGGGAGCCATACCGGGGTGAAGGTGTCTTCTTCTGTTTGTCCCCGTGTCAGTTTCAGTTTATTAGTTAATTTTTCTAGTAGGGCTGTTTCCCATACTATTTGGTACCATTGGTCCATGCTTACTCCTGACAGGTCTCTCCAGTGTCTGGTTATGGTATTTGTGGCTGCTGAAAGCAGGTGGGTTACGAGTTCTTTGTGGTGTAAATGGGCATTGTTGTCTTGGAAGATGTTTAGTAGGGCCAATTCTGGGGTGATGTCTATTACTTGCTTAGTTATTTTACAAATTTCTTGTACGGCTGCTGTCCAGAATAGTTGGATTTTGGGACACTCCCACCACATGTGGAGGTATGTGCCTGTGGAGGTGCACCCTCTCCAGCATTTTGGTGAGGTTCCTGGGTGTATTAGCGCTAGTTTCCTTGGTGTTAGGTACCACCTGTAGGTGAGTTTCAGTGTGAGTTCTTTTCTTTTCGTTGATATGGATTTAAAGGGGGGTTTAGACCACATTCTGGTCCATTGAGTGGGGTTAATCTCATAGCCTATGTCATTCTCCCATTGTTTTTTGATTGCGTCTAGCGGATTTGCGGGACTTTGGA
This sequence comes from Podarcis muralis, assembly GCF_964188315.1. Classification (NCBI taxonomy): domain Eukaryota; kingdom Metazoa; phylum Chordata; class Lepidosauria; order Squamata; family Lacertidae; genus Podarcis; species Podarcis muralis. The sequence goes on from NC_135667.1 coordinate 20,022,903, forward strand.
GTAGTATTTTGTATATTGCGGATACCGTCCCTTTACCGTTTCCCTTTGTTGTTAGGAGGAGGTTTTCGAAGGTTGTCAGGGGCCTAGTTGCTGCTGATTTTACTGTTGGGTTGTTTAAGAGGGCATGTAGTTGGTGTTGTGTTAACCAGGGCATTTGGGTGTCTTCTAGTTTGTCTTGTATTTCTTGTGTTGACAGGGGTTTGTTATTTTTATAAAAGTCTATTAGGCGATATAAGCCTTTGGCTCGCCAGGTTTTTATCTGGAGGTTTTGTGCTGCATGGTGGATTAATGGGTGGTATGCCAGGGGGATTAGTGGGGATGGGGTTGGGGATAGTTTGCCTATTTGTGTTTTCCATGCTTTGAGCATGGTCTGTGTGTACCTGTTAAGTGTTGTGGGAATTTTCTTTAGTTTGTTTGGGAGGAGTGGGTATGTTGTGGTGCAGGTGTTTTCAATTGTGTCCCTCTCTAGGTGTACCCATTGTTTTGTCTCATCTTCTAGTATATATGGGATTATATGGCGTATTTGGTTGGCAATGTAATATGCTTCTATGTTGGGGATTCCCCATCCTCCTTCTGAGGTGGGGAGGTGCAGGTATTTGGGGCTTATTCTTGGTTTTTTATGTGAGAAGATGAAAGTGTGTAGTTTTCTCTGCCAACTGCGAAGTTGGGTTGAGGGGATCCAGATTGGGAGGGTTTGGAATAGGTAGGTTAGTTTTGGGAGTGTGGTCATTTTGATCATGGCTATTTTGTCTGAGAGAGTGAAATTCATGTTATTCCATCTCTTTAGGTCTTTGTTAATTTGTCGCCACAGGGGCTTGTAGTTGTGGAGGTACAATTTATTGAGGTTTCTGGTTATTTGTACCCCTAGGTATCTGAACTTGGTGAAGGGGAAGCTTCTTAAGAGCTAAAGACCTCAGGTGTGGTTCGGAAGGAGGGAGAAGATTTCTGAAAGTCTCACTCTCTCTCTCATCCTAGTTACTCACCTTTGTTCCTGTGTGGAACTGGGCCCTACTCTCCTCGGGAACAATGATGTAGGGGAGGAAGATGTCCAAATGGTAGAGTTGGGGGTGTCCCTGTAACACAATGCGGTCCTCTCCCAGGTCCAGCTCGAGAGATCTTACTGAGGTCTGATTAGGGTGGGAGAACAAAGAAACACTGAAAAAAATACAATTTTATTGCTATTTCCCCAGCTTGGGGACCAGAGCACCCAAGACACCACCCTACAAACCGCATGCCAAATTACCATTTTAGGGAGGCTGATGTTCGCGACCAGACGGTCAGGGTGGCTGATAGATGGCTCAGCAACTATGGTGAATTCAGGAACTGTGGCCGAGCTACGGAATGAAGCACAACAGAATCAGCAAGGGAGAAGGGGGGGGGGGGGAGTGTCATGATAAAAACACTCAGTTGGCATCAGATATTGCCAACTCATAAAAACAGGGACAGGCAACATGTTAATAGATTAAAAGGCCAAGTCAGAAATGCAACTGTGGGCTTCTGACACACAATATCCTGCCCGATCTAAATGAACTTTATTTAATTCATTAGACATACAACCTGCACTATGGGCGGCTGATGACAGAGTCCTATTCTGGCCACTATCGGCCAGTTTAAATAAACTTGCTTTATTGTACTTCTGGGAGATGCAAGGCTAGGGCTTTGCCAAGTCTCCAAGGGCAGAAAACTCTAACACTTAAGGGCAGCTATTCAGAATGCCTCTGTGTGTGTGTTTGCAGACCCAATTTGACACCCAGGTAGAATACTCAAAACATCACTCGTGGTTGCTCTTAAATGCCTGGTACAACTGAGCAGTCCAGAGGGGTTTCTTGGGCTTGTACTAGTGGCAGTTTCTGGCCAGGCTTCAGAGGACTGCCCCATGAGCAACGCATTGCACCAGTCCAACCTATCATAGCAGACCATATTTGAGAACACGGGTCATTCCATTCCTCCATTACCCTGACCCCCATCCTCATTGTACAGTCCCTCCCATCCCAACCACACCGTACCTCTGTGACGCAGATGGCTGCAAAAGGTTCCTGCCTTCCTCCTTGACTTGGCTGCAGAAAGAGACACAAACGCCTTGTAAAAATGAAGAAGGAAGTATTGATCTGACTACTACAGTTGTACCAAGTCCCCATTCAAGTCTGGGCCAACAGCTCTCTCTGCTCTGTCCAGAGTCCCAAACACTTTTAACAGGCCCCAGAGATTGGTTTCTGCTTCAGCTGACAAGATGCCGTAGAATGCTAACAATTGAAATGACTTAATTCTCCCTCTGCCGCCCCTCATGTGTTACAAGCCCCTCCCATGCTAACATTTCCATATAGCAGCCGCTCACTGGAAAGATCTCTCCTAACTCCACTACCCTCAACTTGGACTCCAGCTCCCATCAGCCCCAGCCAACATGGCCGATAGTTAAGGATGATGGGAACTGTAATCTAACAGCATCTAGAGGGCACCAGATTGGGGAAGACTCTCCTAATTCATCCAGATGGTCCAATGGCAGCCAGTGATTCTCATGCTAAGAGGAGGAGGAGATAAGCTTACCCCAAGACTAGTCCATTGCAGAAAAATGAAGTGTCTCAAGGCCCCTGAAAATTTAACTAATCTTGCAGGGCACTAGAGCCCACTTCACCAGATGAATGACATGTGTCATCCCAATTTAGCAGCACCCTCTTGGGTGTTAAGATGAGCAGAGGGGGACCCCTCTTGGTAGTCCCACCACTCTCAGAGGTCCGGGTGTGAGGACTCCCGGTAGAGGACCTTCTGCGCAGCATTCCCCTAAGTTGTGGAATTTCGCCAACGTACCTGCTATCCATCTCTTGGATGAAAGGCTTGGATTTGGTGCGGATGGTCTGCTCGGCTATGGAGCCCATAAACTTCCTGTTCTTCAGAATCCGCCATTCTGGAAAGGGGCGCAAGCAGCCTTGTTAGCTTGGCCGCAGGGGCAAAAGGCTCTGGCCCAGCCCCAAAGGGATGGAAGCACCCAGAACGGATGTTAGAAGTCTCCCGAACCAAGGTCGCTTTTCTTTCAAGGGTATGTCCTCCCCCACAAGGAGGGGAAATGTTACCTCAGGATTGGCCCCAAGAGGGGGGCCTGTTGCCTCCTGGCAGCAACACCCGTACCTTGGTTGTTGATATCCATCTTGTATTTCTCCGACAATCCTTCCATGGCGATTGTGATGAAGAACTCTTTGAGGAAGTCGTCGTTCTTGAGGCAGCGAGGGAAAACAGAGAGATGGGAGTGGGGAGAAGGTTAGGTTCCCTTCTCTCAGCACATGGATTACTCCACAATGAAGCAACTGCCACCCAACTGCATGCATATGTAGGAAGTCCCAAGGCCTTGTGATTATGAAAATAAGAAGTCCAGCTGAATTGGGCCACAGGCCCACCTAGTCCAGCTCATGACAGCTATGGGAAGCCCTCAAGCAAGGGCCAAGTATAACAGAGCTCATCACTTGTGATTCCTGGAAACTGATATTCAGACACATACCGATTTGGGGAGATGGTGCGGAGGAAGGGATGCATCCATTCATGGCATAAGCAGCCAAATATACACTAAAGACGCTCACCTGCCTACCTTGCAGGTGTAAACTTAGGGAAGCTTTTAATGTTTGATGCATTACTGTATTTTAATATTTTGTTGGAATCTGCCCAGAGTGGCTGGGGAAGCACAGCCAGATGGGCGGGGTATAAATAAATTATTATTATTATTATTATTATTATTATTATTATTATTATTATTATTATTTTATTATTATTTTACCAGATTTTTCCCAATGAATCCGGGGAACTTCAATGGATTTTGTATGGGGACTGATTTGTAAAGCCAGGGACTGTCCCCAGGAAATGGGGACATCTGGTAACCTTATGCCCCTGTCTCCCAACATCATCCCCCTACTCTGGCACAGCAAACCACACCCAGGTGGTTTTGGGAAAGAGAGGTTCCTGCCTGCCATGGACACAGCAGGAATCCTGCCCCTGAGCGGAACAGGAGAAGCCGTTTGGGACGCAAAGGCTCCCTTTCAAAAAGGCAACTCACCTCCATCTTGTTGTAAAAGGTGGTGCTGATGGAGATGTCATAGACGGTGCAAGCATTGCCACCTGGGAAATAAGAAAGAAGGGTCAGGCCGCTTCTACAGAAGAGGGGGCTATTCCTCAAACCTCCAGGGCAGAAGGAGCCTTGGTTTCATGGTTGCCCTTCAGGGGCTGAGTCCACACTGCACCACCTCACTTGGGAGACGCTCTTATGCAGAGACATCCCCACGAGGAAAAACAAAGAGATCAGGTGTGTTTCTCTCTCTTCAGCCAGGGTGGGTACAAATCAATGCTTTCTTAAAAACATTTGAACTTTCCCCCTCCACAAAGTGGTATTCGTCTGCAGGTTTCTATTTCTGTGAGCTACGCAAAAAATGGATCATCCGTGTAAAAATAAAAAGTGAGCAAGTGTGTTTTGGATGCCAAGTGATTCCTACGCAAAAAGGTTCCTCTTTAACCAGGCCGTTGGTCGATTGTCATCTGATTCCCTTTTAAAATGTGGGGAGGGGGTTTGGGGGGGAAGGAGTTTACTCAGGTGTTTGTTTTTATTTTGATTATGTAGTCTGTGTTTTTATCCTACAAAGTGTCCTGAGATCTGTGAGTATAGGGAAGTATATAAATTATAAATAAATAAGTAATAGTAGTAGTCATACCTCGGGTTACAGATACTTCAGGTTGCACGTTTTTGGGTTGCGCACCACGCCGAACCCAGAAGTACCCGGGTTACTTCCAGGTTTCAGCACTCACACATGCGCAAAGCGCTAAATCGCGCTTTGCGCATGCACAGAAGTGCCAGATTGCGACCCGCGCGTGCGCAGACGCGGTGCTGCGGGTTGCAAGCGTGCCTCCTGCATGGATCACGTCCGCAACCTGAGCGTCCACTGTAGTAGTAGGAGTGTCCTTCAAATGATGAGAGGGATTGAGGCACGGATTTAGGTGACCAAGTTCCTTACTCCTTGTGCTACTCAGACAGCTCTCTTAGGCAGAGGGACCAAAAGGTCCTCCAAGACCTGGCTAGCTCTGTAGAAGCAGGTGCTGCAGCCTTGGTTTTCCTTAAGATTTAGCTACTCATTTCACGGCTAGCCCGTCCTCTCAGCATCAATGAGGCGGATGCTCACTCTTGTCCACTTCCACGTGGGGCTCTCCCAAGCTCATGGGGATCCTGAAGGCGGAGGCGTTCTCCGACTCAAAGAGGCAGGCAAGCTCTTCGTTGGTCAGGTCAGGAGGTGGGGGGATGTGGGGAGACCGGCAGACGTTCACGAAGACCTTCTCACAGGAACTTGTGCGGGTTTTAAGGCAGAATCCTGGGAAGGGTGAGAGAAGCAAGTCACAGATTTGCAGGTTTCTCTAAACAACTAGGGAATCTGCTTTTGCCAGCCATGGACCACTTTCACCTTGTCTCCCCATTGCACCTCTAACATCCACCCCCACTCCCCTGTAATCCCAAGATCTCTGCTTTTCTGGTTATATGAGACAGGGAGAAAAGCTTCTCTTTCTGTTCTTTATATAATTTTATACACCTCTACCATCTCCCTGCTTTCTCACCCTTTCTCTCTAAACTAGAAAGCCCCAAATGTTGCACCCTTTCCTTAAAGGGGAGTTGGTCTACCCCTTTGATAATTTTGATGGCCTTTTCTGAACTTTTCCCAGCTCTGCAATATCCTTTTTGAGATGAGATGGCTGGATAAGTAGCACATATGTACATAGTAGTCCAAGTGTGGTCACGCCACAGATTTGTATAACAGCATTATGATAGTGACAGTTTTATTTTCAATTCCTTTCCTAATGATCCCCAGTGTGGCATTTGCCTTTTTCACAGATGTTGCACAATGGATCAGATTCTCCATCGAGCTACCCACTATGACCCAAACATCTCATCCTGCTTAGCCACCCCATGAGCTTATATGTGAAATTTAGATTATTATTATTTTGTGCCCCAGCTTGCATCACTTTGCCCTTGTTTGCAATGAAAGGCATTTGCCATTTGACTGCCCAAGCATATACCCAGTTTAGAAAAAAGTTCATTCAGAAACCTTCACAATCCCTTTTGTTCTTTACCTGGGAGTGGCCGGATAGGCTTGGATTCTGCCAGAGAGGGCACGAAGCTCTCGATTTTCTGGGTTGCCTAAGAGGCAGAGATAAATTTATGATACAGCTACACAACTCAGACTTTAGAGAAATTTTTAATGTTTGATGTTTTATTGTGCTTTTAATATTCTCTTGGGAGCCACCCAGAGTGGCTGGGGAAACTCAGCCAGATGGGTGGGGTATAAATAATTATTAATTATTATTATTATTAATTATTAAGATCCCATTTCTTTCCGAGATGAAAGGCTGCAGCCTCTTACGTCTGGAATCAGACATTCCAAGAGCCCCATGTCCTTCCCTGATCCCAACCCTTCATGTCACATTCATCAACATTCAACCCAAAAGATCTTTTCACATTGTGTTTCTCAGGTCAGTTTCACTGAACTCCATTATAAATTTGAAGCAGTATTATACCACTTTAAACAGTCACGGCTTCCCCAAAACAATCCTGGGAACTGTAGTTTGTTAAGGGATGCTAAGAGTTGTTAGGCGACAGTCCCCCTTCCCCTCACAAAGCTACAATTCTGAGTTCCCTGGGAATAAGAGCTGGTTATTAAATCATCTGAGAATTCTAACTCTATGAGGGGAATAGAGGTCTCCTAACAACTCTCAGCAACCTTAACAGACTATACTTCCCAGGATTCGGGTGAGGGGGGCGCCATGGCTGTTTAATGTGTTATGAAACAGCTTTAAATGCATAGTGCAGATGGGGCCTAGAAGAGAGTCCACCAGCTACACATGGTCCCCGCTCCCCAATTTTTCCTCCCCACCCCCACCACAGGCCTTCATGCAGACCTGGAGTAGAAGACGTTGGAACTCCTTCTCTTTCTCCTCCTGCTGCAGCTCGGTTGATAACAGGGATGTGTCAGTGACATATGCCATGGTGGTGCTAGCTGGACCCTGCAGAGGTTAATATTTATATTTTATAAAGGTGATTTCAGTTAAAAGAAATAAAGTGATACAGGAGAAAAGAAGGAAATGTGAGGAGAAAAACAACAGCAAAGATACATATAAAAACGAAAATATACCCCCAAAAGCAATATATGATATACATTCTTGCATAAATTGGTATATTGTTGTTGTTATTGTCCTAGTGCATATGGAAATGCTAATAGCTTACTACATTTTGTATAAACTCATTCCAAATGTTATCATGGTTATCCATACAGAGTCTGCGGCTGTAAGCAGTTCCATTCATAAACTGCCAGTGATATCATATCATCAGCCCATTGATTGAAAGGTATCATATATTTTATCCCCCCCCCAAAAAAACACCTCAATATCAATCTCTTGGCCGCCATTAGGGCACGGAAAAACCATTTCCGTTGTCCTGTTGATAATTTCCATATTGCAGGCATCTAATTCAATAAAATTTTCTCTGCTGAAAGACTTAACTTTTAAGATTTAACTTTAACACACACCCTAAACCAAAATCAAGCACCAAGGGTCCCAACTCACTGCTCCCCCCTCCCCAGACTTGCTGCTATACCCTCCCTCCAAGGAGACTAGCGCAAGGAGATGACGTTTTCTCAACTCTCCACTTCATCCTCAAGAAAACAACCCTGTGAAGTAGGGCTACCAAGGCTACTTGGCTGAAGCTGGGTTTGAATACAAGCTGGTGATATCTCAGCTTCACGCTTTGCTGTCTCCAAAAATAAAAAAGGGGGGAACCTTTTAAGATCTCCCCTTCCAGGAATCAAGATCCCGCACCTGCCTCTGCCAAATCGAACTTCCTTTCCAATCAACGGATCAAACTTCCGTTGTTGCTATGGCAGCGACTCCCGACCTTAGCTGTACTGACTACCGAGAAAAGGACGGGAGGAAATAGTGCCTAATGGTTACAGCAACGGACTGGAAGTGCGGGGGGGGGGAGAGAAATACTTGCCTCTCTATACGCCCTGAACTTTAATGCCACTCCTCTTCCCAAGTCCCATGCACATGATCTATAAATAACGATTTTTAAAAAATCATAGCTTCCAGGGTCATGTTTACCTTGGTATCGTTGCTAGTTTATATATCTGTCTCTCGTCGGCTCCGTGGCGAAGGAAGCGACGACACGCGCGGGCGCCAGAAGGTTCGATTTGCGGAGAAGCGGGGCCGGAAGTCGAGTTCTCTTTGCCTCTTTCTCATAGGCTTCCTATCTCTGCGCTCTGTATTGAGGATGCAGGAACTCCATAGAGTTAAGGACGCGAGGTCAGACAAATGATAGACTAGCATCTCAAACATCCGGTTAGATTCGGGGTTTTCCTTTGGATTAAGGCGGGGCTGGGCGCGCTATTAGACAAGAGTGAGCTTTTGGTGTCATGGAAGAGCAGCAATTTGTTGTTGCGTTTAATTTATTTTGTTTTAATGCTAATACTGGGGGGGGGGGGTATTTCCTTAAATGCTGTTGGGGCAATGCAAGCATTTTAATATAAAACACCATTTATATAACAAACCAGATTCTTCAACTACACCAATAGCCAGGCTTTGGTATATGTTCCTAAGTATGTAAGAATCTTAGAATACATTGCAGGCTCCTCTCTATCTCTCAGTTCCTCCCCTGTAACCTGCAGTGTTGAGATAATAAAGGTTAAATCCTATACACATTTACCAGGGAACCTTGGATTGCTCTTTAAGGCTGAGCTCTGGTTTTTCTTCTCTTGGGGTGGGGGGCAGGGGGTGGGGAAGGGGAAGGCAATAGCCTCTGGCCAATCAATCCCATTCACGCCAAATTCCTGGATTTCGCTGTTGATTCCGAAGGTTAGCTGATATTTATAATCCCAACTAGCAAACAAAACAGCTTTCAAAAGTAACCAAGAAGATGCAACCTCAATGTTGGAGGGTTTTCCTTGTTGTGCATTTCATTTTGTGGTAAACAAATAAAAAGTAACCAGGAAGCCTCGTCTGTAGTCATGAAAGTTTATAAGAATTCTTAAAAGGTTCCAAAGACTTTTTCTCTTCCCCCCCCGCCCCCTAGCTCTGTGATAGCAATATACCTCTTCCCTCTCCATCTCTATGGTGCCAATGCGTCCCTTCTCTCCACCTCCCAGTCTCTATGGAAGCCAGGAGTCCGGAAGCGCCGCCCTAAAGGGGGCGGGTGGCTGAATGTTTAGCCTGGCTGGTGCTTAGTCCAACTGTCAAGGGGGAAGTAGCCCATTTAGTGCCCATGGCTGGCTCAGCAGCAGCGGCGGGAGGCGGCAGCAGGCGCGGGGCCCCTGCAGTGCCCGATATCTACAGCTCCATGGAGTATGGGCCAGTCCCAGAGGGCACTGGGGCAGCCCAGGTAAGGGAAGCAGGCTGGGAGGCGCCCCCCGGACGCCTGGGTCCCCGAAGAGGAGAGCGCGGGAGAGGGATCCATTGGGGATTAGGAATTCAGGGAGAAGTTGGAAGAGAAGAAAAGTGTGGATTTCTTTTCTTCAAAAGCAAAGGCTATTTAGTAAGCAGGGTGGGAGCAGGAGTAGATTGCAAACAGGAGGGTCTAGGGGAGGGTCTGCCTTCCTTCCCCAGAGCCCGCCGCCCTTTGCCCTGGTCTTTGCCCCTCTCTTCCCCGCCGCTCTCCAGCCCTGACCTTCGCTCCTCTGCTGAGCCAGCGGTCTCTGCTGGCTGGACTCGCCGCCTCTCACGTGGGTGTCGTTGACCATCCGAGCTCTAAAGGTCTCCCTCTTCACGGCGGCACGTTTCAACTATTACTGTTATTGAAGTCTGCATTTAGGAAAAGGGACGCGGAAGAACTTGCGCGTGCTGCAACGTCAGCTCTAACTAAGAGAGCTGGGATCCCCTGTAGAACCCAGGAGTCCGGCCGATCGTTGCTGCAGCGCACAAAACACCCTTAGAATGGGAAGCAAAGTCTCGCCCGTGCTCGAATCCTGGCAAAGCTCCCGCTTCGCTCCTTTCTCTCTCTCGTCTCGTCTGAATGTCAGTGCACCTCTGCATCCCAACCCCGTGTAGGACATCCTCTCCGCCCCTTGAGAGAACACATGAACTAACTACTACGGATATGCAAGCCCCAAACTATGCTTTTCTTGCTGAGCTGCAGCTAGACTAGCTATCCTTGGGAGGAGGGCGGGGGAGACCAGTCCGTGCCGTGCAGGGATCTGCTGCGTTGAAGGAGCAGAGCGCCCAAAGGAGGCGAGGTAGACGAAGCTGCGCTCGGACTCCTGGGTTCCCCGGGAGGTTCAGCGCCTCGCTCTCTGCTTCGCGGGGGCAAAGAGAGGTTCTCTTCCAACAGGCGTGGCCGAGCGGCCCGATTTGAATCAGGGTCATATGCATACTGCGCGCCCATTGGCCAGCGCGCCCGTGGTAAGTCCCACCTCGGGTTACGTGCTACCGCGGAGGTACCCGCCCCTCTTACTCCGCCTCGCTCGGTCTTCTGGGTTAGGGAGGGGGCTGTATCCCAGCGTGCACCGGGGTTAGGCTCCTCATTAAATCGAGCTGGGGGGACCCCCTATTCCATTTCATTTTATTATATGATTGCTATTATTATTATTTTATTATTATAATCGCCGGTCCTTTCCCATCCCGGGCATGTCCTCGCCTTCCCCTTCTTCCTTCCTGGGCCCCAAGAGCGCGGATCGCCCCAAAGTGCCCCGCACCCGGGCAGCCACTTGGAGCCACCGGGAGACGCTGGATTTCCTCGCCCTGTGGGGGGAGGAAGGGATCCAGACGCAGCTGAACCGCTGCCACCGGAATGCCGACGTCTACCAGTGGATCTCGGAGCGGATGGCGGAGAAAGGCTATTTCCGCGACGAGGACCAGTGCCGGACCAAAGGCAAAGACCTGAAGAAGAGTTACAAGCAAGCCAAGCTGCAGGACGGCATCGCCCGCCAGAGGTGCCGCTTCTTCCACGAACTCGACGCCATCCTGGGCAGCGGCGGGAGCGGCGGCGGCACCGGAGGGGGCGGAGGCGCGGCGCCCTGGTGCCAGGTGGTGATCAAGGAGGAGAGCGACCCCGAGCTCGACCCCGAGCTCCACGAGGACGAGTACGCGTGGACCCAGGTGTCCGTGACCGACGGCAGCGACGGGGATCCGCAGGGCGAGCCTTCCTCCTCCGCGGTAGCGGCCGCCGCCGCCGCCGCCTCGTCGTCGTCCTCCTCCCAGGCAGGGGTCGGGGGCTTGCTCCACTCCGAGGACCCGGCCCTCCACCACCACGTGGCCGGCGGGATCGTCAAGGAGGAGAAAAGTCCCGGGAGAGAAGAGAGCGGCCTCCGGGGCGGAGGGGGAGCCTACCTCTATGGCCAGGAGGACGCCCACGTGGAGACCCCCGGCGGGGCGGACCAGCCTCACCTTCGCCGGGAGAGCCGGGCGCACTTGGAGGCTCCTTGGAGACCAGGGCTGAACCGGAGAGGTGAGTGGAGCGAGAGGTGGAGTTTTTGGATGGGAGGAATATATGTGACACATGATTTTATTTATATATATATCCCGAGGCTCCTCTCCCGAGAGCCCAGGAGTTCTGGTCCTCAGCCCTTTTCTATCCTGCCCTCCTCTGGTGCTGCAGCCCTGATGTCCAGGTTGTCAGAATGCTTGCCTTGCACTCTGTTCCTAATGACACTGAAGCCAGGAATCCTGTCTCTCATAGCTTCCCCACATTTCCACTCCAAAGGTTTCCCTAATAAATGGCTTCTTTCTACCTGGCCCCGGAAACCCTGATGACCTGGCCACGCTCCCTTTTCCTGCACCCACCTTCCCAACTTGGCATCCCTGCTAAACCCACATCCTACTGGAGAACCCAGGAAATCTTGGCAGCTTCTTTCCCACCCTCTTTCCAAAAGCACTACATCCCTTTCCTAAGGCTCCTAAGCAGTCCTTCATTCATCTTCCTGCTGACAACTGCTAGGCATCACCACCTTCCAGAATGCCCAGGATTCCTGTCTGGCTTTCAAACTCCCTCCTTTACGTGGATACTGAGTTGCTTAAGTGGTCATTCATCCGCTCTGCATATAGCAGAAGGTCCCAGGTTTGGTCGCCGGCATCTGCAGGTAATGCTGGGAGGATTTCTGCCTGATAACCTGGAGCGCTACTGTCAGTCAGTGTGGACAGTATTGAGCTAGACACATCCAGTGGGTCAGACTCGGTATAAAGAGGAATCTGTGCCCCCAGGAATCTTGGCCCATAACCTTTTCCTTCAAACTGGTCTCTGCCTAGTCTTTTTTCTCATAATAGGAACCTAGACATGTGCTGGCTATTGGGCTCTGGTGGCCAAAGGGATGCTGAACTTAAAATCCTGAAAGCTTTCCTGATATATCTATGTGTGTTGGAGCCAATCCAGGCTAAAAAGCCAGGAAACGTAAAAAATACCAACCTATTAATATCCCAGCCAATATCCTGAAATCACTCTTTTTTAAAAAACCCACAATTTTGCATCCTGTTCGTGGTATCAGTTTGTTACTCCATGGTCTGTTTTTGCTACTGTATTATGTCTGGATGATCAGAGTAAGTGGAATATCATTGGAATGCAAAATAGAGCCTTGTATTTTAAGGCGTTACCCATTTGCCTTGGGCAACAAGGACGGGAAGGCAGGCAAGGGAGTGGGTTGGTGAAGAAGTGATGGAACCTCATCCATCCTCTGTCCCCAGTGCAGGAACAAGACAGGCTTCCAGATGAGGGAAGCCCCTTCACAGAAATGCAGTCTGCTTCCGGAGGAGGAGGGTGGGCTTCTTTGTATCTCCCCTCCCTCCCCTCAAGGCTAGTACATTTGATTTTTGGCAGGCTAATAACCTAGGTGGGCCTATGTACAAAGCTTGTCTAAGAAGCAAAGAGGCACAGGGGCCTCTTAGGTTGAATGAACCAACTGCGTCTTTATGAGGTCATTCTTGCCCCACTCTTTTCCATCTTGCATCTTGCTCTTTTTAAAAAAATCAATATAATGCCACTTGGGTTTTCCAATTCTTAAATATTTTCTGGGGGAATGTAAGGAAGCCAATCTACAATTGACAGCTACGTTTCATAAAAGCAGCCTTGCAGGTTACTTAATCCATGTAACCCATGTGGGGAAGCTGTTGGCCTGGAGAATAGAGGAAGAGAAAAAGAACCAACCCTCCTCAACTTTACACAATTACTATTTTTTAATTGCCAGAGGTAAATGGGCAAGTCGAAGTGATCGGCAGTTGCCTGTACTGCACTGAGGCTCTTATCCAGGGGTCAGCAAACTTTTTCAGCAGGGGGCCTGTCCACTGTCCCTCAGACCTTGTTGGGGGGCCAGACTATATTTTGGAGGGGGGACGACCCAAATTCCTATGCCCCACAAATAACCCAGAGATCCATTTTAAATAAACAGACACATTCTACTCATGTAAAAAGACGCTGATTCCTGGACTGTCTGCACGCCAGATTTGGAAGGCGATTGGGCCGGATCCGGCCCCCAGGCCTTAGTTTGCCTCTTAGCGATGGGTTGGATTTTATCCTGGTTTATGTGTAGTTTTATCAGCTGGCCTGATGGTGGTGCTATTTCATATAGAATCGGTGATGCTTTATTTCCTCCAATGGTGGCATTGGGCTGGGTAGGGTATGTGATATCACATATAGAATCATAGAGTTGGAAGGGAATCTGAGGATCGTTTAGTCCAATCAGCAATATGCAACTTCCCCTTGCGGGGAATCGAACCTACAACCTTGGCATTGTGAGCAATGTGCTCTAACCAACTGAGCTATCCAGCTTCAAGATAGCTTGCTTGAGTTTGGCCCAAGCTCCTTAGGGCTTTCATCACCACAACCTCAGACCTGGCCCATTGGCAAATTGGCAACAGCGATCCTCTGCAGATAAGGAACATGTTCCTGGTAGCTTGCTGCTGTGAGCAGTCCTTGCACTAACTGCAGCTTCTAGAGCAGGTACCAGGGCAGGGCCACATAAAGCATGTTGCAAAAATTAAATAACTCCTTCCCTTTCCCCCTGCAGTTTTCTCCAGGCCACGGACCCTGCTGAGCACCCGGGAGAAGCTGGCTCAGCTCCGCAACAGGAGGAAGAGGCCCCGGGACGACAAGTTCGACGATCTCGTGAGGGACATCCGGGCACACTTCCGGGAGAGGGAGAAGCTGTTCCAGGGCTTGTGGGAGGAGGAGAAAGCCCAGCGGGAGAAGGACCGGAGGCTGTGGACAGCCGAGATGGACTGGATCCGGCAGATGTGGGCCAAGAGCCAGAAGGAGCGAGAGGCGGCGGGAGACGGCAAGGAGGCAGTTGCGCCTCGGCAAGTCAAGGAGGAGAGCTGGAGCAGGGAGCTCTGCAAGGACCCTGAAGGAGGACCTCGGAAAGACACCAGCGTTCAAGAGCCCCTCCTCTTAAAGGTTGCCTGTGCTGTAGCAGCCTGTTGGACCTCTGCTCCTTTTTCGGAGAACCCAGGAGTCCAGATCCCCAGTCCCCACCCTAAGTCAATTTTTTCCAGTTCCTTAGGGTCGCCAAAGTGCCCTTTCTTAGGGCCTCTCCGATCTTATTGCTATTGTTTATTTGAGGGATATCCTGCAATTCCTCCCGAAGGAGCCCCGAGCAGCAGGCACAGCAGCAATAAAACCTTTTAAAATAAAACCTGAAAACAGCTTTTGGAAAAAATCTGAAAACATTCTAAAAGCCTCTTAACCAGTGATCTCAGGGTTATAATAAGTCGGCAGTGGTTGGTGCCCATTGTGTCGGTAGGGCAGAAGGCAGGGAGTCTGTCAGTAGGTGGCGCCAGAGACAATGGCAGGCCAGCTAATTCTACTTTTGCCCTCCCATCAGCCCATCTGTGTTCAGTTTTCCATGTGCTCAGTCGTCTTCCCGGTTTTTGTGGATCGTTTTTTATAAGAAGAAGCACATCCAAAATCCATATTTTAAAAACCTGCGTTTTGTATGCATTTCAAAAAAATACACATTTCTCTGTGTATTCCTTTCTAGAAAATATGCCTCTTTTCTCTCTTTTTTTGCACATTTTCTGAACCAAAACCGCATCACAGATTTAATCCCATTGATAGCTGTGTTTCCATCCAAATAAATGGCTGTATACACACAGCACATTTAAAGTGTACACACCCAATAATCCTATAGTTTAAGGATGCTGGGAATTTTAGCACATTGAGGGATACACTACAGCTCCCAGGATTCTTGCTGTGTGTGTGTGTGTGTGTGTGTGTGTGTTCGCACACTTTAAATGTATGTTGTGTACCTAGTTGAGGTTTAGCAAATTAGGCTTGAAGTGTAGACTGAACAAATTCATCCTCCCGACCCTACACCTGGCCCAGTATTGTCTGCTCTGTCTGGCAGCACCCTGGGGGGTCAGTGGTCTTTCCCCATCACTGGCTCTCAACCAGGGGTTGAACCAAAGCATGTGGTTGGGTGTCCCTCTCCTGCCAGATTCTAGCATCATTGTTGGTCACCTTACACTGATTCAGACCCTTGGCTGATCTAGCTCAGCATAGTCTACTCTGACTAGCAGTGGTTTCAGGCAGGGCTCTTTTCTGACCGGAAGTGCCTGGGATCGAACCCGGGGCCTTCTGCATCCAAAGCAGATGCTCTACAGTTGAGCTATGGCCTCTTCTTCGCTTCATTAAAGAATTCCATCACTGCTGTCCTTTGCTCACTCGACCTAAAAAATAAGCTCCTTTGATCTGGTTTAGTTCCAAATTAGCTTGCACAGGATTGTGCTGTTGGTTGATTAATCGTTTAAGCTTTAGCTGATTGGATCCATTAATTAATAGCTTGGATATATGTAGATTTGCATATGGCAGTACTTTGGGTTGTGGGGTGGGATGGATGAATACTTCCTGTGAATTGCAGCCGGCACATGCCCTCCAACATTTCTCCAATGAAAATAGGGACATCCCATTCCACAATGATAATTTTACCATTTATACCCACACATGTTACTGGGTTGCCCCAGCCACTCTGTACAGCTTCCGACATATAAAAACATAATTAAACATTAACAAAACTTACCTATACAGGATTGCCTTCAGGTGGCTCGGGGATCGGATAGCTCCATACCCTCCAACATTTCTCCAATGAAAATAGGGACATCCTAAAGAAAAGTGGGACATTCTGGGATCAAATCAGAAACCGAGATGGCTTCTCTAAATCAGGGACATCCCTGGAAAATAGGGACACTTGGAGGGTCTGTGGCCATATCTTGGAATTGCTTTGTATGTGAGGAAGAATGTGGAGAAGACATCTTTTATTTGCTTGTTTAAGACGGGGTTATGCAGCCTTACAGGCACAGTTAAACTCATTTCTTAAAGACATGTAGAAGCATCCAATTGCAACACTAAATACGGCAGCGGTTTTAAAAGCCCAGCACACTTTTGGTGATACATTCAAGTTCTTAAGCTCTGTTTGAAAAGAAGAAAGATGGAGTTCACAAACCTGGGTGTCCCTTTAATTTTTTGTTTTCTCTCCCCACCCCTTTTTTAGACCTGGCTGGAATCCCACGGCCGTAGTTTCGGGCATTTCATAGGCGGAGAATGGCTGAAGCCGGACGGAAGGGAGACCTGCACCACCAAGAATCCTACCACAGGTAGAGGCAGATGAGATGAGCTCCACAGCTTAGGGGTTGCCACAGAGCATGCCCTCTCCTGCCCCCTCCCCAAGCTTCTTGGGGAAGCTAGAGAGCCAATGTAGTGTGGTGGTTAAGAGCGGTAGTCTCGTAATCTGGGGAACCGGGTTCGCCTCTCCGCTCCTCCACATGCAGCTGCTGGGTGACCTTGGGCCAGTCACACTTCTTTGAAGTCTCTCAGCCTCACTCACCTCACAGAGTGTTTGTTGTGGGGGAGGAAGGGAAAGGAGATTGTTAGCTGCTTTGAGACTCCTTTGGGTAGTGATAAAGCGGGATATCAAATCCAAACTCCTCCTCTTTTTCTTCTGCAGACAACCAAAAGAGCTTCTCCACTTATTTTTCTACCATGAGGGTCTCTGTAGGGAAAGAGGCAGTCTGTGTGGGGCCTGAGTTGTTTAGGGCTTTAAACACTAATGTGAGCGTTTTGAATTTGACTCAGAAAATGGCAGCCAAGGCAGCTGTTTTAAAACAGGGTTTACATGAGATCTCGATGGAACTCCAGCCAGTAACCTGTCCACTGCATCTCGGACAAATGGCTTTTCCTGAGTCGTCTTCAAGAGCCGCCTCATGTAGAGTGCATTGCAATAATACCACAATATCCAAAAGGTCTCTTGCAGATCATCCAGGGGTCTCCCAGTGGACCCCAAACTGCCTTCTGTCCATTCCTGTTTCAGATGCTGTCAAATTGTCAAACAGATTAATATTTCTGGTTTTTTAAGAGACAGAATCTGACACTGCTTTTTTCTTTTTAACATAGAATTCCAAAAAGCTGCAGGGGTGTCTGGTGGGGCTGTCTGTTATTCTTTGTGTGAATTTTAAAGCTCAGTTCCTGTGATGTTCAGAGATGAAAAAGCTATCTGTGCAAGCAGTGGCTTATATCTAGATGTTGCCCTCCATCCATACAAGGCTTTTGATCTAGCAGTGGGAATCTTCCTGGTGGAAAGAGGCGGGGAAGCTCCCCCTTCAGTCCCCAGCACCACCTCCTACCCTGTTCCAGAAGGTCCCTCACCCAACCCTGACAACCCTCTGGAGCAGGTTTTTGGATGGTGGAAAGTGTTGCAAGGGGGCAAGGGGAATTGGTGAAGGAGCCTCCTATACCCCTATCTTCTGAAGGTAGTAATGGTTAGATCCAAGCTGTTTTCTAAGTATATTTGCATATCTTGGTTCTGAGAGCTGCATTGGTGTGGACTGGGCAGGGAAGGTAAGGATGGGCGGGGAACACATTACAGAGCTATTAACCAAGGTAAGCTGAGGCTGAAAGGCTGTTTCTGAGTATTGATATTACCCAGATGTAGTCTTTTTCCAGGGGCCTAGTGGCACCTCCATTGCCCTTCTTGTTTCCAAACTGGAATGGCTGTTACTGCTTTGACCAAAATAGTGAGGACTAGAACCTTCTTCTTCTCTCTCTCTCCTTCTTTGTCTTCATCGTCGCCTTCAACTGCTGGATTCTTCTTAGCTTAACACAGGGATGAGCAGTGGCCCTCCAGAAGTTGTTGGGCTCCAGCTCACATCAGCCGCAGCCAGTCTGGTCAAGGGTACTGGGAATTGCAGACCAACAACATCTGGAGGGGCTACAGATTCCCCATCCCTGAAATGGCTTCTGCATCCTTCCTTCCACAATGTGCTGATGCCTTTGCAGAGTTGCTATAAAACCAGCCCTGGGAGTGGTGAGAGAGACTTCTTCTCCTTTCTTCCACACCCCACAGGGGAGCCACTGGCCACCACCCTTCAGGGCAGCACAGAAGACGTGGACGCAGCGGTTGATGCTGCCACCGAAGCGTTCAAAACTTGGAGCCAGCTCCCTGGCCACGTCCGGGCCCGGCACCTGTACAAGTAAGTGGCCAGCCTTTTCTGACTCCTGAAAACTTTTCCTAGGCTTCTTTTGTTCCCTCCTATAAAAACTGTGCAAGGCACTTTTTCAAAGTTTGGATAGCAATAACTTTTACTCACAGTGCCCTTTGCACTTGTTAGATTCAATATACACGTACAAGGCAGGCAGGTATTACCTATGTTACTAATGTGTTATATATAGATTTATCGGCAAGACTAGCATTCTTACAGACACGGACTAATTCCCAGGCAGGCAGCGGCTGAATAGATCAGGCCTACTGCTCAGCTGCTCTTAACAACACAAAAAGACTGTTATTAGCAGGTATAACTGTGTCAATTTACACAACTGCCTCAGGCACAAGGTATCAGACCTCACAAGGTCCTTTCTTTCTTGGAATGTTGCAGCCCTTGTGAGTATCAGCCCTTTACAGTGGTAACTCGGGTTACAGATGCTTCCGGTTACAGATGCTTCAGGTTACAGACTCCTCTAAGCCAGAAATAGTACCTCGGGTTAAGAATTTTACCTCAGGATGAGAACAGAAATCTCATGCCAGCAGTGCAGCGGCAGCAGGAGGCCCCATTAGCTAAAGTGGTACCTCAGGTTAAGAGCAGTTTCAGGTTAAGAATGGACCTCCAGAACGAATTAAGTTCTTAACCCAAGGTACCACTGTACTTAGCATTTTGGATGCTCATCTCTCACATAAACAGGCGACCTGCTTCCTCTCTTAAGGTGTCATGGCTCCCCCCTTTTTACTGTGAAATATACAAAGGCCCTTTGGGTATTCTCTGAGGCCCACCTTCACTTGACTGGCAGCCATCTCTTCTTCCCCCTCTCCCCAGCGTGGCCAGGACCATCCAGAAACACCAGCGTCTCCTCGGCCTCCTCGAGAGCCTAGACAGCGGGAAGCTGATCCGGGAAGCCCGAGATGCAGACCTGCCGTTGGTCGTCCGCCATTTTTACCATCACGCCGGCTGGGCCCAGCTGATGGAGGTGGAGATGAAGGGCTGGAAGCCTCTTGGTGAGTTGGAGGGGCTGGATAGAGTTCCCAGGGCAGAGGGGGGCCTCCACCCCCTCCTCCTTGCCCCACCTTTCCCCGCTGAACATGGCAGCACCTCAGCTCACTGCCCTCTCCCTGTTTTTTTAACACTGCGGTTTCTAATTGTGCCCAGAGGTCCAATAAAAACCCAACCTTCCCTCCAATAGGTGTTGTGGCAGCTCTCATTCCCAGGAGTTTCCCGCTGCTGACTCTGACTTGGAAGGTGTGTCCGGCGCTGGCCATGGGTATGTGAAGTGGAGGGAGGGCAGTGGGAGCATCTGTTGACCCTGAGAAAAGTGACAAAAATGGCACAGTGGTTGGACTGGAGCTGGTGGGACTCGGGTTCAAATCTCGGCTCAGCTCGCCAGCTGACTCGGAAGAAGGCTCCACAGTTCTGTCAGTTTTCTTGAGCTCTAGTGACAAGTGGGGATGTGGAGGGTGGAAGAATCTCTCACCCTCCCCAACTTTCCACACCATTTCATACTTTTGCAAACCTTTAGCAGGTGCCCTCCCAAGTCAGCTTTGCATAAAAATTGTTTATATTTCATTGACACGCTGGCTTATTTTTTCACTATTAAAAAAAACAGAGACGTGAAAACTGGAGCTGTAAAATATCAGGGCACAGTGTATCCTGTTGGGATAACTCCTGGATCCACCTGGAACATAGGAGCCAACTCCAGGGGCCGAGGTCCCTTCGGCTCCCCTCCCCAGTAAAATATTTGAGGGGGCCAACCCCCCACAAAGTTGTTGAGCATTGCCTTTCAAGCGGTGTGCATGCAGCATGTCTGGTGATCGATTATTCAGGGCTTACTTGGCCCCGCCAATATTTTATTCAAATTGGCACCTCTGTGGCCTGGAGTGTTTTTCACTAGTTTTCACCGGTCACCTTCCTGCATCCCCATATGGATGTGAATCTCCTAGTTCCAGCTGAAGGGAAAACAATGTGCCTTCTTGCATCCCTAGCAAGCGAGGTTGTAAACAGATAACGGGGGACCAGAATGTGTGATTCTAGTCTTTGCTCTCTTTCCTTGGTTGCCAGCACAGCATGACCAGGGCGGAGTGCAGACTACAAAGCTAGGTATTTCGTTTGCTTTCTTCTTCACATCTTCTCCTTTTCTCTCTCTTCCCCTCAACCTGCCCCTCGTTTCTTGCCATATAGGAAACACCATAGTCCTGAAACCAGCCAGCTCCACCCGGCTGACGGCTCTGCTCCTGGCTGAGATTTGTGCCCAGGCTGGGCTCCCTCCAGGAGTCCTCAATGTCATCACAGGTGACCAGGGGCTGGGAGAAGCTTTGGCCGCCCACCCAGGCGTTGACAAAGTGGCCTTTGCTGGCTCTGCTGAGGTGAGTGCTTCTCTCCCCTCAGGGAAGCGGCTTAGAATAGCCCTGGTTTGGGGCCTCACAATTCCGGTCTCCATTACCCTTCAGAAAGCTGCAACATTCTGTCCCTGCGGCTTATGCATGAGTGCAGTTGGCATGCTCCTTTGCAGCTGATGGATTTGCAGAAATTTTGCTTTTCCATTTCCTACGTTTTTGATGTGGTCGCAGCCGGCACTGTTCACGTGACTTCTTTCCTTCTGGGTTGCTTCTACACACCAGGTGGAGGAGGGGCAGCAAGGTTGGCGCGGGGCAAACTTCTTGGCAGAGCCAATCCGGTGCTCCTGCCAGCAGGTATTCACCGCGCTAACCTCTCCTCTCCTCTCCCCTTCTCCGCCTCGGTATGCCACAGCGACTCTGATGGAGGGAGGCCGGGTGAGCAGCACAGCCCTGCCATGCTGCCCGTTACCGATTAAACGTTGATAGAGAGTTATATTGCGGGGCTTGCTATTTCCAACGCCGAATTCTAAATTGTTCAGCCTTGACAAAGTGATGCTCCGAAAGGCGGCCCATGAATATTTTAAAAGAAGTGTGCCGCCTTAAATACTCACAAAGCCGTGTTCTCATGTGCACGGACCCTGTGCCATCGCTTCAGGTGGGCCGCAGCCTGCGCCGGGCCACTGCTGGGACTGGCAAGAAGCTGTCTCTGCAGCTCGGAGGGAAGTCGCCCTTCATCGTCTTTGACTCGGCTGACCTGGACAGCGCCGTCGACGGGCTGGTAGATGCTGTCTGGCAGAACTGGGGGCAGGTAGGTTGAACTGGGGGTAGGCAGACTGAGGCCTAGAAAGGTCATTTTTAAATTACTATTATTTATTGAATTAACATAAAAATAATAATAATAGTAATTTAAAAAATAGTAATTTACTATTATTTATTGAATTAACATAGGGACGCGGGTGGCGCTGTGGGTATAACCTCAGCGCCTAGGACTTGCCAATCGCATGGTCGGCGGTTCGAATCCCCGCGGCGGGGTGCGCTCCCGTCGTTCGGTCCCAGCGCCTGCCAACCTAGCAGTTCGAAAGTACCCCTGGGTGCAAGTAGATAAATAGGGACCGCTTACCAGCGGGAAGGTAAACGGCGTTCCGTGTGCTGCGCTGGCTCGCCAGATGCAGCTTGTCACACTGGCCACGTGACCCGGAAGTGTCTGCGGACGGCGCTGGCTCCTGGCCTATAGAGTGAGATGAGCGCACAACCCTAGAGTCTGTCAAGACTGGCCCGTACGGGCAGGGGTACCTTTACCTTTACCTTTATTGAATTAACATACTGCTGGGGCCCCTCCCTTTCTATCACAGAGTTGGCACCTAGTAGCCTGCGGGTCTGGGGCAGCCCCTACATTTTGCCAGGCCTCTGGTAGGCGTTTTGGCTCTTGCTGAGGAGTGGGAGCTGAACGCGGGCCTCCCAAGCCTCTCAGTCTGGCCCTCAGGATTCTTTCCATGCCACTCTCCCTCCTTCAGGCAACATTGACCCTACTTCCCACCCACCCTGTTGCCTGACTGGAATGAAGTCCTTGAACTCTGGATAATGCTTCTTCCTTGCCTGAATGGAGGATAGAGAGGGATGGGTGTGGATCTGTGTAGAAAGAACTGTTCGCTACAAAGGTTGCTCCACTCCCTTTTTTCCTCTGGCGTGTGGCCCTGGGAAGGTTGCCCAGAAAGGAATGTGGCCCTTGGGTTTAAAAAGCTTCCTCACCCCTGATGTAGTAGGAACTCTGACAGGTTTTTCAGCCATGTGGAAGAGAAAATGTTTCTCCAAAGCTAGGCAGGTGTTACCACATACAGTGGTACCTTGGGTTACGTACTTAATTCGTTCTGGAGGTCCGTTCTTAACCTGAAACTGTTCTTAACCTGAAGCACCACTTTAGCTAATGGGGCCTCTCGTTGCTGCCACGCCGTCGGAGCACAATTTCTGTTCTCATCCTGAAGCAAAGTTCTTAACCTGAAGCACTATTTCTGGGTTAGCAGAGTATGTAACCTGAAGCGTATGTAATCTGAAGCATATGTAACCCGAGGTACCACTGTAGAGTGCAACAGGGTTGTTGTTTTTTTTGGGGGGGGAGTATTAATTTGGTTGAAATCAATTCCCTCAAGATATTTGGCGTTTTCCTCCCTTCCTCAGGCCCGGAGTGCCGGGTCTCAGCTGCTCCTGCAGGAATCCATTGCCAAAGACTTCGTTCAACGCCTGAAGCGCCGAATGGGGCAGCTCCGCGTGGGGGACTCTCTGGACAAGGCCGTGGACTTGGGAGCCCTGGTCAGCGAGAAGCAGCGGCACGCCATCGAGGGCCTAGTGGAGGAAGCTCGAGCGGAAGGCGCTGAGGTGAGGGGCTTGGGCCTCTTGGGGCTTCTGGAGAAGGGGGGTGGTCTTTAAGGCCACACACACACCATATGTTTAAAGTGTTGTGATGCTACTTCAAACAGACATGGCTCAGAGGATCGGAGAATTGTAGAGCTGGAAGGGACCCGAGGGTCATCTAGTCCAACCCTCCTGAAATCCAGGAGTCTTTCACCCAACGTGGGGCTCAAACCCATGTTCCTGAGATTAAGGGTCTCATGCATTACCACCTGAGCTATCTTGACATGGTTTCCCCCAAATAATCGTTGCGGGGGCGGGGTGTAGTTTCTTAAGGGTTGTTAACTGTCGCCCCTCACAGAGCTACGACTCCCAGAATTCCCTGTGAAGAGGGGCCAGTTGTTAAACCACTCTGGGAATTGTAGCTCTTGCTCAGGCGCATGACAAAGCATTATTCCAGCAGGCATTTTACAGGAGCGTTTCCGCTTCTGTTTGGTTTTATGACGATTTTATTGTTCTGTATGATTTCTTTTCTGTACACTGCTTAGCAAATAATTAGCAGAAGCTTTACATTTTAAAATGTGCAATTTCAGAATGCTTTTGGCACGGTCTGTTCCTGGATTTTTATTTTTATTTTTTTATTTTTTTAAAATCACCTGGTTTGTAAAATATGTCGCCTCCTGATTGCTTTGCCTTTTTAAACTGTGTTATGCTCTTGGGCATCTCAGTGATGTGATATATAGAAATAAACCATTTCCCTCCCCTTTTAGGTTTTCCAAGCATGGGCATCCCTCCCATCAAGTGGGCTGTTCTACCCTCCGACCTTAATCACCGGCGTGTATCCTACCTCCCGTTGCGTCAGGGAAGAGGTAGGAGAATGTGACTGCCAAAACTTTAGACCCATAGTTTTCTGGTTGGTGTGAGTTCCCCCACCCCCCAAAAAAAGATTAAGCAGGGGACATATTAGTTGTTCATAATTGTCCACTTGTTGAGCCTGTCTAGGAAATACAACTAACCAATAAGAGAAAAGAGAAGGGAGCCCTCTTTTGGCAGAAATCAGTATTACCACATAAAATACTGTTTACCAAAGAAATGGTATAGAAATGGTTTGGAAGATGGTTTAGAAGAAAAGTTTGGATTTGATATTCTGGTTTTTTCACTACCCGAAGGAGTCTCAAAGCGGCTAACATTCTCCTTTCCCTTCCTCCCCCACAACAAACACTCTGTGAGGTGAGTGGGGCTGAGAGGCTTCAGAGAAGTGTGACTGGCCCAAGGTCACCCAGCAGCTGCATGTGAAGGAGCGGGGAATCAAACCCGGTTCACCAGATTACGAGTCCACCGCTCTTAACCACTACACCACGCTGGCTCTGCTTTACTTTACACTTTACTTCAGATGTCCTTTTTATTGTCATTTTTATTTATGATAATTCGTGCTCATGATGGAATCGAGGTGGTTATACACAGTCCCACTTCAATACTGTTAGTGTCCGCAAATGTTTTGGGGCAGACATGCTAATGCACGATTATGGCGTCAATGATACGTTGCAGAATACACTTGCAGAAAGACACCAGTATGGAGGGACCTCAGGACCGGCTAGAACAACAAAGTGGGCAAATTTTCACCAAGACTCCTTTATCAGACTGGATATTAAGCAAAAAAAGGAGCACATGGGTAGTGGTGGTAAATACGTCACTGTGTGCAGCCAGAAAAGCTCCAGGCGGGTGTAAAAAGGTATCTGACTCAGCTCCTGAGACAGAGAAGCGACAGCTGTCCTCCCTTTTGGTTTCTCTCTCTACCTCCTAATTAAAAATGCAAAGGGTTCCTTGTAATACAGAGAGGGACAGGAGGTAAAAAAAGCTCCACCATGCTACTCCTTACGAAGGCTGAGGATTTAATTGCAGGTGATGACTTAGTCACAGAGCGGTGGTTCCCCAAATTTCTCCCTCTCTTCCCCTGCTTGAAAACTGCTGAGGGTCTTGATGCACCACTTAATAGTTTTTCCTGCCAGATGTAGCAATCGCAATGCGCTGTGCTGGATGCTGTGTAATCTTTAAGTCTTATTTTTACAAGTATGCCACGAACCACCTGAATGAAGCTTGTGGACCACTGACCGCCATTGGGGAAACCCCTGGTATGGAGTGAATAGAAGCTAAATTGGGTAGTGTGGCCTAATGGTTAGAGGGCATATTGAATTCCCTCCCCACCCCAGTGGGCAAAGCCCTAGCATGGCAGTCCACGCCTGTATGGCATCTCCCTTCAACTACCAGGGCCTGTTTCCATATTCTGCACTATAAAAACCCCCTTAGAGTTAGTCAAAGCAAGGGGAACTTCTTCTCCTTGACGTTGACGTGGGTGGGTGTCCGCCCCGTTCTACTGACTCTCTACCAGATTGGAGAACTGGTGGAATGTCTGTTTACAAAACTTGGTTGATTAAGATAAGAATCTGGTTCTTTTTCCATCCTTTTCTCCAGCAAGTAAAAATACGTCAATAAATTAAGTGATGGTCAATGTGCTGCTCTCGTTCATAGAATCATAGGATTGTAGATTTGGAAGGGACCACGTGGGTCATCTAGTCCAACCCCCTGCAATCTTTTGCTTAATGTGGGGTTTGAAACCACAACCCTGAGATTAAGAGTCTCGTGCTCTACTGACATTGCTGCCTGAGATGGCCACTCCTCTCTTCCTGACAGCAGAGCAAAACCTTGCTAAGGAATTAAGAGGCCCACGCAGAGCAATGGCGTAAAGAATTCCTGCCTTGCAACCACAGAAGACTTTTTAATTTTTGAGCTTTCCGCATGCACTGCTCTTGTGCTTCCAGTCCTGTCTCAACCCTCCCAAACCAGGAGGACTGGAATCTTGCATGAGTTTTTCAAGACCTTGCAGTCATACCTCGGGTTAAATACACTTCAAGTTGAGCGTGTTCGAGTTGCACTCCGCAGCAACCCGGAAGTAACGGAGCGCGTTACTTCTGGGTTTTGCCGCTTGCACATGCGCAGACGCTCAAAATAACGTCGCGCGCATGTGCAGAAATGGCAAAAAGCGACGCGTGTGCGCACAGACGTGCCATCACTAGATACGTTTGCCTGTAGATGTGAACGGGGCTCCGGAACGGATCCCGTTCGTATCTAGAGGTACCACTGTACTTGGAAAATAAATACAACCCAGGTGGTTAAGAAAGCCCAATAGAAACTCCATCTCCTCAGAATATTGCGAAAGAATGATGTCAATCAACATTTGATGATCTGCTTCTACCGGTCAACAATAGAAAGTGTCCTTTCAACTACATCATGGTGTGGTACGCTGGTTTGACATCAGCTGAGAGGAAGTGCCTACAGAGGGTGGTGAATACAGCACAAGATATTATGGGCTGCCCTGTGAATCCGCTGGATGAAACAGCGGAAGAACATTGCCTCAGGAGTGTGAGGAAAATTCTCAGGGATGATTCACACTGTGGCCGGCACTTTCTTGAGCTCCTGCCCTCAGGCAGAAGATATAGAAGCATGATTAGTCGCACCAACAGGGTAAAGAACAGCTTCTATCCGTGGGCTGTTAGGCTGCTGAATGAAAAGATAACAACAGGGCAACTGACTTTCGGGTTTGGTGGGTGTGCGTCAGTAAACGAGGGGAATTAAGACTAAGAGAGCTGAGTGGGGGGTGCTTGTGTAATCTCACTGTATACAAGTGACAGTGAAGTATTTCAATATTTTAGCAAAAGAGCTTTTGAGACAGGGTTTTTTCTTTTCTTCTTGTGACATTCTAGGCAGGCATAGGCAAACTCAGCCCTCCGGATGTTTTGGGACTACAACTCCCATCATCCCTGACCACTGGTCCTGTTAGCTAGGGATGATGGGAGTTGTAGTCCCAAAACATCTGGAGGGCCGAGTTTGCCTATGCCTGCATTCTAGGATTGGACTACGCTGCATGTCAGATCCTAGAATTCTCTTCCTACCCCCCTCCCTCTTGTTCAAAATTTGTTCCGTGTGTTCCAGATCTTTGGCCCCGTTCTGGTATCATTGACTTTCCGGACAGCCAAGGAGGCATTGGCATTGGGGAACAGCACCCCCTATGGGTTGGCTGCCAGTGTGTGGACGGAGACCCTTCCCCTGGCTCTGGAAGTCGCTCACAGGTAGGTTTTGTCACTCCAGTCTAGCTTTCCCAACCCACCAACACAGAAGTTTGCAAATCACCTGGGAGACTGTCTCTGATCTGTTCTATGCCTGCAGTAGAACAAGGCGGTAGAATCATGAGGTGGTAGAGTGAAATGTTTCACTTCAGAATGCAAGTGGGGAATAGCATATTTTAAATGGTCTTCTGCTTTATTTTATTTTTTAAATCTTCCCTGCAAGTAAAACAAACAAGCAGGGAGAAAGGCTCTAACCCAGGGGTAGGCAACCTAAGGCCCGGGGGCCAGATGTAGCCCAATCGCCTTCTCAGTCCAGCCCGCAGATGGTCCGGGAATCAGCCTGTTTTTACATGAGTAGAATGTGTCCTTTTATTTCAAATGCATCTCTGGGTTATTTGTGGGGCCTGCCTGGTGTTTTTACATGAGTAGAATGTGTGCTTTTATTTCAAATGCATCTCTGCGTTATTTGTGGGGCATAGGAATTCGTTCATTTCCCCCCCCCTTCAAAATATAGTCCAGCCCAGCACATGGTCTGAGGGACGGTGGACTGACCCACGGCTGAAAATGATTGCTGACCCCCACTCTAGCCTATCCTGTTCCATTTTGTGCCTAGTTTTGCCTTGCAGATAAATGCCCTTCGCCCCTGTGTTCTGAAGTGGTACGGTCCATTCTGCCGCCTCCGTCTCATTCTGCTGCCAGGCTTTGCACGGACCACGCGGAGCAATGTGAGGTGTTTTCCAAAACGCCTCGGAACCTGAGTTCCCTCAGGACATTTAAGGAGCCCTCTGTACAGGGCCGGCCTTCTCTGACCCTCTCCCATTCCACCTCCCCAGTTTGCAGGTGGGGACTGTCTGGATCAACGGCCACAACATGCTAGATGCTGCATCTGCCTTCGGGGGCTACAAGGAAAGCGGCTATGGCCGAGACGGAGGCAAAGAGGTTAGCTGGAGAAGCTGGCTTCATGCTGGCGCAGAGGGATCTCTGGGGTCTGGCTCTGGTTCGTTGGGGGGCGGGGATACAAAATAAAACAATTTGACTTTTCGCTTTTATTATCTTCTTTGCTCAGGGCCTTTTTGAGTACGTGAGACCAAACTGGCAGGCTCGCCCGCATCCCGGCGCTGTGGATCTGGACTTCAAGACCTTTGCTACCTCACAAGGGGCTGAAATCCCCTCGGTTGCTGCAGACAGTAGAGTCCCACGTTCCTCAGCGTCTGACCTGGAAGGAAACATTCCAAAGTAAGGGTGTATTGGGCCAGATCCAAACCTCGCATTCAAAGCATGTGACTCCCCCCTCCCCCCCAGAAATAACCCTGGGAACTGTAGTTTGCCGTGGGTCCTTGGAATTGCAGCACTATGAGAGGGTAACTACAGTTCCCAGGATTCTTTGGGGCTTTAAATGTGCTTTAAATCTGCCACCTAGAATGTGCCTGCTTTCACTGTGCCCCTACTCCAAACCCCCTCTCCAGAATTATGCTTTAAATGTAGGGACTTGGGGTGGGGAGGAGAATTTGCTTTGGTAAAGTTATGCAGCCCAACCAGGGTGGATAAAAATCAATGATTTTTTAAAAAATAATAATAACCCAATTTTTTTTATTTAAATCAGGTTTTTTTATTTAAATCAGATTTTAAAAATAAAATGCTTTTGGGGGTGGAAATCTTTCTAAAGATTTCTATTTAAGTTACATTGTAGTCCAACGGCTATTCATCAGGAAATAAGGATTTGTTTTAAGTTTTTCATATGTGCTAAAACTCAGTCTAAGTTTTTTTTTTATTGTTTAAGCACATCAGTTAACAAACATGGATAAATATGCTATAATGTTATTGTTTTAGTTAAATAAATTGTTCAAATTGTTACTAAGGAAATTATTATTTTTCTCCTTCCAATAAAGTAGAGAAGAAAAGTTGTCCAAATATAAACAGTTAACTTATTAAACCTCACAAGAATTTCTTAATTATCTATGTATTTCTAATATAGCAGTATAACCAAATCAGTAATTTTTGATATAACAATAAAAACTACTCTGAAAATTTGTTATTCCAAAAATGAAACCTTCATCTGGTTGTAAATATTAAGTTTATCCTAGCAAGAATCAGTCTTTCTGGAAAAAATAATGATTTAAATCAAGTCTTACTGACTAGTGATTTAAATCAGTTTGATTTAAACCAAATCTACCCTGAGCCCAGCCTCAACAGTTCTTTCCCCTAATCCTTTGCAAGCCCTTCCACCTTCTCTTTTGTGCTTATGCTCAGCAGAACCACTGGAATGGGTGGCTTCCTGAAGAGATGAATTGAGGAGGTGTCTATTTTTCCCCATGGAAGAATTCACTGTGAGAATGGGGTTACACAAGCCTTTTCTTGCGATCTTAATTCACAAACTAAAAGTCCGGGAATTAGGGGGTTTGTGTAGTAGGGCTAAGCAAGAAATCTGTGCCATTTTGGACTTCGTGACAAAAGGCGACATTCGGGAAGTGTGGCGTTTTCTCTGAACCAAGCAGCCCAGTGAGCTAGCGGCACAAAATGCTGGGCCTTTACCCCTTTCCCTTCTCCTCTGTGATGGCAGTGTGGACCGAAGCTACAAGCTGTACTACGGGGGTGCGCAGAAGAGGCCAGACTCCATGAGTTCCCGAGCCGTCCTTGACCACGCTGGCAAGATAGCAGCTTACGTGGCCGACGGGGGCATCAAAGACATCCGTAATGCTGTGGAAGCCGCCCACAAGGCTGCTCCGGGGTGAGTCTGAGCAGGGGAAGGAGGTGGGAGGCAGAGGAGAGCCACTGCCTCAATGGGAGTCAGGTAAGCAGTGGGGCCTTCAGGGTAGGGCTTGAGGGTTTGGCCCCACTCAGCAGAAAGGGACCCCAAAATGCAGACATTTTACCATTCAAAGAGGACTGTCCACATTAAGTCCATAAAGGCCTCATTCACATTTATTATTATTATTATTATTATTATTATTATTATTATTACAGTGGTACCTCAGGATGCAAACGGGATCCATTCCGGAGCCCCATTCGCATCCTGAATGGAACATAAGACGCGGTGGTGTGTCTGCACGGGTCGCGTTTTGCCACTTCCGCGCATGCGTGTGACGTCATTTTGAGAGTCTGCACATGCGCATGCGCGAGCAGCGAAACCCAAAATACAACCCAAAAGCACGCAACCTGAAACGTATTCAGCCCAAGGTATGACTGTATTAAAATTGATATACCGCCCTATACCCGGAAGTCTCAGGGCGGTTCACAGAACAAAATCAAACTATAAACCACAAAATACATAATCAAAATAAAAACAACAACCCAATAACAGCCCCGCCCCCCGCTTTTTTTAAGGGAATAGGATGTCAACCATGATACCACTTTAAACAGCCATGGCTTTCCCCTGAGAATTCTAGGAACTGTAGTTAAGGGTGCTGAGCGTTCTTCGGAGACCCCCTATTCACTTTGCAGAGCTGCAATTCCCAGAGTGGTTTAACAATCAATCCCTTTTCCCAGGGAACTCTGGGAATTGTAGCTCTGTGAGGGGAATAGGGGTCTCCGAAGAGCTCCCAGCACCCTTAACAAACGACACTTCCCAGAATTCTTTGGGGGAAACCACGGCTATTTCAAGTGGTGTCCTAACACTTTAAATGTGTGTGGTGTGGATGTGGTTTATGTCCAGAGCCCAAAAGTACTTCACTGCTGCCTCACTGCAGGTAAGACTATTCAGTCCTAAATAAATAACTTAATGTAACAGAAAATACACAAAGCTCTGCTATGGAACTGTAAAGCAGGGGGTGCATTGGTTCTCCGAAAAAGTTTCGAGGTCTCCAGGGTTCATGAGGCCCCAGATATACCTTTATAGTTTTGCCTCCGTTGTAATACAGTTCAATATTTTTTACATGCATTTGGAGTCACTGATGAATGTACAGTATGTCACTTTTTAAAACAAGAAAACCCCACTTTGATTAATTATCTGATAACGAAGCATATCCTACAAGAGTAACAAGTCTTTAAAATGTCTTAATTGACGTGACAAGATTGATTTGCTATGAACTGCTCTGTTTACAAGAACAGCAATTATGCATTGTGGTGCTTCCAAGGGAGGCCAGGGGGCAGAACTCTCCGGAATTGTGATTAGGCTCTTGTGAACAATTTTGGCACATGCACACAAACAAAAAGAGGCAGGCGAATCGCTCGTGGCATCGCGGCTCCTTTGTTTGGCCAGGTGTTTCATTTCTTGAGTCAGAGACAAGTTTTTCTTCGCCGTGATCTTGACAAACCAACAGAAGCAACAGTCTTTGCCATATTATTGGGGAAAGATTGCCGTCCTGCCCCTTGAGTCAGTTGGACTGGCCTCCTCCCCACCTCCAGGCTGACAATGGGTGGCCCGGGTTTTCAGAAGGGCTTCCTGCCCCCCCCCCTAACCTAACGTACATAGGCCTGGCTGCCTCCTGCTGAATCAAATAAATTGGTTCATCTAGAGGTGGGGAACTGGATCCATGCAGCGGGTGGAATCGTTCTCTCCCCTGCCAGTGCAGGCCAAAATCCAACCAACTGCCAGTTGTCTGATGCCACAACCAGGTGATCTTTTGGATCTTTCAAAGCCCTCTGTGCTTTGAAGCTGCAGGGGCAGGAGGCTACTGGTCTTCCGAAGCTCTCTGATCCCCAAGCTGCCATACACAGAGCTTTGTGCAGGGGCTTTGCTGATTGGCAGTGCCTGCGAAAAGACAATGGCAGTCGCCTTTCAACTGAGCCATGTTTTCACCTGTCCCACAACCTCAGGTGTGTGGCAGGCTCCGCCCTGTTCCCCTTCCAGGCATTCTGAGGCATGTCTGCAAGGTGCTGACAGACGTGCAAGTTGAGAGCCTTGCAAAGGCCTGTTTCCTGATCGCGTGCATTTGCCACAAGGTCGCTTTTGAAAGGTACTTCCAGGCTTCTTTAAATTGGCCTTGCATTTCGGACCTTATGCATGCAAAGCAAGGGCTCTACCGTTGAGACAAGGCCTCTGAAGGTACCACCTTGCAGCAGTGGAACTGAGCCTGAACAGTGCCTGGGCCTGGGGATTTGCAGGTCCATTGTTCCATAGCACAAGGAAGGTGAGATACAAGCAGGGATGACGCGTCCTGTTTTGCCGCTTGAGAAGTGCCGCCCTGCCCTGTGACACTTGGTCTGTGACACTGGCGCAGATTTCTCCTGATGCCGCATGATTTTGGCAACATCTAGCCAGAAATCAGCGCTGATGGCAGCGACTGAGGCATCAGGGTGCCCATGGAGGTGCTGTCCCTACCTGAGGCAATGGCTTTATCCCACCTAATGTCTGGGCCGGCCCTGGATGCAAGTGTAGGAAAAACCAAAGGAAAATCCAATTCCAAAACGTCTCCTTCCTCCAGAACATTTCTTCCACATAATGTGGACACACAAAGCCCTAAACACAAAGCCTTCTTGGTAGACGCACCCGCTATGTGGAACACCCTCCCACCAGATGTCAAAGAGAAAAGCAACTACCAGACTTTTAGAAGACATCTGAAGGAAGCCCTGTTTAGGGAAGCTTTTAATGTTTAATAGTCAAAACAAAAAAAAATCCTTCCACTTTTTTTTTTTTTTTTTTTTTGACTATGGCAGACCAACACGGCTACCTATCTGTAAATGTTTAATAGGTTATTGTATTTTAATATTCTGTTGGAAGCCGCCCAGAGTGGCTGGAGAAACCCAGCCAGATGGGCAGGGTATAAATTATTATTATTATTACTACTACTACTACTACTACTACTACTACTAAATGCCCAAATAGGCAAAGGAATGACTTTCCTTATTTATGCTGGGCTTTCCTTTCTTGGACAGGATGGGAAACTTGTAGGCCTCTGGAAGTTGGTGGGTGAAAACTCAGCCCCAGCCAGTGTGGCTAATGGCCAGGGATGCTGGGAGCTTCATGGATGGATGGTTTTTCTTTTGGTACACCGCCCTTCCTCCCAAAAGAGCCCAGGGCAGCAGACAACAGATGATAAAACAGTAAAAAATTATGTGTAAGAGAATGCAATACAGCTGCAGGCAAAAGACGATCTCAGTTGTAAAGCCTTGTGGAGAGATGAAGGCTGTAATCCAACATCATTCTTCTCTATTTACTGGCACCGGTTGGGGAGAGATACGCCTGGGAATCCCTATACTAGTAAAGTAACTTGGCTGGCTTTGGGTGCTACGCAGAGCGCCTTATAATTATTATAAGTTTTTAATGTTTACTGCTGTATTGTGTTTTTAATATTCGGTTGGGAGCTGCCCAGAGTGGCTGGGGAATCCCAGCCAGATGGGCAGGGTATAAATAATAAATTATATTTATTTATTTATTTATCAATATATAAATACACTGCCCATCTGGCTGGGTTTCCCCAGCCACTCTGGGCGGCTCCCAACTGAATATTAAAAATAATACAGCACCAGACATTAAAAACTTCCCTAAATAGGGCCGCCTTCAGTTGTCTTTTAAAAGTAAAATAGTTGCTTATTGCCTTGACATCTGCTGGGAGGGCGTTCCACAGGGCAGGCACCACTACCGAGAAGACCCTGTGCCTGGTTCCCTGTAACCTCACTTCTCGCAGGGAGGGAACCGCCAGAAGGCCCTCGGCGCTGGATCTCAGTGTCTGGACTGGACAATGGGGGTGGAGTCGCTCCTTCAGGTATACAGGACCTCAGCTGTTTAGGGCTTTAAAGG
This sequence comes from Podarcis muralis, assembly GCF_964188315.1. NCBI lineage: Eukaryota > Metazoa > Chordata > Lepidosauria > Squamata > Lacertidae > Podarcis > Podarcis muralis. The sequence goes on from NC_135667.1 coordinate 20,056,853, forward strand.
TCAGCACCAACACTTTGAATTGTGCTCGGAAACATACTGGGAGCCTTGGGCAGGGGATGGGCTCTTTCAGCTGCTCTGCCTCAGAGCAACTAGGCCTGAGAGTCGGCATCAAGGTAGACAGACCAGCGGTGTGATCTGGTGCAAGGCAGCTTCCCCAGTGCATAATGGGAGTTGCAGACCCCCGGGCCTTTGTCGTTTCCCCCCAGAGGGCCTTTTTCTCAAAGATGCTGAGCCCAGGGGACTTTGCTCAGGTGAGAATCTCAAAGTCCAGCAGCGCCAAAGTGGCAGCCGGCCAGGTGGTGATGTAAGCCAGCTGCAGATAAGGCACGAGGGGAAACCGGGGGAGAGGAAAAAGGAGGTTGCATTGTGCTTTGTTTCATGATTAGCATGATAAGGTGTGCGTTTTCATTGGTTTTTATTTGTCTGAAAACTGCCTAGAGGACTTTGGTCAATGGGGTGGTCTGGAAATGAAATAAAGTGGGAAGTGGGAGGAGATACGGCAGGCAAATACACCTGCTGGCTTGCCAGAGCTGCTCCGTTCTCAACCGCGACATCTCATATCTCGCAGGAGGCTGGGCTAGCAGCCTGTGTTCTCTTCTGTTGTTTAGGTTTTTTTAACAGCATCACCAGGTGTGATGCAAGTGGACAGGCCCCTGCCCTGAGGAGTTTACAGCCTAAAATTTGATGCCTATGGAGGAGACAAAGAGAAAAGGAGGGAAGGCCGGTGTAAACCGAGAAACGATATGCCACTGGTTTTGGTCCTTTTCTTAAAATAAGGATAAGGTGACACCCATAGTCATCGATAGGCCTGTTTCCTAGTAGTCGTGATAGCCAATGAACCTGCAGTCCAGCCTCAGACGCCGTATGCTTCTGAAAACCAGGTGCTTAAGACAAACACTGCGAGAGAGCGCATGCCTCCCTGCCATACCTGTCAGGCTTCCCAAAAGCACCTGGCTGTGGTCACACTGGGAATCCGGAATCAGAACTTGATGGACCAGGGCAAATTTCACGTCATGTCCCTAGTTCGGTGTGATGTGCTGAAGCCTCAGGCTCATCTGCTCCTTCCTCTCCTCTCGCACACGAGGTGGTGTTCAGCTACGTTTTATTCAGAGCAGACCTATGGAAATTAATGGACCTAACTTGGTCATGTTCCTTTATTTCAAGTGGGTCTACTCTGAGGAAAAAACTGTTGAATATTGCCCATAATGATTAGCTCCCTTCTTTCCAAGTTTGAGCCCAACCATGGTTTGCCATTTTTCCATACCCAGCAAACAATGGTTTGCACGTTTCCTGGCATAGAGCTTGATCCTAGCTTTGGTTCGCCATTTGCGGGATGAAATAGGAGACTGCAATTTGCCTCAGACCAGAAAAAGTGGAGGAAGGAATTTCCATGTGTTGAGGGGGTGGGGGAGAGGGTGGCAGGCTTACACCAGGTTTCTTTCTCTAGCTCCAAACCATTGCTGCTATTATTATTATTATTATTATTATTATTATTATTATTATTTATTACTATTATTATTTATACCCCACCCATCTGGCTGGGTTGCCCCAGCCACTCTGAGAGGCTTGCAACACATATAAAAACAGCTGGATGCTGCCTCTGAACAACCTCAAGAGTTGCTGTTTGTATGAGATTTTGGTTACATTCACCTTGACCCTACTCAGCAAGGCCCTCAACGGAGGAAGAATTAGAACGAGGCGAAGGAAGAAGATTTTGATTTACACCCACTCACTTTGGAAGCTCCAGCAGATCCTCACCCACGGCCATAGAGTGCCTGCCGGTCTCAAGACGTCCAGTTTTAGCTGGCGAGCCAAAGTTTTGTTGACAGATGCACAGCTGTGTGGCTCTTTTTCTTTTCCTCCCCAATGGCCTTTGCATCGACTTCATCCGGTTGGAACTGAATCCGCGGCAATCTTGGAAGCCGCAGAGAAGATTGCTGTTGGAAACATTGCAAAAGAGCTCCAATATTTCCTAAAGTTCAGCTTATAATAACCAACAGGTTCTTTTCATGTGGGCAGCGGCTGCATAATCCCTCCGTCGATTCAAGCATTTTCTCTCCTGTTGCTCCGTATTGTCTGGTTTGTAGGCATAAAGCGCACTGCTGAAAGCCAGCCTCGTGCAGAGCCAGCCAGATAGAGACGCAATCGCTGATCACCATGAATGCACAGTGAAAAAGATGCCTGGCACAGTGCGGGGAGGCGGGCAGGCCTTAGGGTGTTTCTGAAATATATTTTGTTTGGTTGGTTGGATTAGTTGCTGTGTTGAACTCCGTGGGACTCAATCTGGCATGAATGCTTCTTAACAAATATGCAGAGTCTGGGTGTGAGAGGCTGAAGAGGGATTTCCTGCTGCTAAGGATCACGCAGGGCTTCCTGGGCCAAGTTATGCACACAAAACCCCCAAATCAATGGGCTTGCTTAGAATCTAAAGATTGTAACTGCAATAAAAAAGTCACGCTGAGGCATTTGTATGCCTGTTACTGTATTCCATTATGAGTCATAACAGCCTGTTAATCTTTATGATCGCTTGCCTGGTAGATGCTTATTCATCTGTCTCTGGGCCTGATTCTGGCACGGAGGTTTCCTTGGTTGCATCTGGCGGGTGACGTTCTCCAAGGAACAGGAACGAAGGATCCTGGGAACTGTAGTTTGCTAAGGGTACCTGCATTGGCTCCCAGTACATTTCCGAGCACAATTCAGAGTGTTGGTGCTGACCTTTAAAGCCCTAAACGGCCTCAGTCCAGTTTACCTGAAGGAGTGTCTCCACCCCTATCGTTCTGCCTGGACACTGAGATCCAGTGCCGAGGGCCTTCTAGTGGTTCCCTCCCTGCGAGAAGTGAGCTTACAGGGAACCAGGCAGGGAGCCTTCTCGGTAGTGGCTATCTTACTTTTAAAGGACATGTGAAGGCCGCCCTGTTTAGGGAAGTTTTTAATGTTTACTGCTGTATTGTGTTTTTAATATTCGGTTGGGAGCTGCCCAGAGTGGCTGGGGTAACCCAGCCAGATGGGCGAGGTATAAATTATTATTATTATTATTATTATTGTAGTTGTAGTTGTTGTTGTTGTTGTTGTTGTTGTTATGGTACTTGGAATGGTAGTTCTGTGAGGGGCAGACTAAAGTTCCCATGGTTCCATGAATGTATGGTGTGCACAGAACATTTCCTCCTGGCTCCATTCCCCCCTCTGTTGTCCCCTCCGTAAGTCCCTTGAGGGCAGTGTTAGTTGATGGTGTTGAGAGTTGTTAGGAGACCCCTGTTCCCCTCACAGTGATGATTTCCAGAGTGGCTTAACAGCCCGTCCTTCCCAAGAGACCTGTGGCTGTCTTACATCCAGTCCACCTGACAAGCCCTTGACAACAGCCTGGCAGATTGCAGGGACAAAGGGCATCTTCAGATGCAATGAAAAGGCTTGAGGCACAGGATCTAAGAGTGGAATTAGGAAACTGCTGAGGCTGGTAGTCAATGGGCCTGTGCAGGATGGTGAGGTGAAGGGAAAGGGGCGTGATAGAGGAGATGATGAAGAAATATAGGCAGGCCTGATTTTGGCTTTAAGCCTGTGTTTCTTGAGATAAGGCAGCTTCCTTTGGCCATACCACACAGCAAACGTCTTTTGAATCCCCAAGGGATTTCTCAAAATCAGAGTAGTTTTTTGGGGGTTTGCTGATTTTACAGGGAAGCGTTAAAACTTTCACCTGGCAATGTTGCAAGTAGATATTTGGATCCTGGCCCTTGATCGCAATATCATTTCCAGTTGGGGGGAAAAAAAGGTTATCCAGTTCTCCTCCCTTTTAAGACACTATAGGGATGAACAAGGCCTGGCTTTTGACAAATAGGGTGAGATTTGATGCAAAGTGACAAGATGTAGAGGCAGCTGCTAAGATACAGGCAGCTTTGCTTCCTAACAGTGTTGGAGCGATGACATTAAGCTCAGGGGGCTCAATCCAATTCCACCTTTGCCAGATGTCCACATCCATCTTTTCTGCTATGTCATCTGTGGGAATTCTCTCTTCCCTCTGCCACCAGTTATTTCTGGCGATTCCTCCAGTGTCGTCTGTTGCTCGTTTTCCTGCCTTGTTTCTGTTCCTTTGAATGACTTTTCACGTTCTAAATGTTTTCGGTTCCTGCACTGCTCGTGTTTCCTCCTTTCTCCTCTTTTTAATTTTTTTTTTCGGCGGAGGTTCCTGGAAATCAGCCCACATCCTTGCCACTGCTCAGCTGTTTTAAGGACAGATCTGCAGCATAAATATAGAATGCATCCGATTCATATTTAAAACACATTATTTGCCACCCCCTCTAGAATCCTCAGAACTGCAGTCCGTCTGTCCCCCCCCAGCTGCAATTCCCAGAACCTTTAACAAACTACTGTACTGTTCCCAGGATTCTTTGCGGTGGGGGGAGGGAAGTCATGTGCTTTAAATGTGCCTTGGGTGTGTGGATCTGCCCTAAATCTCCCCTGTTTCTGAACAATCTTCTCTACTCTCCACCCCCCACCCGGCTGCCTGTGTTTGTCCGTTGTCTGTGCAAGTGTGAGGTGTCTGCCCACTGCCAGGCCTAGTCATGGCACATTGGTCCGGCCCACCTTTCGTTCCAAGTTGTAAATCTTGGGTCCAAACTAAGTCAAATGCACCAATGGAAAAATTAGTGCTGAGTTGCGTTAGGGTGCCGCCCTGAGCACACTTGACTTACAGAACACGACTCGCTGAACACAGTTTCTCCCTGATGAAGGGAGCAGGGAGGACAGCAGGCGGAGATTCACAGCAGAAGGTGCCATAGCTTAGTGGTACAGCGGAACCTTGGAAGCTGGCCGTAATCTGTTCCGGAAGGACGTTCGAATTCCAAAGCGTTCAAATTCCGAGGCACGGCTTCCGATAGGCTCAGTTACAGATAGGTAGCCGTGTTGGTCTGCCATAGTCAAAACAAAAAAAATTCCTTCCAGTAGCACCTTAAAGACCAACTAAGTTAGTTCTTGGTATGAGCTTTCGTGTGCATGCACACTATCTGAAGAAGTGTGCATGCACACGAAAGCTCATACCAAGAACTAACTTAGTTGGTCTTTAAGGTGCTACTGGAAGGAATTTTTTTCTTCCGATAGGCTGATAGCTAGGCTTTTTTGTGGATCGGAAGCTGCATCGGACGTTCAGGTTCTGAGGAACTTTTGAAAACTGGAACACTTACTTCCAGGTTTTCGACATTTGGGAGCCGAAACATTTGGGAACAGAGCGGTTCGAGAACCGAGGTTCCACTGTAGTATCAGGAGCCGGCCTGTGACGTTAACTCTTTTTTTTTTCCCTTCAAAGAAACCAAAACAGCACAGGCCTAGCGATCACAGCAACTCTTCCCTGGAGGTCTTGCCCCAGTGAGGCAGTTGCGAGGACTGAAGGTCCCTGCCCTCCCACCGCTCTCTAAGGCTTCTCCCCTGGGTCCTACCCCAGCAAGGCTCCTTCGCCTTGTCTCTCTTGGCTCCACCCTCTTCATTCCTCTCTCTGTTCTGGGAGACCAGAGGGGAGGGGAGCTGGTCACAGCAGGAGGGGGAGACTCCTTGGCATCTTCAGCATCCTTCACTCATCTGCCTTTCTTGCATCTCTCCCTCTGGCATTTGCCTGGCTCTTGTGGGGAATAGCAGAATGATGGGCTGGGTGGGGATCTCCCATCTGATCCGAGAGGCGCTCTTCAGGCGTTCCGAGGAAGAGCAACGAAGCCTTCTGTGGTCTCCAAAGTGCACATCGCCAGGAGGTGTGAGACCACCAGAACCCACATTTCCTCTGCCTGCCCTTTCCCCCGATCTAACACGGAGTTGGTCTCCCCAGGTGGGCGAAGCAGACGCCTCATGCCCGGGCACAGATCTTGTACTACCTGGCTGAGAACCTGGAACTCCGCCGAGCAGAGGTTGCATCGCGGCTGGAGGCGTTGGCCGGTGCCAAGAAAGAGGCGGGTCTGCAGGAGGTGGACCTCTGCGTGCAGCGGCTCTTCTACTGGGCGGCATACTCCGATAAATACGGAGGAGCTGTGCAGGTGCGAACCAGGCGGGCAGGGCCATAGAGCTAAGCACATGCCGTAGGACACTCCCCACCCCTATAGCTTTTGGGGGGCTTGGCTCTACAAGCTTGGAAAGGTTTGGGAGAAGGGCCACAACTCAGCAGGGAAGCATGGGCTTTTCAGGCAGAAGGTCCCAGCTTCAGTTCCTGGCATGTCCCGGTAAAAGGACCCAGCAGCAGAGGATGGGAAAGGCCTTCAGCTGAGATCCTGGATTAAAGAGACACGAAGCCTCCCAAGGGATGATGCAGCCCAGACTGTGGGTCAGCTGCAGTTCCTCCCAGATGCCGAACAGCTGGATGGGAAGTTTTGCACATATTTTTTGTTTGGGTGACCCTGTTTTTTAGTCTCTATCTTAGCGCAGTAGGCAGTGCGTCAGTCTCATAATCTGAAGGTCCTGAGTTCGTTCCTCAGAGAGGGCATGATATTTGGGACGCGGGTGGCGCTGTGGGTTAAAGCCTCAGCGCCTAGGACTTGCCGATCGAAAGGTCGGCGGTTCGAATCCCCGTGGCGGGGTGCGCTCCCGTCGTTCGGTCCCAGCACCTGCCAACCTAGCAGTTCGAAAGCACCTTCGGGTGCAAGTAGATAAATAGGGACCGCTTACCGGCGGGAAGGTAAACGGCGTTTCCGTGTGCTGCGCTGGCTCGCCAGATGCAGCTTGTCACGCTGGCCACGTGACCCGGAAGTGTCTGCGGACAGCGCTGGCTCCCGGCCTATAGAGTGAGATGAGCGCACAACCCTAGAGTCTGGCAAGACTGGCCTTTACCTTTATCTTTTAATGAGCACCATAGGATGTCTGCACTTAGCCAGATTAGAGAGAAAGGCAGACTTTGGGGAGCGGGCTGGATGGTGGGGGTGTCCACATGGAGCTTCCATTTGGGGGGTGGGTTTATTATCCCCTTTCACAGTCTATGTTAACCCCCCCCCCAAACCTCACTCACTGAACGCCTTCTGCTTGCTTTTCTTTTCTTTATGCTTTATTGTTCCCTATCACATCTTTACAACACCATCTTACTATCATCAAATCAAAAACATCATAAAACACATAGAGAATAGAACAACTTTCAGACAATAAGTTTCTTCATGAACATTAGACTTCCCTTCCATATCGGTTACTTAAACTTGTCTGATTTATTATTAACAGAATATTACTGCTTCGATCTATTTTTTCTTCACATATATTATCTACAGAAATTGCTCTCTCTGTTGCAGGAAACCTCTTTGTACGGTGCCTCCCTCCTCTTTCGGGAACCTCTCGGTGTCATCGGCATCGCCTGCCCCGATGAACAGCCTCTCCTCGCTTTCGTCAGCTTGCTGGCTCCTGCTGTTGTCCGCGGCAACTGTGTGGTGATGGTGCCCAGCGAGCGGTTCCCGTTACTCGCCCTGGATTTCTACCAGGTACGATTCTTTCTAGCCTATCTTGTAGATCTGGGTGCAGGGGGTCTGAGTCCCAGGGACCAAATGCAGCCCCCCAGGCCTCTCTGCCTGGTCCTTGTGACTTTTGCCAGGCCACATCCCTTACTGGCTCTGCTTAGTACCCTCCTTGAATGTTTTCGCACTGGCTGCGCCGTCCACTTTTGTCTCTGGCACCACTCACCACTGCCATGCGACCCCTGGACGGGATTGTGGCCCTCAGGGATGCAGGAGGTTCCTTGTCCCATTTGTAGATCAAATAAAGTGTATCTCTGTGTCCGCTCCATCCATTCAGATGGTCTTTTATGCAGCGGTCATTTGTTCTCATTGGATTCATTAGCATTTAAGTGTATAGATCTTAGAACCTTTGATGTGTGTGTGCGCCAAGATAATTCAAACCAGGGTATCGCTGGGATCTTTCCAGCTGGGATCTTTCCAAGTTTTTAAGGGACAGTGTAAGCATAGCTTCTACATGCACCCCTTTTCCTTCCCCTATCTGTTATTAAAATGATCCCAAATCCCCACTATAGAGGGGAAGGGTTTAGATTGGCCATGTTGCTCAATTTCATATACTCACTGCACTTACACCAGTACACCTCAGTTTTTCTCTGACTTGGATTTTAATCTGAGCCAGGGAAGAATTCAACTCCCCTCCTCCTCGTCCCATTAGCTGGCTTCCATCCTCCTCCTCCAGCTTCTCACCTTGCTGCGGTTCTGGCAGATATTAACCATAGCTTCTGGTGCACGGCTTGCTGCATTTGAAGTACACGATACCAGGAGTCAAGGGCAGGAAGGGGGAGAAAAGGAGAGACCGGCCTCCCATCCTCTTCAGTCAGTAGTAGCAACACCTGAGCAAAGTCAGAAGATGCAGGTGGGAGGAAATCAGACTGCATTGCACTTCCAGGGATCTCATTTTCAGGGCAATGGCATCCACTTTTTCATTCAGCTGGACGATGGAGGTTTCTCTTTGACCCATTTGCCTGGGGATTTCTCGCACGGTTCCCTTTTTAAAGAACTTCTGGCATGAACACAGGCAAGTGTGGCTTCTGTGGTCCCCATGAAGGAATGCAGATTCCCTCACTTGGGGAAACCCAAAGTCTGCGCTCCATAAGTTGCATAACTGAAGACAGTAGCAGACATGTACTTGGCTCTGATATGGGGGGATAATTCAGCTTTTCCAGAGAGGTGCATTTTCCCCCCCTGTTTTGCAAAGAAATGAATAAGAAGGGGGAGATGAAAAAGGTGTTGCTTAGCCACTTCAGTCAAACGTGATTTGCTAACTGGAAGGCAGGAGATGAATATAACACCTCCCCATGAATTTTTCTCTTTCGGGGAAAGAAGAAGCTTTCTCAGTTTCTCTTCCCCACCAGCCTCATTCACAAATGGTGGTGCTTTGGGGATGCAGAATGGAGGAAGTTTTGGGAGGTCATGGCACCCTTCATTTTCCTGCTTGAATAAGCATGATTTTCAAGACTGGAAACGAAAGCTTCCTGTTTTCATCCCTTCTGTTCCTAATGCAGTTCTTTTGTTCTCCCATGTACAAAATGCACCCTAAATGTTTTCTTTCTTTATTTTTTTAAATTGGGAGCGGGCAACTTTTATTTGATAGTTTATTTGATAGTTTAATAATAACTTTTGAAGGTTTCTTCCTTAAAAATATAAAGCGGTGTAGAAATGAAATTATTATTATTATTATTAATACAGAACTTGGCTTCGCAAGAGTGTAGCTTGGTGAGGTTAGGCATGTGTCACGTATAGTTGTCCAGGGAATGAACTCCTCCAATGAAATAATCCCAGGGGATGGGGGGGGCAGGGTTAGTTGAGGGAATGTGATGCAAGTTTCTATAAAATGTAGGCACAGTGTGAAGAAAGTGGTTTAAGGAAAACCGCTCTCGGAATGACTCAGACCCGCAAGAGGGCAGCAGCAGCAGCCTCCAGTGAAACAGACAAGGGGACAGTTCAGGGCAGGCAAAAGGAAGCTCTTGTTTACATATTATGGGATTAATTTGTGGAATTCTCTGTCGGAAGGTAAAAGTGATGGCTGCAGGCGTAGGCAGCTGTTGATCTGGGCCCCGATCTGGTGGAACGCTCTGTCACAAGAGACTAGGGCCCTGCGGGACTTGACATCTTTCCGCAGGGCCTGCAAGACAGAGCTGTTCCACCCTCTCTCTCCTTCTGCAATCTTCATAGAACTCTAGCCCAATGGTTGCCATTAATTTGATTCTGAACTGATTTTAAAATGTATTTCAATTAATTGACTGTGATTTCGTGTAAACTATGCTATTTTTACTGTTGTTAGCCGCTCTGAGCCCGGCTTTGGCTGGGGAGGGCGGGGTATAAATATTATTATTATTATTATTATTAGATATTAGACAGTTTCATGGAGGGTGTCAGTGCATCTGTGGTTTTCCAGGGACCGTTCAGGTTGCAGCAGCTACAGCATCTGGGACAGGTGTCTGCTCAGCCTCTGTTTAAATATTTCCAGTGAAAAGAGAGGGCATTGCCTTCCACAGCAGCCTCTCCGGAAAGTAGGAATAAATATATCCTAACAACATTCATTGAGGTTGTAGTTTTTTTTTTGTTTTTGTTTTTTTACTAAAACTGGGGTGGAGAATATTATTACTGATATCAGTACTACACTGTAAATACGTGAATACAAGTCATTAACGAAAGGAAACAAGCTGTTACCTCCGTATGTTACGTAAAAAGAAACGGCCAACACACAAACACTTTAGTAGCAAGGGCATACAGTGAATTGGCCCGTTATTCATGGATAAATGATGATATAGTAGAATAATAGATTTGTCGAATTGGAAGGGACCCAAAGTGTCATCTAGTCCAGCCCCTGCAATGCAAACCCCTGCAATATGGTTAGTGATCAATTAATTAATTAACATTGTTATTGGTACTCTATCTGTTTACCTGTACTTGAGCATGTATTAAATGAACTGGACCAGCAGACATCCCATTATCTGCATTTCATCCATTCATTCATTTTACTTGTGTGCCCTTTTTCCACCCAGAAACTCATTCTCAAAGAGCTTTTACAACCAAGAAATGGGGGATTAATTTCAAGCAAATCCTATGAAAACAATTTCACAAGAACGTAGGAAAACATAGCAGCAATTTCATAACATAGCACAACAGTAGCAATTCCATAATAACATGGCAAAACAATAGCAAATATAATAACATACAGAAACCACATTCCAATACAATATAACAAGATTACTTAAGCAGTGGTCAAGTTGCTTGCGGGGTGAGAGGGAACCGGCAACAATAGCGTTCCACAATGGCGGCCTTTTCCCACTTCTGCTTCTTCCTTTGGGTGTGTTAATCAGGATACCGGTCTGATTCGGTGTGAGGATTCGAATTTCGTTGCCATTTTTTATGTTCTCGATTTCTTCTTCATGGCCCACTTTCGGATTCGGGGGGCGGGAGAGAACCTCATGTGGCGTTTATGAAAGCATCCAAAGCAGAAACCGCGCTCTCTTTGGCAGATGTTGTATATGCATTTCCAGAATTTGTCTTGCCAAGGATTGCAAAATACAGTGCTGAGCCCAGAGTGTTTTGTCCCAATTTAGTCAAGGAATGTGGAGGAGCCTTTCTGTGAGACTCTCCATCTATGTGTCCAGGCAAAGCAGAGAGAGAGAGAGAAGGTCGTATCCAATGCTAGTCCTGTTCAGACCCGTTGAAACGAATCGGCATGATTAACTAAGGTTTATGAACTTCAGTGGGTCTGCTCAAGAACGCAACCCAGTGGAATCACCAGGCTGGTTCTAGCAGCATGGCAGAGCAGAAGCTAAAATGATGGCTCTTCATCTTCATCATGTTGTGAACCCCCCTGCCTTATTACTTCAATCTAGAGGAGAGGATGACACAAGAAACCAATCAGGTTGAGATTAGGACTCATAAGAGCAAAATAAACTTATATTACTGTATTACCATACTTCTCTAAAGTAAACTTGTTAAACTACCTACTGTAATAAAAGACCTGGAAGTCTCAGCACTGAGTCCCTGTCTGTATAATAAGTTCAAAAAGAAAGCAGCATGTGCTACAGCCCTAAAGGTAAAGGTAAAGGTACCCCTGCCCGTACGGGCCAGTCTTGACAGACTCTGGGGTTGTGCGCCCATCTCACTCAAGAGGCCGGGGGCCAGCGCTGTCCGCAGACACTTCCGGGTCACGTGGCCAGCGTGACATCGCTGCATCTGGCGAGCCAGCGCAGCACATGGAAACGCCGTTTACCTTCCCGCCAGTAAGTGGTCCCTATTTATCTACTTGCACCTGGGGATGCTTTCGAACTGCTAGGTTGGCAGGCGCTGGGACCGAGCAGCGGGAGCTCACCCCGCCGCGGGGATTCGAACCGCCGACCTTTCGATCGGCAAGCCCTAGGCGCTGAGGCTTTTACCCACAGCGCCACCCGCGTCCCCTGCTACAGCCCTACCTATCCCAAAACTCTCAGCCCACCTCTATAGTAACTCTAGGGTTGCCTGGTATTTCCCAGACGTAGCCCGAATGCTGCAGCTGGAAGCAGTGCCTGGGCGAAAATCACCGAAAATCCAGATGTATGGCAACTGCAGTGTAGATTTTGGTGTGTGACCTTAAAAATAGCTCAAACTTTGTTTATTCAGATCCTGCCAAAAAAGCTCAACAACTTTGGCCAAATTTTTTTTTTTAAGTTCAAAACAACTTTGGCCAAAACAACAACAACCCTAAGTAGTTCATCAAGTAGGACACCATCTCCATTTGATCTATGTGAGTTGGCGGTTTTGCCTTATCACCATTGTTTAGTATAAAGGTAAAGGGACCCCTGACCATTAGGTCCAGTCGTGACAGACTCTGGGGTTGCAGCGCTCATCTCGCTTTATTGGCCGAGGGAGCCGGCATACAGCTTCCGGGTCATGTGGCCAGCACGACTAAGCCGCTTCTGGCGAACCAGAGCAGCGCACGGAAATGCCGTTTACCTTCCCGCCGGAGCGGTACCTGTTTATCTACTTGCACTTTGACATGCTTTCGAACTGCTAGGTTGGCAGGAGCAGGGACCCAGCAACGGGAGCTCACCCCGTCGCGGGGATTCGAACCGCCGACCTTCTGATCGGCAAGTCCTAGGCTCTGTGGTTTAACCCACAGCGCCACCCGTGTCCCTATTGTTTAGTATACTTCGATATTAAGAGACACCAGGACACCAGGAATGATAGCTATTAGCAGCTTGAGAAAGAAAAGAGAGTAACTTCCTGATTCTGCACCACAGAATGATGTTCCTCGTGTCCATTTGTTAGAGAAACCTAAAACTATTAGCCTTTAAAGTACCACAATCCACATATATAAATCGGGAGGCGAGAGCAGAGCTACACGTCCACCTTCCTACTTTGCCACATGTGTGAATGCGCCCCCTCAGGAAAGTAAGGATGCTGCAAAACATTTTGTAGCTGGGGCAACCAATGGCTCTTTAGCATAGAAAGCTGTGCAGCTGAAAACATTGAGGATGACAGCTGCAACGGCAACTGGTTTGAGAACAGACAAAAAGACCAAATAAGTCTTATCCCAAGGAGAGACAGGGCGTTTCTCCAATTCCCTGCACAGACTCTTCAAGAGGTTCCTGCCAGCAATGCAAACTCCTTTTCATCACTGATGCAGGAATGTACCACTATCTAGTTTGAAATTATCTGTTACTGGCCACTAGGATTAGTTCAACAATTTAAGGGGGAAATCAGTCTTCTCCTTGTCAAGCTCTTGGGGCCTCTTAAGCAGCAGGTGCTCAGAATAATAAACAAGCTGTAACTCCCTTTCCATTTTTATTTTTAAAAAATCTATTTGTACTACAAGCAACTCCCCATTAATGCGGAGGTTACATTCCGGGCCTCCATGTGTGCCAGTGAAATTCGCATAAATGGGAAGCACCTAGTGGCTCGCGAGGAGACCCTCCCTGGAATCCGAAGAGGACATTTTTGGACTCCAGGGAGGGTCTCCTCGTAAGCCACGAGGACTCTCCAAACTTAATCAAGTTTATAATACCAGCAGCTCAACAGGTAACAGTGAAGAATTCAAAGATGGCTGGCTGCTTAATCCCAAATCAGTGGTATTGGGAATTATGGCAAAGAGCAATTATTGGAATACAGCATTCATTCAAACAAGGGCGTGGCAAATAATTTAGATTTTTACATGTTCTGGCATGGCTTCATAACCTACTAAATGTGAGGAACCTCTCAGATGTTGCTAAACTGCTGCTTCCATCAGCCTTGTCCACTGACCATGCTCACTGGGGGTGATGGGATTTGTAGTTCAACATCTAGCAGGACAAATGTTCCCCACACCTGACCTACACAAGGGAGAAAGGGCTATCAAATCCCTTCTAAAACCTTTATTTGAGTGCGGAAGTCCATCTGGAAGAGTAACTGCCTATCTTCACAGTGCGGACACAAATTGTACAGAAAGGATGTCAGACAAAGCCAAGATGGGAAAGAGAAATGAACACAGAACTTAAAACTATTGCTATATATTGCTGCGTAAAAGCCTCTAAACCAGGCATAGGCAAACTTGGCCCTCCAGATGTTTCGAGACTACAATTCCCATCATCCCTGACCACTGGTCCTGTTAGTTAGGGATGATGGGAGTTGTAGTCCCAAAACATCTGGAGGGCCGAGTTTGCCTATGCCTGGTGTAAGCAACGGCTTGCAGCTTTCTGTTCTTTCTGGTTTGGTGTTCATTTTTATTACTCTAATAAAAAAAATGTGTTTATACAAAAATCTGGGAGGGAGTTATAATTTTCCCCTTGAGAGAACTAAAGGCTTATAATAACAAGTGGTTTCAAAATTACGCAGTGACTTATTCATAAATCACTGTCACAAAAAGCTTGTAAAATTGCTGGCAGGAACCCTTTGGGATTCTCTCTCGCTCTCTTATCCCACTTTAACAGTCATGGTTTCCCACCCTACAAAAAACAATAGTAAATCCTGGAACTGTAGTTTTGGGAAGGGTATTCTAGCAATTCTGAGCACCCTGAACAAACTACAGTTCCCACGATTCTTCAGGAAAGCCATGATTGTTAAAATGATACAAGTGTTTGCTTTAGCCCAGGTTTCCTTTACCTGGTAAGGAAAATGCTATGATTTTCCCATGAAGGAACATGTAGCTGTCATTATTCTGAAGCAAGAGCCGTCTGCAATGTTCAGGAATTGAATCCCCAACTACTTTTACATGGAATGAAAAGGAGCACACATATATCTGTGGGACTGTATGCTTCTGGAGTGGATGGTGTTTGCCCAATAGTACAGTGTCTGGGTTTTCGGTTTTGTATATTTTCTGACAGATGGCTAAGTGGAGACAGCTGGTAACATGCAGTTGAAAGTCAATGCCCCAGATTTCTTCCTTTTCTACCCTTTTCCCACACAAGATCTGAAAAGTTACATTATCCCTCAAATGTCGATGCGCATTCTGCACAGTCCATTCTCTTCCGTGGCACACCTGAAGTATTCCAACATGTTGTGGATCTCTCCCAGTAGTCCTCTGGGACCCAAATGGGACAAAAAAGTGTGCAATTTAGAACTTCAAACTCTTAACACCAGCCAGAAGATTTTGGAGCTGTAGCCAATAAAAGAAATTTCAGGCACTTTTGTATAGAACCCAAGGACAATGGGGTTATTGCATTATTTTTTAAAAAAACAAAAAACCAGATATTACATAATCCTTGGTGTGTTACCAATAAACCCATATTTTAAAATGTGTTTCCAGTTTGCCTCATAGCCTATATGGGACCTTTGAAATCTTACCTCCAATATTTATTTTGGTGCCGGCCAGTACAATGGTGCAGTCAGGAAATAGTTGCAGAGGCAGTACAGGGCACAGTTATTAATTGAACAAAGCAACAACTGCGTTAGCAGGTCTCATCCATGCTACAATGAACTAACCTCCCAGGCTCTAGTCATGTGACTAGAATTCTCTAGGAGTTTGTCTTAAAGTGCCAGTCACCTTTGCAACAAATGGCATCCATCTCTTCTCTGTCAGGTACTAGATACTTCGGACGTCCCTGGTGGAGTAGTGAACATCATCTCTGGCAACCGGGACCATTTGAGCCGGGCCTTAGCCGAACACCAAGATGTGCAAGCTGTGTGGTACTTTGGCTCTAAGGAGGTGAGTATCCCTTACAAATACTGTGGCAATCTAATGCAGTGTCCCTGGGAGGAAAAATGCAGAATATGCTACCAGAACAGAGCTGAGCTTCCCGAGAATCTCTGCTTTCGTTCTGTATAAATAAAGCAAGTTCCAGATCCTTGCATATGCAAGAATACACCTTCTCCTCTCAGGGAAATGAAGTCATCATCAAGGCTGTACAGTGGTACCTCAGGTTAAGAACTTAATTCGTTCTGGAGGTCCATTCTTAACCTGAAACTGTTCTTAACCTGAAGCACCACTTTAGCTAATGGGGCCTACCGCTGCACCGCCGCCGTGCAATTTCCGTTCTCTTCCTGAAGCAAAGTTCTTAACCCGAGGTACTATGTCTGGATTAGCGGAGTCTGTAACCCGAGGTACCACTGTATGTGCTTATTTCTGCACCATGAAGAGGTGAATTCTGTGACCTGTGTAAAAGCACACATGCATGGTTTCTCACGTTGCATGAAGCTCTGCATTTTTAGTATGAAAGAGCAGTATGGGAGTCGTATTAGCACATGTTCAATTGCTGGCATCTACTGGGTTAGAAAACACCCTATACCTTGCACAGCTGTTGCCACTCTGTGTAGACATTGCTGAGCTAGAGGGACTTGGTATCCTGTGGCCTCACAATGCAACACACAAACAAGACTTTGCAAAGTATACAGGTAGAAAAGCCACAGCAGCGAACACACAGAAAAATTAAGCAGCTGCTCTGTGATGCCCTAGCTGGCCAGTTAGCTCAGTTGGTTGGAGCGTGGTGCTGATAACCCCAAGGTTGCAGGTTCGATCCCTGTATAGAACAGTTGCATATTCCTGCATTTCAGGACTATATGTTCCTCAGGGTCCCCTTCCTACTCTTGGATTCTATGGTTACCAACTTCATTAATGGTAGCATTGAAGAAGGTCTCCAGCGCTCACCAACACTGGGGCAAGGTGCAAATCAATAGGAAATTAGTTCCAAAGTTCTGGGGCCGCCACCGAGAAGGCCCAGTTTTGTGTGTGTAGGTCAATCTAACCGATATTTTGAGGCGGGAACTGAGGGCCCACCAAAGCAGAACTTAGGCTGGTGCAGGACTATATGAGTGAAAATGGTCCTTTAAATAACTTTGCCCCAAGCTCTTTAGGACTCTGAACTTTTAAAGGAAGCTTTGCCCACAGCCAGCACAGCTTCAGAGTTATGCTTCAGACATCTGGCTTTCCCCAGCATCCAACAGGCCGAATTTTGTGCCAGCTGCAATTTACAGCCCTTCAGAGCTAAGCCCATGTGAAAATACTGGTATATACAAAGTAGAAAAGTCAGGGGTTATCTTGGAGCGAATGTTTTGAATAATTTTCTATATATAGCTGACAGACAATGAATTGGAAGTAACCCCTTCCTTTTTCCCATTCTTTTTTGCTTTGTATACTTTATTTCCTTATTTTATTTCCCTTTTCACAAGTTTTAAACCTTTTCTTCCTCTTTCTTTATCCTTGCTTGTTTTTAAGCATTAGAAAAGGATATTTTGTACTAAATTGTGTGCATGTGGACTTAATAAACTTACAATAATAATAGAGCCAGCCCCAGGTGAAGTCCATTCCAGTAGCCTAGTTTTGGAACTAACCAGTCTGGCACAGCTGCATTGGTCTGACTGACCCCCCAAAGGCTCACTCCTCCATTGTCTTCTGAGATAGACATATGCCAACAAAAACAGGGCACGGATGACTAAGAGCGAGTCCAACTGCTCCAGACAGGGTTGTGACTGGTGTACAAGCTTGAGCTCGTAGAAAGTCTTCCTGCCTATAGCTGCTACCTGCGACTCACTAGATGAGGATGAATCCAGGAGTCCCTCCCAAGCTACCAGGCAGATTAATTTTCAGCTTCTCTTCCTACCTATTAGTATACTGGCACATCTCAACCTCCATCAGTAGCTGTGTGCACATCATACATTTAAAGCACATTTCCCCTCCCTCCAGGAACTGTAGTTTGTTCAGGGTGCTGGGAATTGTAGCTCTGTGAGAAGTAAACTACAGTTCCCAGGATTGGGGGGGGGGGGTATATGCTTCAGATGTATGGTTAGTATGCAGCCAGTGTTTCTCATCTGTAGAAAGTCTGAGAACGGATTGTCTGCTTCCAAGAAATCTGCTGCTTCTGCATTCTTGTCTCAATACACAGAAGTGTGTCAGGGGAAAATATAGCAAGGCTACAGGACTCTCTGAAATTGGGGTTTTTTTTAATTGAAGCCAGAGCCCATTAAGTGGTCTCGGCTCAACCTGAAAAGCAATTTTATTCTGTCCACCAATGGCCCCTATAGGTAAAGGTAAAGGGACCCCTGACCATTAGGTCCAGTCGTGGCCGACTCTGGGGTTGCGGCGCTCATCTCGCTTTATTGGCCGAGGGAGCCAGCGTACAGCTTCCGGGTCATGTGGCCAGCATGACTAAGCCGCTTCTGGCGAACCAGAGCAGCACACGGAAACACCGTTTACCTTCCCGCTGGAACGGAACCTATTTATCTACTTGCACTTTGACGTGCTTTAAAACTGCTAGGTTAGCAGGAGCAGGGACCGAGCAATGGGAGCTCACCCTGTCGCGGGGATTCGAACCGCCAACCTTCTGATCGGCAAGTCCTAGGCTCTGTGGTTTAACCCACAGCGCCACCCGTGTCCCCCAATGGCCGCTACCTAGGTTTAATTAAGGTGCAGCCGAGAGAGAGAGAGAGAGAGAGAGAGAGAGAGAGAGAGAGATTGAGATTACTGCTTTCAGGCTTCGCATGAAAGAGAAACCATGTGTGAAGAAAAAGGTTATGTAACATTGTTTAATGATTTTTTTAGGTTTTTGTGGAGTAATGCCCAAGCCCAGCCCTTGATAATAGTGAGGCCTTTATAGGGAGGTAGTGCATTGCCTTTATTATTCAAGCCTGGCAATCAACTGTGTTTGAGTGAGATAATAGTTCTGGAGAATCCAAATATCTCTAAGAGCAGTAACAACTTTGTATTCTCCAGAACCATCCCTATTCTCTCAGGAGCAGTCTGGAGGCCAAAAGTACATTTTACCTCACCCGAACGCAGTTTGTCATGGTTTCCTCAGGGAGAAAACCAACAGTGACGGACAAACGTCTCTGAAAGACACCATGCCTGCCACTACGGGTGTTACACTGAGATCCTCTGACGGGGCACTTGTGGTGGCTCCCCATTCCCCTGAGGTTCGGCTTTAGTGTGGCAGGCCTTGCCCTGTGGAACTCCCAGCCTGTATTGGTTTGGCAGAAACCACCCCCTTCCTCCTTTTATACGTCTTCTGAAAACTGTACTGTTTAGACAGGCCTTCACAATCTGAATTTTTCTTTTGACCAACCAGTATTTCCTGATGTTTCTATTTTGTTTTAGAGATGTTTATGAACTGATTCTTTGGAATTTTTTATGTTCTGTGAACCACCTTGATATATATACAATGAAAGCACAAATTATAAAATTTCACATTAATAAATATTTTTTATCATTTGTTAGACGTTATTAGTCGCTTGTTACCTTAAAGGTCACCAAGTGATTTACGTTTAATAATATGTGAATAGGCCTAAGGCCAGCAGCACACAGCAGTCTTGACAAACTGCCGACCCCCATGACCGCGATGGGGCACACTGCTGATGCTATGGGCCCCATTTAGGGGTTTGTGACCCTCACCAGGTAGATCACTGTTCAAGGGCATACTCTCAGCTCATAGGGCATGATGCTGAGGCCTGTCAAGACAGCGGGGCTGAGCACATACATGAGAATATTTCCCAGAAGCCTCTGCAGTGGGCATGAGTTCCACATGATAGATAAGTCAATTGGGGGCAGAAATGACCCCTGAAGATCAAGAACTTTTTAAAAAAAAGACACCTCTGCCCGAGATCAGTGAAGGTACCCCTTAACTTGGAAGAGTTCCAATTCCTCTGCTTTATTTTGTTTTTATTTCCTCTTCCGCCTAGGGTTCTGCACTTGTTGAATGGGCCTCGGCTGGGAACCTGAAGAGGACCTGGGTGAATTATGGAGCGGAGGAGCGTTGCTGGGCTGACCCACGAGAAGGGGCTGGGGAAGAGTTTCTCTACCAGGCCACGCAGTGTAAAAGCGTTTGGATGCCCATGGGCGATATATTTGCCAACTGAGCCGCTGGATCAGTGGGGCTGAACTGAAAAGCAATCAGGGTTGGGAAACATTGAGATTGAGAATAAACATCGTTTGGTAGTTTTTTATATATAAGAAAACCCCTCTGCTGTGGAAATGTTTCTATATTTATACCTGGTTGAATCTGTTCCTTATCCAGGAGAATCAATGGTTGCCATCTTCCCTTGTCCCATTCACAAAGCTCCACTCCCTTCCAATAAAACCAGCCCCCTGCCCTGCCATGTAGGGATTAGATCAAGGGTTCAGAACTGGATGTGGGCCAAATCCTTATCTCCCCTCCGCCAAGCCCTGCAGACTAGGCAGGGGTGCTCACCTGTCAGCCATGAATATCACAGAGACGTCAGGCAACTCATTTTTGCTCCATGTAATTCTCTGAAGCCCTGACAATCAGGTGACAGGCAGGTTGGTGTGGCTTGGCCAAAAGAGCTTCGCAAGCCAGAGGTGTCCCCCCCCCCCGGCACTAGTTAAACCAGGATGAGGAACCTGTGGCACTCCAGATGTTGCTAGACCAGCATGGCTGATGGTCAGCAAGGATGGGAATTGTAGTACTGCATCTGGAAGGCCACAGGTTCCCCAACCAAGTTAGGCAGATCACTCTTTATTTCCGCTGGGTGTGTGGCACTGTGGGTTAAACCACAGAGCCTAGGGCTTGCTGAACAGAAGGTCGGCGGTTCGAATCCCCGTGACGGGGTGAGCTCCCTTTGCTCGGTCCCTGGTCCTGCAAACCTAGCAGTTTGAAAGCACGTCAAAGTGCAAGTAGATAAATAGGTACTACTCCTGTGGGAAGGTAAACGGCGTTTCCGTGTGCTGCTCTGGTTTGCCAGAAGCGGCTTAGTCATGCTGGCCACATGACCCGGAAGCTGTACGCCGGCCCATCTGCCCATCACCTGACATCATTGTGGTGTCAAGGGATGCTGCACTTGGAAGCCCCGCTTGCTGGGACTTCAAAGCGCAGAGAGCAGCGCTGTGGCAAAGCTCACAAACAACTGCGCCTTTAACCTTCTGGTTTTTCAGAGGTCGAAAGGAGCAGTACAAAGGTGTTTCAGAGCACTGGATAGAAGAAGAAGAAGAGTTTGGATTTGATATCCTGCCTTTCACTCCCTTTAAGGAGTCTCAAAGCGGCTAACATTCTCCTTTCCCTTCCTCCCCCACAACAAACACTCTGTGAGGTGAGTGGGGCTGAGAGACTTCAGAGAAGTGTGACTGGCCCAAGGTCACCCAGCAGCTGCATGTGGAGGAGCGGAGACGCGAACCCGGTTCACCAGATTACGAGACTACCGCTCTTAACCACTACACCACACTGACTCTCCCCACCCAACCACTCCTTGAGCAAGGCACTCTGCCACTGCCCATTGTTTTTTCATATTTTCAAATTGCCAACTGAAAAGGAAAATGGAGAACCAAACTTGGGCTGGGAAAATGAAAAAAGGGGCGGGGGGATTGCCAGATCATTCTTGCCCCAAGCCAAGTGTTCCTTGGTATGGGTGGGAAACCCCCGCCATGCCAGCTGCTCTCCGACTCTGTCTCCTCCTTTGGCATGGCACTGCTCATAGCAGGGGGCTCATTCTGTCCATGTTCTCATTTGCAGAGTCCCTGCTCAATTCTGGAGCCTGACTGGGGGAAAACAACAACACCCCGCTGTTGAGGTTTTCTGATGCTTTACCATTTGGGGTGGGAGATGGTAGCGGTGTGATATTAATCAGAAGCGGCTGTGGTATTTCAAACACTTGCTCTGAAGAGATATAAAGGTCAGAAGGATGGTGGGTTGAGCTGGGGGAAAACAGTTCTGAGAGGCGTTCTCTGTTAGTCAGAAATGGAAAGTCACTTGTCCTTTTTGCAGCCTGTGTTGAGGTCTCATGCAAAGGTTTGGTGAGGCGGTTGAGAGAGAGAAAGAGAGAGGCGTCGTGCAGTGGTTAGGCCATTGGGCTTAAAGGTGAGAGGCCTGGGTGTAAATCTCCCACTCAGCCATGAAACTCAATGGAACATCATACGCAAGTTGTCTGACCTACTGCGGTTGGAGGGAGGCAGTAATTCTTCTGAATATCAGTTGCTGGAAACCACAGGAGGGGAGGGTGCTTTTGGGTCCCACTTGCGGGTTTCCCCAGGCAACTGGTTGGCCACTGTGGGGCTAGATTGGTTACTGGCCTGAGCCAGCAGCCCCTTCTTATGTTTGTTATGATGGGGTTCTTGTGGGGATAAGACTGGACACACAATTATACAGTCCATGAGCTCCTAAGAGGGAGGGTGAGATACAAACTGTCATATAAGTAATTGAATCTAGCACAACTGTTAGAAACTTGGATGCCTAAGGTTGGAAAAGCGTCCAGTTTGGAAGACCAGAGGGATCCTACACACAACTGTTGCCGCAACTGACCTTAATAGATTGGGGAACTGAGCCAAAACATATCAAAATGAATTTAAACATGGACAAAAGCAAAGTTATACACTTAATCAGGAAGAACCAGATGCATAGATAATAATAATTTATTATTTGTACCCCGCCCATCTGGCTGGGTTTCCCCAGCCACTCTGAACAGCTTCCAACAAAGATTAAAAATACATTAAAATGTCACACATAAAAAACTTCCCTAAACAGGGCTGCCTTCAGATGTCTTCTAAATGTCAGGTAGTTGTTTATCGCTTTGACATCTGCTGGGAGGGCTTTCCACAGGGCAGGCGCCACTCCCGAAAGACCCTCTGCCTGGTTCCCTGTAGCTTTGCTTCTCGCAGGGAGGGAACCGCCAGAAGGCCCTTGGCGCTGGGCCAACACCCTGTTTGCCAGTAGTACATGTAAAAAGGATCTAGGGGTGTCTTAACATGACTCAGTGGTGTGATGCAGCGGCAAAAAAAAAAAAAAAAAAGCTAATGTTCTTCTAGGCTGCATCAGCAAAGGTGTCCAGATCAAGGAAATAATAGTCCCGCTCTATTCTGCCTTGGTCAGACCACACCTGGAGTGCTGTGTCCAGTTCTGGGTGCCACAATTTAAGAAGGATGTTGACAAGCTGGGACGTGCGCAAAGTTGGGCAAGCAAGATGATAAAGGGTCTGGAAACCAAGCCTGTTGAGGAACGGTTAAGAGAACTGGGTATGTTTAGCCTGGGGGAAAAGGAGACTGAGAGGAAATATGATGGGCTCCTTCAAAGATCTAAAGAACTGTCACATGGAGGATGGAACACGTTTCTTTTCTCCTGCTCCAGACGCTAGGACCCAAATCGATGACATCAGTTTACAAGAAGGGAGATTCCAACTAAACATCAGGAAGAACTTTCTGACAGTAAGAGCTGTTAGACAGTGGAACAGACTCCCACAAGAAGCGGTGGACTCTTTCATTGGAGGTTTTAAAGCAGGGCTTGGTTTGGGATTTAGTTTGAGGTTTTAAAGTAGAGCTTGGTTTGGGATTTTCTGACTGTTGGAGCTGGCCCCACATAGTTTTGTGGTTTTTCAGACGTCCACCCTGGGGCAGCAGCTGAGGAGGGGTAACTGAGGGGCCTTGCCCCACCCCAGGGCAGGAGCAGTTTATGCTACTCACCCTGGATGGAATGTGGAACAACATATGACGCCAGATAGAGCCGGTCACAATTACTGATTTATAGAGATGAGAAATGAACCATAGAGAATGAATTTGTTGGAACCATCTGCATAGGTGATAACCATCTGGAACAGCTATACCTAGGGGGCTGATCAATATCCATTGTGTTGGGCTTTCTTTAAAGCTGGACTTTCTGAGCACTGCTGGGATTCTGAACAGGGAAAGCACGGGAGGAACATCTTTATGAGCACAGCTTGCATATATGAGAAGAGAGAGCAACTAAAATGGGGCTATTTCCACAGAGTAGAAGCAGCCTGAGACTTGGCTCTGCAGTGGATGAGACTGAAATTAGTGGGAACCTTGAGAGTGAAAGCGACCAGGTGATGCTGGAATTTGTAGTGTTATCTAAACCTCAGATTTCAGGACAGTTGGTTTTAATAAGCTTTGATAAATGATTATCAGGATGATGCCCATGGCTCAATAATCCTGGTTGGCAACGCAGAGTCCACGACAAGCAGAAGAAACTCAAAAAGGAGCTACTAAACAGGGCAGAATTTTTAAAGGCAATTCTACCCAATTCCTGCTCTCTAAACAATACAGAAACGAAGATGCAGCCTGCCTTCGAAAGTTGCGCTTCGAATTTTGCAACACAGTTCTCAATTCGCATAATGTGTACAAAAATGCACATACTACATGGATAAAAATGTAGTTTATTTAGAAGTGTTGATAGTTGCTGGGAGAATTTCTATTCACCTGTGTATAAAAATACGATTCCCAGAGTTCCCAGGTCAAAGGGATTGACGGTTAAATCTGGGAAAGATTGTGACTTCCTATATGCTGTTAAGAATCTGCTTTTGTCGCTTTTCTCAAGTTTAGGTCCCGCCCTGTGAAACCAAGGAAGTTTCCTGGTTTGAGACTAAGTTTGGGGAAATTTTACCAGAATGGGAAGGCGTGTGAGAGTTCAGCAAGAGAGCACATGAATTATATATACCAGCTGGCGAATTCAATCCCTGACTTAATCCCTTAAATAAATGGAAAGGCTGCATAGCTTGCAAAGATCTGTTCCTGGAAGCTTGCAAGGGCTGTAGCCAATAGATCTATTTATTTATTGGATTTTTGAAAAAAATGCTGTTATGGTCACTGATGATCTGACAAGGCACTTTCATAGGCTCAGTAATGGGGTTTTCCCAATTGTTCTACCACTGTGGGAACTTCAGCTAAATCAACACAATGCAAGGGGATTCCCTGTCTCATTTCACCCACCCCACTCAGTCCCCCATATCCTACCCTGTTCCCACCCCTGTATTAACAGAAGAACAATAATTTACAGTATAAGGAATGCAGACCATGTATCTATCAAATAACTATAACCCTTCATATCAAATATAATAAGGGGGGAACAGAAAGGCAAGTGTCATTATTCGAACAACTTATAACAGAAGAAATAAATGCAGAAGTACAACAACTCTTCTTTAAAAAAAAAACCCCAAAGGTTCACCCTCTCCCCCCAAAACTCAGACCGATGCGAGTAGAGAATGCTCAGTGGTCACCGAATGCTGGGTGTTAGAACTGATGGACCTAAAAATGAGTTGAGGGGGGAAATGACACAGCTAGATTTGTAATCTATGAGAACAGTAGCCAGACAGGGTGGGCTTAATCAGGTGAGATTTCACCTTTTTGCACCCAGAAAGGGAAATCTAGCCACAATCTCTGTTAATAATTGGCTTGAATCTGCCAAAGGACCGCTCAGCCCTGTGAGGTAAATTAAGCTGAGAGTGAGTGACTGGCCCACAGTCACCCAGTGGGCTTCATGCCTGAGTGGGGATTTGAACCCTGCTTTCTCGGGTCCTAGTCCAGCACTCTAACCACTGCACCACACTGCCTCTTGCACACAGATACACACAGAGCTGGTGATGATGGGTTTTAACAAAAGCCATTGTCACAAGCCTTCCTCCCCCCCCCCCCCGGCTTGGGTTTGGAAACACATCCACCTCCAAGCTTTTCCGCCTCAACACTCGTCCTGTGGGTCGCTTTGTTGCTGCTATTTCAATGTGTGTTTATTTGCTGCCTCTTTTCTTTCGAGCTGTGCGCTTCCGGCACTGAAACGCAGAAAACCTTTTACCTCAAAACCACCAAGCTGAATGTTCTGCGAAGTGTCTGGCTGCTGGAGCGCAGTCGGAGGAAGAGAGGCTGAGGTGTTGAAACCTGTGGTTGATTTCTAAGAGGGGATGTGCTGAAGCCTACCAGGAATGGAAACCACATCCCAACCCATAACCTAAAAGCCATCTCCTTTAACCTTAGGCTTGGAGGGACAGGTTGCTCCCCTGCACATCTTCAGAGGGCCTTTCTGTTGTGGGAATGGGGGCAATTGGCAGACCCCCAGCCGGCAGCCGGTCGAACTCCAGTCCTCAGTTTTGCATCAAAACTGTGACTCAGAGCTTCAGTAGCTGAGCATGCAAGCCAGCAAAGATAACAAACAAAGGCATATGCAAAGCATATTTACAAGCAGTTTATTCAGGACAAAGAAAACATGTCTGCTCTCCTTCATGTCCAAGCAAGAAGCGGCATAAAGCAAAAGCTATACACAAACGGAAGTTCCCAGCAAGCTGTGCTGGAATGTAAACAGACATGTGACATACAACAGCTCCACACAGCTGTTTAGGTGGAACAGAACATCAAAATCCTAACACTTTCTTCCTGCCTCACTTCTTATTTTCCAGGACTGAGCCCCAGGCATCAAGTACAACTGCTTCTATGGCTAAAGGCAGCAGGTTGTGGGGCTGACATTTTCTGGGGATGCTGAGCTTTGGGTAGGGTGGCGACTTATGCATCACCAAAGGAAGGCCGGTGTTTGCATAAAGTCTGCATGTGCTAGTAATAGGTGCAAATGTAGAAGGAATTGCTAGGATTTCCAAAGAAATACAACCTAGCTCACTGGAGCAGGTAAGATGGTAAACAGGTGACCTGCTGCAGGCCTGATGCATCTGCTATCTGGATGTAACTAACCCGTGGATAGTGAATCAGGTCAAGAGGGTCTTAATCTTTCCCCAGGACCATTTTGTGGGAATGTTCAGGGAGGCAGGAGAGGATATATTGTTTATTAATATCCTTCCTCACTTGCGCTAGCAAGTTCTATAACTTAGCAGAGTTTTACATTCCCCTTTTAAATGCACAGCAGGTAGCTGGTTGCAGGCTTGTTTAAGCCTGATAATTTCCCTTATGTCCCTCTTAAAAGAATAAAAGAATAAACACGCCACAATCTTGTGTAAAGTATATAAAAGAAGTTTACTCACATCATCTGTTGGATCTCTGAAGGCAGACTTAGTTACAAAGTATATACATGTGGAACTATCCCATGGGTAGGCAAACTAAGGCCCGGGGGCCAGATGCAGCCCAATCGCCTTCTAAATCCGGCCCATGGACGGTCTGGGAATCAGCCTGTTTTTACATGAGTAGAATGTGTCCTGTTGTTTAAATGCCTCTCTGGGTTATTTGCGGGGCCTGCCTGGTGTTTTTACATGAGTAGAATGTGTCCTGTTATTTAAAATGCCTCTCTGGGTTATTTGTGGGGCCTGCCTGGTGTTTTTACAGGAGTGGAATGTGTTATTTGTGGGGCATAGGAATTCGTTCATTATTATTTTTTCGAAATATAGTCCGGGCCCCCACAAGATCTGAGGGACAGTGGACCGGCCCCCTGCTGAAAAAGTTTGCTGACCCCTGATCTATTCCATATGTAGATAATCCCAGTGTGCTGTGTTGGCTGAGAGCCAACAGAGCAATTCTAGCTAAAAGCTGCTCCAACGACAGAGGAGGTCAAAGAGGGAGGGCGTGCTGTGTGACTTGCCCTTTTGTTACCTGGACAGGTAAGGTCACACCCACCTCTAGTCACATGCAAAAGGAAGTATGTCCCAGACAGGAGGAAACCAGAAGTTTTCGACTGGCTGGACCAAACATTCCCCTGCATGTCCACTCTAGGAAAACACGGAATGTTGTACTTGACTGCTACTTATGTATCACATCCCACACATTTCCCTAATCAAACTCCCCACCCACCGTTTCCATTGTCCAACTTCAGTTTTGAGGATTGGGACATGTAGATAAGGAAAACAGAGGCACAAAGAACGTTGAGGGGGCCTGACGCAGTGTCTTGACATCGTGCACGTGACATCACACAATGTCCTGATGTCACACGTGCGACGTGCACGATGCCGCTCTGCACCTGGCCTCGCATTCAGCCTTGACAATGGGGGCCCCTGGCTCCCTCAAAAAAAAGTTTGAGGGGGCCAAAAGAGCCTCGCCCCCTCTGGAGCCAGCACCTATGCAGGAAAACTTTACCACCAACCTCTTTCCTCAACATCATGGTACCAATGTGATTCACATTCCCCCTTCTCAGCTGTTTCTTTTTTTAAGTGCAAGACAGATGCTATTCACACGTGCACACACACTTACAATGTCTCACGTCCCAGAGGTGTGCTCAGCTTGCAGTAGCAACTGGGCTTTTAGTGTTGCAGCTCCAGCCCTCTAGATTCAATCGCAAGCTAAAACTAGACAGACACCTGAACCATGATGTTTAAGAGCCTATTGAAGACATTTTTATTCCAGGTTTTTTTTGGGGGGGGATGTGGGGAGTGACCCAGCACCTACGGAATATTAACTGCCTATTTGCGGAGCAGAGATTATTTTATTGTTTTCAATAAACTCTGGTTTTTGTGTTCTTTTGCGTTTTCTAAAGATGTTTCTATGGCTTTTAGGAATTGGCCTCTGGCCATGATGCAGTTTCTAAACCTGTTAAATAATAAATACCAGATGAAGATAATAAAAACGGCACATGCCACTGGGTTACTGTAAGAATTATTAAGATTACATAAACAGTCGTACCTCGGGTTAAATACTTAATTCGTTCTGGAGGTCTGTTCTTAACATGAAACTGTTCTTAACCTGAAGCACCACTTTAGCTAATGGGGCCTCCTGCTGCCGCTGCGCCGCCGCTGCACAATTTCTGTTCTCATCCTGAAGCAAAGTTCTTAACCCGAAGTAATATTTCTGGGTTAGCGGAGTCTGTAACCTGAAGCATATGTAACCCGAGGTACCACTGTATAGTGGTACGATAAGAACGGAAATCACACACCGGTGGCGCGGCAGCAGCAGGAGGCCCCATTAGCGAAAGTGCACCTCAGATTAAGAACGGTTTCGGGTTAAGAACGGACCTCCGGAACGAATTAAGTTTGTAACCTGAGGTACCACTGTACTAACAACCCCACCCAATATTTAATACGATTACATCTCATTGCTATCAATAATACTTAACAACATCTTATTCCATCCTTTTATTCTCCCAGCAGCTCAGTTACAGTAAGAGTGGTTAAACAATATTGGTTTACCAAAGGAAGCCCACAAAGAGTCATGACTCACCCAGAATTGTCTCATTTCCATTTTTTTTTTCCAAAAGCACCTTGTTTTCCACTTTTCACCCTGGATTGGCCCCATGATTACTTCGTTGTAGTGAAAAGTAGGTAAAAGTACAATGTCTTGAACAGGAAGTGCTGGCATCTCGTTGGAACGACTCCATTTTCCCACAAGTATTTTGTTTGTTACACTTCTTTTCTTCCAGGCTTCTTCCAAAGAATTTGGAAATTACTTATTAGTTTCCTGCTTTTTACCTCACACAAAAAAAACCCACAACACGGCGAGGTATTCTGGGTTGAGAGAGAGCGATTGCTCACCGTCACTCTGGCAGCTTCAATAATACAGTGGAACCTGGTTTTTTAGCGTCTTGGAAGCCAACGCCAAAAACCCAGAAGTAGTTGCTTCCGTTTTTGAACGTGCTTCAGAAGTCAAACGGCTTCTGCTGCGTGTTTTTCCTTTTTAGAAAATGATTTTGCTGACCGCCCAATGGTCCTCGGTTTTTTAACATTTTGGAAGTCGAACGGTCTTCAGGAACAGATTAAGTTTGAAAACTGAGGTTCCACTGCAATAATAATAATAATAATAATAATACTAATACTAATACTAATACTAATACTAATACTAATACTAATAATAATAATAATAATAATAATAATATTTATACCCTGCCCATCTGGTTGGGTTTCCCCAGCCACTCTGAGTGGCTTACAGCATATCTAAAAACATAATAAAAACATCAAACATTTTAAAAAACCCAATGCAGGGCTGCCTTCAGATGTCTTCTGAAAGTTGTGTACCGTAATTCTTTATCTCTTTGACATCTGATGGGAGGGCATTCCACAGGGCGGGTGCCACTACCGAGAAGGCCCTCTGCCTGGTTCCCTGTAACTTTGCTTCTCACAGTAAGGAAACCAGCAGAAGATTCTCAGAGCAGGACCTCGGTGTCCAGGCTGAACGATGGGGGTGGAGACTGGGATTTGTGATGGGGATTTGAACCATGGCTTCCTGAGTCTGACCATTGAAACACCACACATTTCAGAAGAATTACCAACGATGGAAGAATGGAGGATGAAATTAATGGACTATGACAAACTAACAGGAAGGATCCGAAACTGGTGGGACCAGAAATTTACTGAAGACTGGAGTAAATTTACGGAGTATTTGAAAAGTATTTGTGATGACCAGATGACGTTTGTAGGTTTCCAATAAGTTCTGTGAGGAATAATATTAGAAATATTGTAAAAATGGAGAAGGAGAGTTGATATGTTAAGAGATGTAAAGGCAATAAGTTAGGAAATGCATAAGAAGTGATCAAGACGGAGGATTATCAGAGGTGCTGATTGAAGTCCAATAAGAATGTATTTGTGATAAACTGTGTGTTTTATAATTTCATATGATAAAAACTAATAAAAATATTTATAAATAAAAAAAAAGAAACACCACACATTTCAAGCCTTGTGATGCAACATTCAACCATCACAGCTTCCCCTAAAGAATCTGGGAACTGTAGTTTGCTAAGGGTGCTGAGAGTTGCCAGGAGACACTTATTTCCCTCACAGAGCTACAATTCCCAGAGTGCTTGAACTTTCAATCCCTCTTCTCAGAGAACTCTGGTATTCTGGCATTTTGAGCACAATGCCATGTGGACAGTGCAAAAACCTGCCTTGCACAAACAGCTGTAATGTTTTTAAGCGATAATGTTGTTGTTTTTATCTTGCACATGTTCACACGCTGAAAGGTGAACTTACCTAATTTATAATGATGATTTATTATCTGTCCTTCATTCTAAGGTCCCAGGGTGGGCTGCACGTTCTAAAACGAGATACTAACTTAAAAGACATCCAAGTAATGCACATAAAAAGCACATATACCAGTGCAAAGCGTGCCTATAGTGAATATATATAAAAATGTATTGCATCCAGGGAAATTGCTTAGCAAAAAAATTGAGCATATTAAGCAAAATTGCATACAAAAATGAGCATATGAAGTGTGGAGAACTGGATTTAAGATGGGGAAATTGAGGAACTGAAATTTGCACACCTGCAGTTGCCAAGATATATTTCGGAAACAGGTTGTAAAATCATGTAGGCAGACTTGTAGGATTATTTTTCTAGCCTATCATTAACCAAATATCCTCCTAGCATTAATATCAGTGGAAGATAGGCAGTTGTACAGGAAATGAGCCTAGCAAGCAGATAGACAGCACAATAGAGCCTTCAGCAAATATGTAATTTTGTGGGGAAGGATGTTTGGACAAAACTTTACTTGGTATTGGGGTGTCCCCATAGTCATCTGCAAAATGTTGCATATGTATTACTAGCTGTTTCTCTAACATAAACTCTTTTGTATGCCTATAAAAGCGAAGCCTGCCGTCATTTCTTTAAACAAGCTACAATTATCAAGGCTTAGGCAGTCCCTATTCTTCTGGTTCCTGGTAAATCACTGTTCTGATCTCTTTTTGTCTTTGACAAATGCTTTGTTAAAACATGGTTGGTGCAAGCAGATAATATTTTTAAGGATCCGGTTCACGCTTCTCATGGCCACAGAATCAGATCTGGAGGGGACATCAGAGGACATCTAGTCCAACCCCCTGCCAATGCACTGGCATTTATATGTATGTTCACTGGAAACAAGAGGCAACTTCCTATGTTCGTATACAGTGGTACCTCGGGTTACATACGCTTCAGGTTACAGATGCTTCAGGTTACAGACTCCGCTAACCCAGAAATAGTGCTTCAGGTTAAGAACTTTGCTTCAGGATGAGAACAGAAATCGTGCTCCAGTGGTGCAGCGGCAGCAGGAGGCCCCATTAGCTAAAGTGGTGCTTCAGGTTAAGAACAGTTTCGGGTTAAGAACGGACCTCCGGAACGAATTAAGTACTTAACCTGAGGTACCACTGTACTAGAAATATCTCTATGGCCAAGCGACTGTCACTGCAAGAATTCTAATCAAAACTGGTGGGGCAGAGGTGCAGGGGGGGGGGCGGAGGGTTACCCAATGCTCTGTTAGTGCTCATTGACCCCAGACAAAGCTTACAGCCCGTTCTGCTCCATTTCAGACTTTTGTGGGATTAAGAAATAAGGCACCAGCTCCAGCCTTGTAAGTCATCCTTGATATGAGAGTAAAGGGCTGGTTGCAAGAATGTGGAGACTTCCGTGCTCTTGCCACCCACAGCTAGTAGCATTAACAACCAACCCAAGGGTTATCAGAAAGCACAAACAATTTTGCACCCACACAGAGAGTCAAGTCCCACCCATCTGGCTCTAGGGATTTCCCCAGGGAAAGTTCCCTTCTCCTGTCCATACTTTCTCCTTACACCCACACAGAGCAAATATTGATTCCCTGAGATGGTGACAGCCATCTAACCTGAACTCCTACGTGTTCAGCCCCTAAGCTTGGCTGCCCACTCCACTTCCATTATTTCCACCACACACGGCCCTTTTATTGTCTGACAGCCCACATACTATTTCCCTTTAGAGCCCACTCAGAGCACATTCTTTCCTTCAAAGAATCCTGGGTGCTGTGGTTTGTTAAGGGTTGCTGGGAACAAGAACTCTGCGAGGGGCAAACTACCATGCCCAGAATTCTTTGTGGTGGGAAACGTGCTTTGAATGTGCTTTAAAGGTATAGTAAGGGATGCGGGTGACACTGTGGGTTAAACCACAGAGCCTAGGACTTGCTGATCAGAAGGTCGGTGGTTCGAATACCTGCGACGGGGTGAGCTCCCATTGTTTGGTCCCAGCTCCTGCCAACCTAGCAGTTCGAAAGCATGTCAAAGTGTAAGTAGATAAATAGGCGGGAAGGTAAATGGCATTTCCGTGCACTGCTCTGGTTCGCCAGAAGTGGCTTAGTCATGCTGGCCACATGACCCGGAAGCTGTACACCGGCTCCCTCGGCCAATAAAGCGAGATGAGCGCTGCAACCCCAGAGTCGGTCACAACTGGACCTAATGGTCAGGGGTCCCTTTACCTTTAAGTATGCACCCTTATTTTCCTTACGGGGTGGAGAGAATGCACAGAGGTCAGAAGTCTGTCAGAAGTCAAGTCTCTCCTTGTGACATAACCTCCTGACACCAAAGTCTTGTCCCTTAGTCCCCCCGTAAGCCCCCAGTGAGAGGCAGCTGCTTGTGGTTATATTCAGATGAGCATAGGAGCCAATTCCTAGGGGCCGAGGGGTCTCCACCCCCCTCAATAAAATATTTGAGGGGGCTGCTCCCCCCAGTTGATGGTCATTGCCATTCAAATAGTGTGTGTGTGCCACATCATGTGATCGATTATGCAGGGCGGGGCTTACCTGGGTCGCCGACGTGATTTTTCCCAGAATCACGTCCCCTTTCCCCCCCTTTTTTTGGCTACACATGCAAAACTGAATGCCCACAAGTTAATTTGGCATAAATTGCGGGCTTACTGTATTTCAGTTTAATTTAGGCCATTGGAGCTCTAGTCTGCTCTAAGTAATAGAAAATGTTCTATATTATTCAGGAGATTCCAGAATACCTGTCCTGTTGAGCATTTGCCAGAAGGGAGGATAGATGGCAACAGCTATTCCATGAGCATTCATTTGGATTTGTTTGCAGGGAGATTAGATGACGTTGCCTCAAAGCAAGTGTCACATCCCCACACCTTTCAGTGCATTTCCCCATCCTTTCCCTTCTCACAAAAAGTCTGATTTTGGAAAGGGTGGGAGTGCTGTTGTGCAGAACCTCCCCATCAACGATAACTGTGCAACCTGGATTTGCCAGTTTGTGGCTGAATCCCACCCCAAAATAGGGAGTGTGGAAACACGCCCTGAGTGTATTAAGAAGAGCATCTTTCCCAGAGATCATGAAAATTTGAGAATTCCACTCTCTTCTGTGCTGGACAGCCCAAAGAACTCTGGCTGGCTTACTTAGTGACTGAGACCAACAAGAGCAATAGGAACATTTGCAAGATTTTCCCTCTTCACGCTGCTGCTAAGACTTGCAAATAAATCCTGTCATGTTTGGCTTGTTTCCTTTCCTATTTTTGCGCCACAAATTTTAATGCGATTTTGATGCTATGTTTTCAACAATTTGTGATTGCATTAAAAAAAAAAATGCCATCGGCCCTGGATCTGGCAGTGGTCACATTTTGCGAAGGCTGTTGCTGCCCAATGGAAATTAGCAGACGTGTTCAGTCAACAGTTATCTAGGACAGAGCAAGGGAAGATCCAAAAGATCTTCATATATCATCCTTTTGAACAGCAACAGCAACAAAGAATAGAGAGGTCTTTCACAAGGTTATCCTTGCAAAAGATCACAAGACCTCTACTTTTTAAATTTTGCATGGAGGTGTAATTGCCCTTGTTGTTGTTGTTCAGTCATTTAGTCGTGTCCGACTCTTCGTGCCCCATGGACCAGAGCATGCAAGGCACTTCTGTCTTCCACTGCCTCCCGCAGTTTAGTCAAACTCATGCTGGTAGCTTCAAGAACACTGTCCAACCATCTCGTCCTGTCGTCCCCTTCTCCTTGTGCCCTCCATCTTTCCCAACATCAGGGTCTTTTCTAGGGAGTCTTCTCTTCTCATGAGGTGGCCAAAGTATTGGAGCCTCAGCTTCAGGATCTTTCCTTCCAGTGAGCACTCAGGGCTGATTTCCTTAAGAATGGACATGTTTGATCTTCTTGCAGTCCATGGGACTCTCAAAGGTCTCCTCCAGCACCATAATTCAAAAGCAAGGCAGTGATCCATGAAGGGGGTAATTGCCCTATCAGGAGATAATTCTAGAAAGGACCCCCCCCCCATCGCCAGCCATTTCCCCATAGAAGGGAAAGTTGGAGTTGGAGACTACCAGGGTCTACGGCTTGGCTGAGTTCCAAGGGCCAGCCAAAAGAACAAACATGACTGTGGCAAGCAGCCTCTGACTTGCACTTGTCCCATGCCTAGATAGCACGGGGCTGAGCAGTTTCCCCGCTTGCCCCATGTTTTTTCTGGCATGGGTATGAGTGGCTATGCCCTTGCCGCCGCCCCCCCTCCGATCCCTGACCCTGTCTTGTTTAGATTCAGCTTTTCTGCACCCTCTACACCCTGGGGTCCATCCATGCATGAGGGGGCCAGACCTGCGTTGAACGCTGCACTCTGCCAGCAACACCAGCCCCCTTCCTCCCCCCTCCTGCTCCCCCTTTGCCACCATCTCTCCCTCCCAACTCCTTGGCCACAACTTTCTCCCAGATTCCTCAACCTCCCAGATGCTTTCCCTAACCCCAGACCCCCACAGGGACCCTGTGGTGAGGCCAGAAAGAGGGGGGGGCCCACAGCTTTGCAACATGGCCCACTGTTGACCTTGAGGGGGGGGAACTGTGTCTTGAGTTTGGTCACTTTCTCTCGCTTCTTAGAAAAGGCTCGGATCCAGACATGGGAAGTACCCAGGGTCAGGGAAGGTCTTGGAGAAGGCGATGGGGAACTGTCCCCAGGCGACCCTTAAGTGGGCTGTGTGTGGTATGCCAGTACCCCACATCTCAAGCCCCTCGTGTCAGGACCGGGAATATCTCTTGCCAGGAACCCTGAAAGGCTGCTTCTGCCATGTAAACCACATATTTTCAGACCCCTGGGCCCATTTTTAACCCAAAACATGCATTTGGGGGACCCATTTCTTAATTTCCCCCTCCCTCCATATATTTTCATGGCGGCAGTGCTCCTGTTTGGACCTGACTTGGGCCAGGCCACAACCCACCGTTTCAAGACCAGTGGAAGCTGGGTATGCCAACGGTCTCTGGTGCAGGACGGAGATTCCTGTGTCCCTAAAGGGCTTGTGTGGGGAATCATAGGGCAGGAGGTAGGGGGATTTTAGTGGTTTTGAAGAAGCAATTTAATTAATGGACTCTAGGAAATAGGAAGTGGCAGATCATTGGGTATGGCTAAGAGGGAAGAGCGTGTGCTTTTTTTTGTGACAAGAACAATGGAGTTATAGGACTCCTGAGATTTGCGAGAGCAGAACATTTGGAACCTGTGGGAAGGGGAAATGCCTGAGAGGTGGTGTTGTGTGTGGTCTAGTGTTGTCTAGGTGGTGTCTAGTGTTGTGTGTGTGTGTTTATGAGTTTGTGGGAAATTCCCTTATTGTGTGTGTTTATGAGTTTGTGGGAAATTCCCTTATTCTGAATAGGATTCCTCAGAAGAAAAGGGAAAAGTTGACAGCTTTGTAGATGCCAAATCCTAAATCCCTGGATCCAGCAAGTTTTAAAATATAAGCCAGGTAAGTCCAGGTTAGCTTCCTGATGAGGTAATCGCTTGAGTAATGGGCCATCAAGAGAACAAAGGGGGCTCTGTGCTAGATACCAAATGGGTCCTCTCTCAACTTGCCAGTTTTCTAGCAGAACTTGGCAGGGATGTGACTTAGAAGCAAAGCTGAAAGCAGAGGGCCAATGCTTGCTTTCTATTTGAATCCAAGGCTGCTTGAAGAATCCAAGGGAGAAACAAGACCCATATATATCTTTAGGGTATATGGTAAATAATCCATATACCCTAAAGACACCACAGGCTCCTCTGTGCCTCATTCCCCAAAGGAAACATAAACAATATGTATGCGTGAATAGCTCAGTCGGTAGAGCATAAGATTATAGATCTCGAGGTTGTGGGTTCGAGCCCCACGTTGGGCAAAAGATTTCTGTATGCTCAGCGCTAACCCTCGCCCTTTCCGAGATCGCACGAGCCGCTCTCCTTCTGGCCGATTGCTGGGACACGTGGAGAGGCGGAACCGAGCCCGAAGCGCGGCTTGGGCTCGTGGCTGCGGAGCCCCGGGGGCGGGCGAGTGGGGGCGTCCCGACGTGCGGGGAAATATCTCTCCCCCCACCGCGAATATTTGGGGACGGGGGAGCGAGGAGGGGCGTCACCCCGGACCAAGCCCTCCCCCTTCGGAAAGACTTTCACTTTCGCCTAAACAAAAGCCAGGCAGCCCTGTACTCGGGCAACTGCTTTCTCGTGGGGTTCGCGAGCATGTGAGAAGCCCGAACGACGCTGGGGAGAGACCCCCCCCCCCCCTTTCTCCGCCCTCCCTCTAAACCTCGATCGATAATAGGTAAGTCAGGGCGTTATGGGAAATACAGGAAGCTAGCTCCCCTCTTCGACCGGTTAGGAGAAGGGTCGGCACTGACTGGCAGAGGCTCTCCGGATGTTTTCCCGATCCCTTGCGCCTTACCTGGGCCAGATGTCAGGATTCGATCCCGGCACCTCCCGCGTGCGTGGCGCCAGCAGTCAGGGCAAGGGGATCGGCGCAGGGGGGAAATCGAGAGGGGGGAACCTGCCGCTTCCAACCTTGGCTTCCGCGCTTGCGGAGGGAGCCCCCAAGCGCCAAGATCGCGGAGGCTTCATAGAATCACAGAATTGTACAGCGGGAAGGGACCTCTAGGGTCATCTAGTCCAACCCCCTGCAGCGAAGTAATATTTTGCCCAATGTGGGGCTCGAACCCGCGGCCCTGAGGTGAAGAGTCTTACGCTCTGCCGACTGAGCTCCTTGTGGTTCTTTCTCAGCTTCACGATGATTTATGGATTTATATCCCGCCCTTGTATCAAGGAGGTACCTATATATGTGTTTTTGGGGGGCAGAGCGAAGGGCCTCCGATGGGGCAGGGCTTGAAGGTAAAGGAACCAGTGGGGAGACACCCCTGCCTGAAATCCTGGAGGGCTGCTGCAGGTCAGTGTAGGCACCACTATGGTAGATGGGGATAGTGGACCTGGCAGCATGTTCTGAAAGGGATGGTAAAAAGTGACAGGTGAAATTAAGAAGTTGCCTCTGCTCCCCACTTGAAGAGTCGTGGAGAATCTCGGGGACCATAGTCTGCTCGGAGGGCTGGGAATTGTCCGACCTGTGAGGTCAGCACCCTTAGCAAACTACAGTTCCCAGAATCTTTCCGGAGGAGCCCTGAGTGTGCTCTAAATGCACAGTGTGGATGGGACCTATCTCTGGAAGTGGACGGCTTCTGCGGCTTGTTTCCGACTGACGTGGAACTGACTCCCTCAGGAGGTTGTGGAGGTTTCTAAGCAGAGGCTGGATGGCCATCCGTCAGGGATGCTGTAGCTGAGATTCCTGCATTGCAGGGGGTTGGGGTGGATGACCCTTGGGGTCCCTTCCAACAGAACAATTCTATGATAAAGCCTTTCCCAGCACTACCTGGAAATACCAGGGGCTGAACCCGGGACCTCCTGCATGCCAGTCAGGTGCTCTCCCACTGAGCCACAACTCCTCCCCGTGTGCTCAAGCCAGGCTACTGTTTTTATTGGCTCTCTCCAGTTGCTTATTCAATAGAGAGGTGCAGAAGCAGCCGGGACAGTTTTGCACCCTGCTGCTCTCCCATCCACACACAAAACCACCCTGCCAATTGAAGCAGCGCCTCTGCGCTGTCTCGGGGTCTAGCCTACGGCATCTTTGCCATGCAGTCCTGGTCCAGCTTTGTTGCTGCTCAGCAGATATCAGAGGGTTGCCAGTAGCATGCCAGATTCACACAGGCAGCCCTGAAGCTTGGGAACCGCATGCATATCAGAACACGCCCTCTGCCGCCAGCTGACTTCTCAAAACGTGCTTTCTCTAAACCAAATGCGTGCAAGCAGAGAAAAAGCCAGGAATGATGCATGCCTCTTGAGAAAGTGGATGGAATTCCCCCCCTCCTCTTATAACACGAACTTGTGGACATTCAACAGAGATGACCGGGGCGGGCGGAGTTGGAGTAGATGACTCTTGGAGTCCCTTCCAACTCTGTGATTCTATGTGGGAAGATCCAGGACAGATGAAAGGAAGTACGTCTTCATGCAGGAGAGAGGAAAATGTGGGCGGAATGGAATGGAGTATCCTGGAAGTGAGCATGGCTGACTAGAAGAAGCCCAGGGCCCCTCCAGATGTGTTGTGGGCTGTGTACTCATGATAGTATCAGCAGTTGGTTATACTCCATCTCACTTTCCATACAGCTTGCACCTGCAAAGGTTTTGGGGTGGACATATACTGCTTTGTTTCCTATTAGTGCATGTCCTAGAGTCTAGGACAGGGTCAGCAAACTTCTTCAGCAGGGGGCCGGTCCACTGTCCCTCAGACCTTGTGGGGGGCCGGACTATATTTTTTGCGGGGGGGATGAACAAATTCTTATGCCCCACAAATAACCCAGAGATGCATTTTAAATAAAAGCACACATTTCCTGCTTGGCAGGGGGTTGGACTCGATGGCCCTTGTGGTCTATTCCAACTCTATGATTCTATGATTCTATGATTCTACTCATGTAAAAACACCAGGCAGGTCCCACAAATAACCCAGAGGTGCATTTTAAATAAAAGGACACATTCTACTCATGTAAAAACATGCTGTTTCCCAGACCATCCACAGGCCATATTTAGAAGGTGATTGGGCCGGCTCTGGCCCCCAGACTTTAGTTTGCCTACCCATGGTCTAGGACATGCACTAATTCAGGCATAGGCAACCTCTGCCCTCCAGGTGTTTTGGGACTACAACTCCCATCATCCCAGACCACTGGTCCTGTTAGCTAGGGATGATGGGAGTTGTAGTCCCAAAACATCTGGAGGGACGAGGTTGCCTATGCCTGTCTTAGAGCTTCCTGCTGAAATCCTGCAACTTTTCTGACTTCTCCTTCATTGGAGGTTTTGAAACAGAGGCTGGATGGCTCTTTAGCTGTGATTCCTGCATTGCAAGATGGTGCAAGAATCATGGATCATGGTGCAAGAATGTCTCTTCAGATGGCAGTAACGGGGGGAAGCAATTGCAGAATGAAGCAGAATGCATTGTGATTGCATACCTGGACAATTTATGTGGCATTTGTTTCAGTTTGTGTGCTTTTTGATGCCTTTCATTTATTGATTATTACTTTTGTTATGCTTGCAGTTATGTGAATTTTGTTATGTTATAAGCTGCCTTGCGCATGGTTTTAACTACAAAATATGATGATGATGATGAAACCCACAGGGAAATGGCAGGGAAATGCACTGGGGAGGGCGAGATGAAGTTTGTTTTGACACATCCTCCAGCCTCTCCACAAACAAATCAGAATGGATGTTCATTAAATAGCCCATGTTGTCTGATCTCCCTGTGAACAAACCCAGATGAATGTTCGACAAACAGGTTGTCTGGAGACTCCCAATGGCATGTTGCAGAATATACCTTGTTATATACCTCACTCATACTGAAAGATTTGGTTGCAGGTGTCATTTGTTGTATGGTCAAGCTATTGGGTTGGGAGCCTGTTACGAATAATGCTGGATCCTGACCAGTCGTATCCTGGAATCCTGGGAACTGAACATTCTTGGAATTGTAGCGCTCTGAGGGGTAAACTGCAGTTCCCAAGATTCTTGGGTGGGAGCCTTGTGCTTTACATGTATGGTGTGTTCACGGCAGGGGCGCCGACTTGCCTCCCACATTGAGGGGGTGGAGTCATGTGACGTGTCACATGATGCCGCTGGCATTCAAAAGCAGACACGCTTGTCCCAGCCACCGCCTGGCTCCTGGGCTGCCGGGCAGAGGTTGGGGCTGGGGCACACTGAGGGCTCCCGGCAGTGGCAGGGGGTAGTGGCCCCCTCAATATTAGGGGGCACCGTGCCCTGCCAAAAAATATTGGGGGAGCTGAAGCCCCCTTCACCCCATATACTGGTGCCGCTGGTTCACAGACTTGCAGAATGGAGGGCAGAACACTTGCATGCCGTGTAAACAGCTAGGACCTGCAATAAAATGTTGTGGTTTGGGGCCATCTCGCCCAATTTTCCGTTCCCCCTCCGTTTTCAGTTCATCCTTCCCCCAGCAGTCAGTCAGCATTCTGTAGTCACTGAGCGTGCTTAATTCTGGGGTGCCTTGGGTTTCTCCCCCTCTTACAGTTTAATTTCCTCAAGTATTTTTTTGTACTTCTGCATACCTGGGGATTCCCTAACACATTCCTCTTGCTTCTTGCGGCTTTGACCACATAAGCAATGGCACTCCTGCACGCATGAGAAATAGAAGAAATTTGATACACCTATATTTTTTTCATTAGGTTGGCTATGCACCACATCCTTCCCCTAGGGAGCTTAGAGCAGTCTAGATAGAGGTGGTGGTTGTTATTCCATTTTATCCTCCTAACGACCCTGTGAGGTGGGCTAGCCTGAGCTAATTGTTGTGGGAACTGCATGGATGCGTGAGGACTTGGAACCCCAGGAAGTTCAGTACCCTGATTCCTGCTACACTACACAGGTTTTCTAGTCATCTGGCTACTTAAAATATAGCAGAGTGGTGAATTATCCTTCCCCATTCTTTTCAGTGCATGGATATGGGTGAAATATTCA
Organism: Podarcis muralis; assembly: GCF_964188315.1. Lineage (NCBI taxonomy): Eukaryota > Metazoa > Chordata > Lepidosauria > Squamata > Lacertidae > Podarcis > Podarcis muralis. Next base: position 20,097,781 of record NC_135667.1, read on the forward strand.
CTGTCATCTTAATATTTCTGACTATTCAACTGGAATAGTAATCCATTCAGACAGATGGATGGCTGGTCATTTTACTCTCAATGTGAGCTAATGGGATTCCCCCACTTTCCTTCCTCTGCTTTTCTTTATCTAATGTTTTATAAACAATTCATTTAAAAAGAATAAGCTAGTCTCATGCAAAAAGGTAAAACCTAAATCCGCTGCCCCCAGGGCTATCAGTGGGTCTTACGTGGAAGATGGGATCAGTACAGTGGTACCTTGGTTCTCAAACGCCTTGGTACTCAAACAACTTGGAACCCATATACTGCAAACCTGGAAGTAAGTGTTCCCGTTTGCAAACCTTTTTCGGAAGCCGAACATGCTCCGTTTTGAGTGTTACTCTTCCGATTTGAGTGCTACACTTCCGTTTTGAGTGTTACGCTGAGGTTTGTCTATTTATTTTGTGCTTTTGTTTTTGCAGCTCTCTCTTTTTGTGTGTGTGTGACTGTGTGGAACCCAGTTCAGCTACTGATTGATTGATTGATTGATTGATTGATGGATTGTGTGACTGAAGTACATTGTTTATTGCTTTCATTTTATGGATCAATGGTCTCGTTAGATAGTAATGTTCATGTTAAATTGCTGTTTTAGGGGTTGTGTGAGAGCCAGTGTGGTGTAGTGGTTAAGAGCGGTAGTCTCCTAATCTGGGGAACTGGGTTCGTGTCTCCGCTCCTCCACTTGCAGCTGCTGGGTGACCTTGGGCCAGTCACACTTCCTTGAAGTCTCTCAACCTCACTCACCTCACAGAGTGTTTGTTGTGGGGAAGGGAAAGGAGAATGTTAGCCGCTTTGAGACTCCTTAAAGGGAGTGAAAGGCGGGATATCAAATCCAAACTCTTTTTCTCTTCTTGTTGTTGTTAAAAGTCTGGAACAGATTAATCCATTTTGCATTACTTTCTATGGGAAAGCGCGCCTTGGTTTTAGAATGCTTCGGTTTTGGAATGGACTTCCAGAATGGATTAAGTGTGAGAACCAAGGTACCACTGTATAGCTCTGGCTACCAAATGGGGTGAGAGGGGCAAACAGCATTTGTGCTTCTTCCACACTATTATTTATTGGTTTATGAATACCCTGCCTTTTCCCCTCAGTTGGACTCAAGGCGGCTTACATATAAAAATAAGAACTGCTAAAACCTTTTTTTAAAAATTGAACATTGATAGGCATAAGACTAGGGACGCGGGTGGCGCTGTGGGTTAAACCACAGAGCCTAGGGCTTGCCGATCAGGTGGTCATGGTTCTAATCCCCGCGACGGGGTGAGTTCCCGTTGCTCGGTCCCTGCTCCTGCCAACCTAGCAGTTCGAAAGCACATCAAAGTGCAAGTAGATAAATAGGTACCGCTCTGGCAGGAAGGTAAACGGTGTTTCCATGTGCTGCTCTGGTTCGCCAGAAGCGGCTTAGTCATGCTGGCCACATGACCTGGAAGCTGTACGCAGGCTCCCTCGGCCAATAAAGCGAGATGAACGCCGCAACCCCAGAGTCGGCCACAACTGGACCTAATGGTCAGGGGTCCCTTAACCTTTTACTAGGCATAAGACTATAAAACTCTTCAGCGTTGAAGCTGCTGCTGGCTGTCAGTTTATTTTTTTTTTTTTTTTTTTTAAATATTTTTTATTGCTTTGTTTTCCAAGGTCGAGATACATTGTCAATAACTCAACAAAAGCCGTTTTTTACAGAAAAGAAAGAAAAGAAAACAAATAGAAGCAAAGACAAAACTCCTTCTTCCAAATCTTTTTTCATTATCCATTGGACTTCCCCACCTCCTCCATCTCTGTATTTTTATAATAAAGGTTATATAGCAAATTGTTACCTTGTTTCGTATATTATTCTACTTTCATCTAATTATTGATTTTGAAAAATTTAAGCTTTTCTCAATCATAACTCAATCATAATCATATCCGAATTTCAATAATGAAGCATGTTTTCCTCAAAACTTAGCAAATTCTCAACATTCAAATAATTTATAATGTTTTTGTAAATAGTCCTTAAATTTTCTCCAATCCTCTTCCACTGCATCTTCTCCTCTGTCTCGAATTCTGCCGGTCATCTCAGCCAGTTCCATATAGTCCATCAGTTGCGTGTGCCACTCTTCCAGTGTGGGTAATTCCTGTGCCTTCCAGTGTTTAGCTAGTAAAATTCTTGCTGCTGTAGTTGCATATAAAAAGAAAGTCCTATCCTTCTTTAACACTCTCTGGCCCACAATGCCCAAAAGGAAGGCCTCTGGTTTCTTCTGAAAGGTATATCTAAATACCTTTTTCAGCTCGTTATAAATCATTTCCCAAAAGGCCTTCACCCTCGGGCATGTCCACCAAAGGTGAAAGAACGTTCCCTCAGCCTCTTTGCATTTCCAACATTTATTATCAGACAAATGGTATATCTTTGCCAATTTGACTGGGGTCATGTACCACCTGTATATCATTTTCATGAAGTTTTCTTTTAAGGCACTACATGCCGTGAATTTCATACTGGTGGTCCATAACCTTTCCCAGTCTTCAAACATAATGTTGTACCCGATGTCTTGTGCCCATTTTATCATGGCTGATTTAACTAACTCATCTTGAGTATTCCATTTAAGCAACAAATTGTACATTCTTGAAAGCACTTTCGTCTTAGGTTCAAGTAGTTCTGACTCTAGTTTTGATTTTTCCACCTGGAAGCCAATTTTTTTGTCTTTTTTGAAAATTTCTAAAATTTGGGCGTAATGAAACCAGTCTCGCACCTTCCCTTTAAGTTTTTCAAAACTCTGCAGCCTCCAAGTATCATCCACTTTTTCAATTATTTCACAGTATTTTGCCCAGCCACCCCCCATATTAAGAATCTTAATGGCCTTAGCCTCCATCGGTGACAACCACCTCGGAGTCTTGTTTTCAAGTAAGTCCTTGTATTTAGTCCAGACAATAAACAGAGATTTCCTGACAATATGGTTTTTAAATAGCTTATGAGACTTTACCTTGTCATACCACAGATATGCATGCCACCCGAAAGCATTGTTAAACCCTTCCAAATCTAGGACATCGGTGTTTTCTAACAAAAACCAATCTTTCATCCAGCAGAAGGATGCAGCTTCATAGTATAACCTTAAGTCCGGCAGGGCAAATCCCCCTCTTTCCTTTGCATCTGTTAATATTTTAAATTTTATTCGGGGCTTTTTGCCCTGCCAGACAAACTTCGCTATGTCCCTCTGCCACTTTCCAAAACACTCCACCCTGTCCACGATCTGCAGGGCCTGAAATAAAAACAACATTTTTGGCAATACATTCATCTTAACAGCTGCAATTCTTCCCAACAAGGAAAGTTTCAATCTTGACCAGATTTCTAGGTCCTTTTTGATTTCAGACCAACATTTTTCATAATTATCTTTAAACAGATTCAAATTTTTCCCGGTCAGGTTAACCCCCAGGTATTTCACTTTTTTAACCACGTTTAATTCAGTTTCCTTCTGAAACCCATCTATTTCTAAAGGTGTCAAATTTTTTGCCAAAACCTTGGTTTTTTGTTTGTTTAACTTAAATCCCGCCACCCGACCAAACTCAGAAATTAATTCCAAAGCTCTTTTAGTACTAGGCACTGGCTCCTGTAATGTCAATACCACATCATCCGCAAAGGCCTTCAGTTTATATTGTTTTCTACCGACCTGTATTCCTTCTACCTGCTGGTCCTTTCTGATCAGGTTCAGCAAAACCTCCAGGACCGAAATAAATAGCAAGGGTGATAAGGGGCACCCCTGTCGTGTTCCTTTTTCAATTTTGAACTCTTCTGACACCACATTGTTTACTATCAATTTAGCTTTTTGTTCTGAATAGATCGCTTCAATACCATTTTGAAATGCCCTTCCCACTCCCATCCCTTCTAAATTTCTCTTCATAAATTTCCAAGATATGTTGTCAAAGGCCTTCTCCGCATCTATAAATATCAAAGCTGCTTTCGTATTCAAATTTGTCTGTAGTAGTTCCAAAACATCCAAAATGTTCCTGGTATTGTCAGACAAATGTCTACCAGGGAGAAAGCCTGCTTGGTCTTTATGAATTACTTCATTTAAAACTTTTTTCAGCCTGTTTGCCAAAATATCAGCGAAAATCTTGTAATCCACGTTTAGGAGTGAGATAGGGCGATAGTTCTTCAATTGGGTCTTTTCAGATTCTGATTTTGGTATCAACGTGATGAATGCCTCTTTCCACGATTCTGGTGCTCCCTTCCCTTCCTTTATTTGGTTGCATACCTCCAACAATGGTTGAATCAGATGTTCCTTCAGTGTCTTGTAATATTTGGAGGTAAGTCCATCTGGGCCCGGAGATTTGCCTAATTGCATGTTCTGAATGGCACTTCCGATTTCTTGTTCTGTTATTTTGTAATTCAGGGTTATTTGTTTATCTTGAGTCAATTTTTGCAGGCCATAACTTTTTACAAATTTATTTATCTCCTGCTCTTCTTGATGACCTTGTGTGAACAATTTTTTAAAATATCTCTGGAAGCACTTTCTAATTTCCTCAGGTTTCTGGATACATTCACCTTCAACCTCTAGATTGGTAACAAAGTTCAGTTTCTGTCTCTTTTTCAACTGCCATGACAGTAACTTCCCACATTTGTTTGCCGATTCAAATGATCTTTGTTTCATCTGTTTAATCTTCCATTCTACTTCTTGATTCATCAATTTCGCAAATTGTGTTTGATGGAATTTTATTTCTCTTAAAATTTCTTTTGATTTTGGATTCAATCTCAACCTTTTCTCTCCATCCTTTATCTTCTCCAAGATCTTGTCTTTTTTACCATTCCAGAGTTTTTTCCTGATAGTGTTCTGTTGTATCAGGAACCCTCTCATAACAGCTTTACTTGCGTCCCAGATTGTTTTTTTCTCCACCGAGGTATTCAAATTAATTTCAAAATAGTCCTTCATCGTTTTTTGGGCCTTCTTCACAATCTCCTGATCTCTGAACAAGGAGTCATTCATTCTCCATCTAAAGGATCCAGTTGGTATGAGTCTCAAGTCCATTTTTAAGGCATTATGGTCGGAGCAAGTTTTGGGACAAATCTCTATTTTTTTAGTTTTAGGTGCCAGTCCTCTAGACACCCAAATTTGGTCGATTCGTGTCCAAGATAGGTGGGCCTCAGAAAAGAATGTTCCCTCTTTGCCTAGAGGGTTTTTTGTTCTCCAAATGTCAATCAAGTCCATATTGTCTGTAAGTTCGAAGAAAGTCTTTGGTAGTCTGCCTTCTTTAGTCAGGTTTTGGTTTTGTGACTTATCCATATGTGTGGAGACAACTCCATTCATATCTCCCATCAAAATGATGTTGTTGTAGTCAATATAGTCCAGCATTATCTCATGCAGTTTCTTGTAGAATTCTGATTTCCCATCATTAGGTGCGTAGATTCCTACTATCAGGAATTTTTCTCCTTGTAATTGTATTTCAATCGCCAAAATTCTGCCTTGTTCATCTTTAAATACAAATTTTGGCACTAGGTTCTCTTTTGCATATATCACTACTCCTCTTTTCTTTACTTTATCTGATGAAATAAATTCTTGGCCTAGTCTCTTGTTTATCAATACTCTTCTATGGAGCCTAGTTACATGGGTTTCCTGTAGGCATATAACATCTAGTTGTTCTTTCTTTAATATATGGAAGATCCTCTTCCTTTTTTCAGGGGAATTTGCACCATGAATGTTCCAACTAAGAAGCTGCAGAGACATCCTGGATCTGTTGTCAGTCAGTGGGTTTGTCTCCCTTGTTATCTATGTCTAGAGGTGGATCTTTTGCGTCAGGCGTGGGGTGTGACCAGTCACTTGCTGTTCCTTTTCGGAGGTCTTCCCCGTAGTCACTTAGGAACTTATCTTGCTCCTCTGTTGATCTGATTCTAACTTTCTTCCCTTTCAAGTTAAAAGATAATCCTTGCGGGAATTCCCACCTGTAGCGGATTGAGTTGTTTCTCAGCAGTCTTGCTAGGTCTTTATATGTAGTTCTTAAATCCAACAGCTGTTTTGGTATATCTCTGAAGATTTCTGCGGTCTTTCCCTGTACCACCAATGGATTTTTAAAGTGTAGGCCAAGTATGTTATCTTTTTCTTGCTTGTATCTCAAAATGATCAAGCAATCTCTTGGTTTATCCTTCCTGGCCACACTTCCCAATCTAAAGGCGGTAACAATTGTAAAGTCCTTCTCCTTCACCAGACCCCAGAATTTGGATATTTCTGCAGTCAAGAAGTCAACCAGATCTTCCTTTTCTTGTTCTGGGATATTTCTAATCCTAAGATTGCTCTCCCGATTTTTCAATTCTGCCATTGACAGATAGGCCTGTTGTTCAGTGATCTGTCTACTCAGTGGTCTTACTTCCCCTCTTAATTCCTCTATCTCTTTTTTATTTTGGTCAGCTTTTGCATTCACTTCCTCGACCAGTCTTCGATTTTCTGTCGCCGTCTTCCCGATATCTCCTATCGCCTGTGTGTTCTGGGCTACTTGGTCTGTCAATTTATTAATTGTAGCTGTCACTTGGTCAAATTTAATCGCTTGATCATCGGCCTTCTTGTTTAATGCAGCCAGTTGCTCCAATATTTCTTTAGAAACAGGGTCTAGCCCTCCTGCAGCCATGTCCTCCAAAGCTGGCTGTTTGGATTTTTCTTCCTGCAAGCCTGTCACAATTGGGACAGATGATCTACGTGTCTGAACCGGCAAAGTTGCTTGCATTAATTCAAGCTGTTTTGCTCTCTTGCCAGCCCTTGTTTTTCCAGCACCACTCATTCCACAGCTGTCAAGGCTTCAAGGTCAAATTATAAATCCCATGGGAAAGGCAATCCAAAAGGAAAGTAAACATCCAACCATAAAAATTTCAAAACAACCCGCAGTTCTCAGAGGTTAATATTTCCACAATCCGGCAGGGGGAGCTCCCTAAAAGTTCAGGGAAGATGGAATTTTCCACCAGTAAGTTCCCAAATGAAGTAATGTCCAAAATAAAGGGAAGACCCTTTAAGTTCACATTGAACAGCAGAGAATAACGATTTTTTGTCAGAATAAGTGCAACAGTTCCTTTCTTGTAGCTTTCAGAATAGCCCAGTAAAACTTTGTATCTCTGTATACTGTCAACGCAGTCTGACAGTCTAATGTTACTTTGTAATCCAGCAGCCCGAGAGAGCAGGGTCTCGCAACTTTGTAATCCACTAACAATGGGAGGAAATAGCACAGTCTCTATCCACTTATAGCACAGTTATAGCTTATCTTTAACTTTAAAGCTTCAAATCTGAATTTGCAAGGTAAATTCCAACTTCTTTTAACCTCCTGTCAGCGCTTCAATTTTAAAGGGACTTTGCTCAGTACTTTAAACAGAGACGGAAGGCTGACTTCCTTTTTAGCGTCTCCCGTTTTCAGCCAAATTGCAAAGATTTTGTTGTTCCTCTTAAATAGAGTCCCAAATTTCTTACTCACGAGTATGTAGCTTCAAATTGATTAATCGTAGAAGAAAGGTCAGCGCTCATCAGCAGCAGCCGCGCGGCTTCACTTCCGCGGAAAGAGCGATGGATTCACAGCACCGCTACCCCCTCCACGTTCCGGAGCCCCTTACGGGGTCCCTTCTGCGCTTCTGGGGTCGCTTCTGGTACCCGCCGAATCCCACGGCCACGGGCTCACTCTACCCGTGGTTTTTCTTGCTGGGTCGTCGCTGTGCCGCAGCGCACGACCCTTTTCCGCGGAGCCCCCCTTCAGAGACTGAAGAGGACCGCCATTGCTGTTTCGCGCCGCCTCCGGAAGTCTGCTGGCTGTCAGTTTAAATTGGAATGGTGATTCCACACTGTCTCCAGAAATATCCAGCGATGTACTTCTGCGGGGTTGGTGAGGGGTGTGTGTGTGTGTGTGTGTGTGTGTGTGTGTGTGTGTGTGTGGTTTGACAGGACACCTGAGGAGAAGGCGGTGCCGATAAAGCAAACACCCCCTCCCACCACTTCCTTGTTGCGCTAAAGCTTTGCAAAACAGCGGAGATGTCTCGCTGTTACTGTTTGCAGAGCTCGCAGCAGCTCAGCTCTACCAAGAGGGATTCCACACACCCCCTTCTCTTCTTCATAGGAGTCAGGGAGCTTCTGCTTTCGGAGCTGTCCCAGTGTGTCATTCAGCGCCAAGCTGCACCTGATCTGGAGTTAGGAATGTTGGGGGGGGGGGGATTGAAGCACTTTCACATTTAAAGGCAAACACACCTCCTTTGTGTTTTCCTGCGCACAGCCGCCTTTTGAAATCTGCAGCTCTCCAAAGCTTGCAGTACCGTTATCCAGCTAAGCAACGTGTACAAAAGATGCACGTGCTAAGGTTAGGTGTGCATGAAAATAATGTGCCCCCCCCAAAAAAAAACCCACAACCAAAAGAGCGGAAATCACTTTGCACTTTGGGCAACCTTGCACATAAACGTTTGCACATTTGGAGACATTTGCACTAGAAGCGGATGAATTGTCACTGTTTTTAAAAAAGCAAAACTATTGCGGAAACGTAGGGGACTGAATTTAAGGCTGGAATAACAAGAAACTAAAATTGATTCGTTTATTCGTGCCGGGAGACACTTTGTATCCATACTTCATAGTAACTCATTTATTTGGTTTTGTGTCCACCACTTAATGGATTTTTTAAAATACACAGTTTATAAATTCTTCTAAACAAGCAAATAACATAAAGGGAAGGAGTTTAGAAAATGCATATTGCATTAGCTCATGGGGTGGACGACCAGCCTGTTAATGGGGTTGGAGAAGATGTGAGAAGATAGTCGTTTAACCCTCTTGCACTGGGCCTTGGAGAGCTTTGCAAAACACCCAGATCTTTTGCAACTAGGTGCAACCCATGGACCAAACGCCTCCCCTCTACTTGGCAGCTGAAGAAATGGGTTTTATAAGCATCACTTGCTTACTCTCTGTGCAGCAAGGAAGTGAGAGTGGGGAAACTGTTAGAATAATGGAGGAAGGGACTGGAACTTAAAAGCAGAAGAGCCCTGCTGATATTGCTGATCCTGTAAGACCATAGCCCTGTCAGCATAATAAAATTTGCAAAAAAACAACAACACCCAAAACCCAGCAATAACCAGCACCCAAAACCAGCTAGCTCAGTGCAAGGCTGTTTGTCAGTGTGAATTGTAGGAGTTATGTATGGAGATGTTATGACCCTAAGGATGGAAAATCTTGAGAGGCAGCAATGTCTTTGAAAGAAATTCTCAATCACATTTATGGTTTTGATTGATTGATTGATTGATTGATTGATACTTATTCAACGATATACAAAAAATACATACCCATTACAAAGTATTTTTTTATGTTATACTGAGATAAAACAGCTACTTAGAGACCAAAATCAGAAGGAAGAAAAGACAAGGAAAGGAGAAACCTAAAGAATGAGAAAGCAAGAGAAAAGGAAAAAAAACTAAAGAAGGATAAAGAAGAAAACAACAAACCGATTTCTGGTTCTCTGTCCTTGTAGCTACAGTATTTTTTTTCAATCTTCAAATCCAGTTACTACAAGTTCATTTTCTCTTTCATGCAAAAAGTCCTTAAGAAATTTCCAGTCCTTAACAAATGTCAGTACAGTGGTACCTCTGGTTACATACACTTCAGGTTTCAGACGCTTCAGGTTACACACTCCGCTAACCCAGAAATAGTACCTCGGGTTAAGAACTTTGCTTCAGGATGAGAACAGAAATCGTGCTCCAGCGGCGCGGCGGCAACGGGAGGCCCCATTAGCTAAAGTGGTGCTTCAGGTTAAGAACAGTTTCAGGTTAAGAACGGACCTCTGGAATGAATTAAGTCCCGTATTTTTCGCCCTATAGGGTGCACCGGCCCATAGGGCGCACCTATTTTTTTGGGGGGGGGAATAAAAAAAAAATTTTCCCCTCAGGCGCGGGGCTGGGGCGGGGGAAGGTTGAGCTTCCCCCGACCCCAGCTCCCAGAACAAGCTGCTGCTGGGGCTGCTGGCGCTGGACAGGGGCTGCACGACGCAGTACTCTAGCGATCTGTGCAGCTGGAAGGGGAGGTAAGAGCTCGCGGAGCGGACGGGGAACCTTCGGCGCCCTGTGGCAACATGGATCAGCCCGGCGCTCCATGTGCGCTGCCAACTGCTCGGTCTTTGTCCAGGCATATCCCCGCACCTAGGCTTTGCTTCCCTGGATGCGCCCCTGCAAGGTTTTTGCCCGGCTTGGGATGTGCCCTCCTCCCTCTCTCCTTTCCGCCCGAGCCAATCTTTAACTTTACTCTCTCGGTGGGCAGTTCTCCGTGCCACCTCCGAGGGGGTCGACGCTCCCTTTAAACCGAGCGCGCACCCTCTGAGAGGCGCTCCAGCCCTTCCTCTTCTAGGGGCGCAGAAAGGGCGGGCAGATGCTGTCCTTCCATTTCTCTCTGGCCACTTTCAAGGGGCTCTGCTTTTGGAGCTCTTCCTCACTGCCCCCCCCCGCCTCTTTTCCGTTTTTTGAGTCGTTCCGCAAGACGAATTTCCCTATGGGCTTGCTTCGCAAGACGAAACGTCTTGCGAGTTCTTGCGAGTTTGTTTCCTTTTTCTTAAAGCCGCTAAGCCGCTAATAGCCGCTAAGCCGCTAATAGCCGTTAAGCCACTAATAGCCTTTTAGCCGCTAAGCCTTTAATAGCCGCTAAGCCGCTAATAGCCTTTTAGCCGCTAAGCCTTTAATAGCCGCTAAACCGCTAATAGCGCTAAGCCGCTAAGCCGCTAATAGGGTTGCTTCGCAAGACGAAAAAACCGCAAGACGGAAGAGACTCGTGGAACAGATTGATTTCGTCTTGCGAGGCACCACTGTAGAGCGTTTCTCTGGACTGACCACGCAGCGTTCACTTCGCTGTAACACAATAGGCTTGTAAGTCCTCCCTTTTAGGAGGCGAGTTGACAGGGTTGGTGCGGATTGTTTGCGCTTGGCGAAGCTGCAACGCGCAGAGAGAGAGAGAGAGCTGGCTTCGGTTTTGTTTAAATCCCCTCGATGGGATTTCGCTGTCTTAACATTCCCGCCCCCGCTTTGGAACACACCTGATTAGTAGGACAGGTCTCTCCCCCACACTCAGCCCCCCCCCCAGGCTTCGGGGTGCAGGCAGCACTCCCACAGCTTGCAGATAGCTTCCTGAAGCCTGGAGAACGAAAGGGGTCGGTGCGCACCGACCCCTCTCGCTCTCCAGGCTTCAGCGAAAGCCTGCATTCGCCCCATAGGACACACACACATTTCCCCTTCATTTTTGGAGATGAAAAAGTGCGTCCTATAGGGTGAAAAATACGGCACTTAACCTGAGGTACCACTGTAATGATTTTTCTCTAATGCATGTTAACTTTGCCATCTCAGCCAAGTCCAATAGCTTTATCACCATTCTTCTATAGTGGGCGGGGCTGTGTCTTTCCATCTTTGTGCATATAGCAGGCACATCCAACATCCAACAGGTTGCAATCCACCATCCAATATTTAAAAAACTGGCCAGACAGGATATAGCGAGTAATTGGGAAAATGCAGAAGAGCTAAGGGTGAACCAATGTAGGGAAAAATTGAATAATATTATAATTTTAGAATATTTAACTGTGAAGATACACAAGAGGTAAGGGTTTAAGGTCAGTGAGAAAGAGGAGGGTTGGTTTGAGAAGATATTGAATTATTTGGGTAGATTTGAACAATTTGGGGCAATTAAAATGTTAAAAGTTAAATAAACCTTGTGGAACGAGGAGTGTTAATGTATATAGACTTGTACATATGGTTGATTTGAATATGTTATTATTGATTATTTATACTCAATGTATCAGCTGCCTGGGGGGTTTCACTGTTGGGTTTTGGTTGTTGGTAAAAAAGGGGGGGTAGCCTTAAGTGGGACTTAGTTCTGGGTAAGCATGCATAGAATTGCACTGTAAGATTTCTTGTTATGCTAAAAATGGTAATGTATTAAGTTTTGTATATATAATTCTCTTAATTTCTGTTTACGTTATGTGGATAAATTACAATCTTTATGATGGAATTTTGTGCACTGCTAATCAGGTGCCTTATTGATCTAAGTCCTGTACAGTGGTACCTCGGGTTACATACGCTTCAGGTTACATAGGCTTCAGGTTACAGACTCTGTTAACCCAGAAATAGTGCTTCAGGTTAAGCACTTTGCTTCAGGATGAGAACAGAAATCGTGTTCTGGTGGTGCGGCAGCAGCAGGAGGCCCCATTAGCTAAAGTGGTGCTTCAGGTTAAGAACAGTTTCAGGTTAAGTACGGACCTCTGGAACGAATTAAGTACTTAACCTGAGGTACCACTGTATTTGCTACGACAGTAAACTGCAACAGATGGACCCCGCAACAGAAAAACACACACACAAAAAACCAACTGGCAGTGATCTACCACACTCCCATTGTCATTCTTCAACTTAAACATATATGTAGCTGGGGAAACGCAGCCAGATGGGCGGGGTATAAATAATAAATTATGATTATGATAAAAATAATAAAAAAATATAACCCCCCCCACACACACCAGCCCCCTCCCAGGGCCATCGGTCCACATGGGAAGCCAACACGCCCCCAAATGTCCAATTCCCCCTTTTCCGGATGGAAAAACTCCGGGGGGGGGGGGCAGTGGCTTACTTTTGAATTAATGCAGCTTGTCTGGAGCTGGAAAGGTGGGAGAAGTTCAGCATCCATGCAGAACTAGGAGGGAGAAGGTTTTCTTTCCATGGGAACCACCAGGAAAGGGGAGAGGGAAGAGAAATGTGTGGTCTCTCTCTCTCTCTCTCTCTCTCTCTCTCTCTCTCTCTCTCTCTCTCTCTGCCCTTCTCTCTGCTCCCTTTCCCAGCTGGCCAGCTGACTGGGCGCATAGCTGTCAACCTTCCCTTTTTTTGCAGGAAATTCCCTTATTCCAGCGCCATTTCCCGCTGCTTCCCGCTGCTATCCCAGATTGTTAGATATCCCATAGACAGTCCCGGGGACAGGTGAGGCTTCTGATCCCTTATTTTTGAGGCTGCTGATCCCTTACTTTCAAATCTGAAAGTTGACAGCTATGACTGGGCGTTGGGCAAAGCCTGCGGCTGAGCAGGGTGCTTGATCCCCGAGTCGACCGTGGTCGTCGCGTTGGACATACATGGCCTATAGCAATCTCACGGCTGTGAGCACATACTGTGGTACCTCAGGTTAAGTACTTAATTTGTTCCGGAGATCCGTTCTTAACCTGAAACCGTTCTTAACCTGAAGCACCACTTTAGCTAATGGGGCCTCCTGCTGCTGCCGCACTGCCGGAGCCCGATTTCTGTTCTTATCCTGAAGCAAAGTTCTTAACCTGAAGCACTATTTCTAGGTTAGCTGAGTCTTTAACCTGAAGCGTATGTAACCTGAAGCATATTTAACCCGAGGTACCACTGTATTGCAGTCCTCTTCCATAACCCCTTTCTAATTGTGTGTCCCTTAGCCCGAAAAGCAAGAGTTCTGGCTTCAACTGAACAGTAACCTTATTATTATCGCATTGCATTGCAGGGGGCTGGACTAGATGACCCCCAGGGTCCCTTCCAACTCCACAGTTCTATGATTTTATGATTCTGTGTATTCGTATCCAGTATGTTTTTTTCCATGCCCCCCCCCCCGGCATGATAAAATGTCCCTTCATGTTCTTGGCATTTTCCAGCAAACATTTGAAACGTCTTTATACATTCTGAATAGTTTCTCAGGAGCTGAATACCCGTTGAAATCAACAAACCCGAATTCATCCAGGCCGTGGACTTCAGGGGCACTAATCTGAGTAGGACTAGCATTGACTCCCAACCCCTAGTGCAGAAGCAGCCTTGGAGGCACCTGGGTCTTTGCTGTGAGCAACAATAGCCTGGGGTGGATGGGCCTTTCGTTTGACTCAGCAGGTCTCTTCATTCTTACACCTCTTTCCCAGATAGTAGCAGCTAATATACGGTAGACCCTGTCAGAATGCACATGGACTCTCGTCCCATTGTGCCAACATTTTGTAGCAACCTGCAGGCTAAATTTCATCTGCTATTCTGTTTGGCTGAGTTTGGAGAGAGGTTTACCAGGTGGCCAGGTAAGGAAGAGATCGGGCAGTGCTCCTAATAGATGTGTTAAAGAAGGAATTTCAGTAGCTGTACCTTGTCCCTTTTCTTTTTTGCCTCTGGTGGCCCTGTCAGGTAGACACCCATTGCCCTTGCACAGGCATGACTTAACTGAAAGGCACTCTTCTCCTTTCCAAATCCTTATTTAGCTTTCACCCTCTTTTCCTGCCCTGCACCCCAAATCATTTGTGGCTTTTTGGTATCCTTCTTAAATTGGTTTTGGAGTTGCCACCCTTGGTTCACCCAATTTTTTTTAATGGGGAATTCACATGATGTCATTTCCCGCCCATTGTATTCCAGTCATTCCCCCCACACGCACACACACCTAATTTGTGGCAAGGTAAACAGCTTAAAATCCTGCCATTGTGTACTGGCAAAGTGCTATTACGGCTTTCCAAGAAGGGCCAGAGATCACTGATAAAAGCTTTGTATGCAGAAAGTCTCAAGTTCACTTCTGGCATCTTCTGTTTAAAAAGGAACAGATGGCAGCGTACAGAAAAGTTCTTTCCTAAGGAAGGGGTGAGGAAGCTTCGTTTATTTTTCCATTCAAGGCCATAGGAAAGTCAACCAGGGGCTGTGGAAAATGGTGGGTGGAGTCAGAGCCCCAAGTGGGTGGGGCCTGAAACAATGCAGGATTGTATAGCATTGTAATGTATTGTTCTATGTGCCTCCCCATATCTCTCTCTGTGGGCCTAATAATAATAACAACAACAACAACAACAACAACAACAACAACAACAATCTTTCAAATCTACTGATGATTACAGCTGCCTCTGCTATGCTTCCTCAACTGGAATCTAGGTTAGCAAAAGCAAATGATTAACATCTGGACTATAATAAATGAATTAATTGTATGCTCCTCTGTTTGCTGTATGAGTCTTCTCATCGCTTGCGAGTGGGACAATCTAGAAAACCCTGTGCTCTAGTCTTCTAACCCACTAATTAGTCCCTGTTCCAAATTTACAATGCAATCCAGGAGCCCTGTCTCTGTTTTACTTCCAAAGACACCTGTGATTCTGTTTGGGTGTTGACTTTCTAGGTCTCCTTTACTCAGTCTAAGATGAGGATAACATGCATGTGCTACAAAAAATCTCAGAGTGAAGGAAAGCAAAGTCTTAGTAAAACAAATTGTGCAAATAAAGTAGGCAACTTATTTAACAACAACAACCTGCCCTTCATTCAAAAGTCCCAGAGAGGGTTTCAATTTTTTAAAAAACAGTTAAATAAAGAAAAACAGTTTTAAGCGATTTACAATTACAGAAGGTGGGCCTTTAAAATATTCATCTCAGTTGTCAAAAGCCAGGGTAAAGCATTGTATCTTTAGGCTGAGGGCCACTTGTTACTCACAGACCACAACATCCACATTCTAGTATTGTTTGTTGTTGTCGTCGTCGTTGTTGTCGTTGTCGTCGTCATTATTATATTCAATTTATATACTGCCCTTTATCAAAAGATTGCAGGGCGGTTTGCAACATTAAGAACACATTTTATGGCGCATCAATAATAAAAAGGTCCTTTTCTTCTAGCCGTGGCAGTTTTAATCTGAAATCTTAGGCTCAGTACTGCGCCCAGAGCTCAGGAACTGCTCGCGCTAATGGAATTCCCTGTCGCAAAACGCACCTAGAACAACAGGAGTTTCAAATGCTGCCTGTTCCACTGTCAAACAGCTCTTAGTGTCAGAAAGTTTTTTCTGAATGTTTAGTCGGAATCTCCTTTCTTGTGACTTGAAGCCGTTGCTTCGAGTCCAACCCTCCAGAGCAAGAGAAAATAAGCTCCAGTTTGCTTACTCGTATGTAGAATTTCTTACCTGGCTGGTAAGTCCCTATTTTAGTCCGGGAAGATGCATGTTGGACAGGATATTACACTGGCAGGGCTTGGACTTAATGTGAGCAATTAACTGTGGTTACGGAAATTAAGGTGTGCACAAGCTGTTAAACCAACCACAATCAAGAAACAAACCGCAGACACCAGGCTTCGGTTCCCAATTGTGGTTTATTTAGTAGAATAAGTAGGAGAATGCTACGGTTCAGATTAAATATTAAACCTGCTACTCCTTGGTTTGCTCTTTCCATTGGAAGCACGGATGGAAGGCTCTGCCAATTTCAGTCCCCAAGTTTCACATTTTTCCAATCTTAAATTCAGTTTTCCACGTTTTGCAGCAATTTTTGCAAGCAATTATTTCCCCTAACATAATAACATTTTGTATGTTATTTTCCACAAACTTCTTCATTGTTATACACACTTAATATATGTGTTTTCGCAAGCATTGTTTGGTTGGACAACTGCATGGCAATTTTTTTTTAAAAAAGATATTTATTAAAGTTTTCAAAGTTAATACAATAAAAAAGAGTCAAAAAAAAGAAGAAAAAAATATAACAAAAAACAGAAAAATACCAAAAAAGTTTAAAAACACATAAAATTCACAATGGCAAAATTCAGGCAGGTGTGACTTTTCCCAGTTTCCCAGTTTGCAAGTTGCTCTGTGCAAATTTGCAAAATTGATTCAGCTTTATAAATGCACCCTGTTCTCACAATGGCCACCCAGATTCCTGTGGGAAGCTCTCAGGCAAGACATAACTGTCTTGCAGTTCCCAGCAACTGGCATTCAGAAGCATACTGTCTCCGTCTGTGGAGGCAGCACTCTGATAATGGTCTTGTCTGCTTTACGTCAACAGGAGCGCCCGCCATGTCAGTCAGAAAATTCCCCAGAGCATTCAGGAATCCAGTGGATTCCATAAGTCTCTGGGGGCAGGGAAACCTAACGGGCCAGGTCTCATAATTCCCAGGGGCTGCCGACTAACCAAACCTCACCAAGAAATGGTTCATCCACAACAATGGGAGTTAGAAAAACCTGTCAGCGCACCAACCAGCCCTCCTTTTGAAAAGACTGTCTTGGGAGTGTCACCTGTCACATCCATCAGGCTGGTGCTGTGCTGAGACTATGGAATTCAACGTCCGGTACGCTTCCACTGCAACTCAGTGTTGTCCCGGCGTTTAGCAGAGATTGTGCACAGCGGTCTGTGTTCTGTGTGGTTACTGTTGCGTTCTAGTGGAGCTCTATACAGTGGTGCCTCGCAAGACGAAAACAATCCGTTCCGCGAGTCTCTTCGTCTAGCGGTTTTTTCGTCTTGCGAAGCAACCCTATTAGCGGATTAGCGGATTAGCGCTATTAGCGGCTTAGCGGCTTAGCGGCTATTAAAGGCTTAGCGGCTTAGCGGCTAAAAGGCTATTAGCGGCTTAGCGGCTTAGAAAAGGGGGGGGAGCGGGGGGGAAATCGCAAGACTCGCAAGACGTTTCCGTCTTGCAAAGCAAGCCCATAGGGAAAATCGTCTTGCGAAGCGCATCGAAAAATGGAAAACCCTTTCGTCTAGCAGGTTTTTCGTCTTGCGAGGCATTCGTCTTGCGGGGCACCACTGTATAAGCAGGCTGGCTGAACCCTTCAGCTCAGTTCTGCTCTGGCCTGTGAATAAACAAGAGCTGTTTGAAGAATCGCTGTGTCGTCTGATATGTTCACCCACAACTTAACAGAGATTACTCAAGCATGCAGAAAAGTCTCTGTACGCAGCTTATTTCCTAATCTAAGAAGCGTTTATTTTACAACAGCAATTAATCAGCAGCCGATTAATTGGCTGCTGATTGTAATTGATGCTGTAAAACAATAAAACTGTGACCAGAGCAACGTGCTTCGGGACCAGTCCTCCATTGAGCCTCAAAGGGGACGGTGTAGGACTCCTGGACTTCCGCCATCTTCTCCCCCAGGGCTTAGCCTACTCATGCTTAGTAGCTCCTAGCACCTGGTCCTGAAGAGGCGTCCTTCACCAGCGAGTTCCTCCTTCACCAGCGAGTTCCTCCTTCACCAGCGAGTTCCATTGCCCGCAGGCAGGTCCTCCAGCCGGCCTTTCTCCCACACAGATACAGCCACGCAGCTGACTCCGTAACCTGTGGAATTACACACACACGGGAACTGCAACAGAGACAGCCCCATGGATGTGATGGAGGCTCTGATGCCCCAGGCTGCTTCATCAAGTTGGCCCCTACTTGGATGTTGAAATCCCCCACTACAGGTCTAATGGTGGATGGCTGAAGAATCATTATGCGTAGTATGGCGTAATGGTAAGAGCGTTGGACTAGGACCCTGGAGAGCAGAGTTCGAATCCCCACTCAGCTGGGTGACCTTGGGCCAGTCACCATCTCATAGCCTAGCCTACCTCACAGGGTTGTTGTGAGGATGAAATGGGGAGGAGAAGAACCATGTTCACCACCTTGAGATCCTTGGAAGATAAATGCAATGAATAAATGAATAAACAGTGTTTCATGTGAACCAGTGCTATTTTTCTAGAAAAAGAGCTGCCGGAACTCACCCTGAGTGCCTCCCTTGTTCCCTTATAATGGCGAGTTCTGGAGAGTTCCAGCTCAAAAGAAGCCCTGATGTTAGGTATTTTTTATTATTTTGCGTAAGTTGTAGTGCAAAACATCTGGAAGGCCCCACGTTGGTAAATGCTGGTTTTGCTACATCCCAGGCCCATGTTTCCTTGGCCTCTTAACCCCTAACCATTCCTTCTTTTATCCCCACAGCTCCCCCCCTTTCTAGAGGGGTAATCCTCAGCATGTTGGTCATCCACCAGACCATGTGGAGATGATTTGGCGCCATGCAACCCCAGAGTCTTTTGTGGTAAGTTTTCAAAAACAATTGGCAGGATCAAGGAAGAGGCCTTAGCCTCTCCTGATACAGTGGTACCTCGGGTTACATCCGCTTCAGCTTACATACGCTTCAGGTTACAGACTCTGCTAACCCAGATATAGTGCTTCAGGTTAAGAACTTTGCTTCAGGATGAGAACAGAAATTGTGCTCCGGCGGTGCGGTGGCAGCGGGAGGTCCCATTAGCTAAAGTGGTGCTTCAGGTTAAGAACAGTTTCAGGTTAAGAACGGACCTCCAGAACAAATTAAGTACTTAACCCGAGGTACCACTGTATACTAGTCCAGGAATGGTGGCCGGAGAGGGAGAGGGAGGTTCTTTGGACCTCTCCTTATAGCATCACCATTATCTCCCCAGAACCAGGTGGCCTTAGTTCAATGCTTTCCAGCACTCAAAATCTGCGTTGCTCAAAAAGGCAATGAATGATAGAAAGCAAATTACTCAGAAAGCAATTTCCTTTCTATCATTCACTGCCTTTTTGAGCAACACAGATTTCCCTTTTTTAAAAGGTTTTTTTTGTCCTCGTGATTGCAGACGGGGGGAACGTTTCCGCAATCAGCCTCTTCCTGGCTATTCCATCCTCCTCGCCACCACCTTTTCAGTCTCCACTGAGCTGTAGAGTTTACCTATTAGCAACCTACGACTGGGACCCGCAAGAAATGTTGCAGTACGACATGCTGCAGAGGGACATGGGGAGCAGGTGGGGCTTGTCAACCTGGGAAGGTAGCTCATCTGGGAGAAGGAAAACTCTGATTCTCAACCTCCGCTGCCTTGCGGCTACACTCATTCGTGAGAAAGGTTTTGGGAGTAAACCCTCCATACCCCTGGCCTTGTGAGACATCTTCGGGAGAAGAAAAGGCTATGGAGTAAGCCCTACACAAACTCAGAGTGGAGTCCCTAAGGCGGTTGGATGGTGCCCTGTACACCTCCTTCCAGCAACTCCTGCAGCCAAACTGGTGCCAAACGTATTGCTCTGCTTTCCTTTGGGCCACGTCAGTGAGGCTGAGAGGGGGGTCTTGTCCTCTGGGCAGCCCAGGAACTCCATTGCCTAGGTTTGCACGGTGAAATAGTCACTTTGGTGGGCTCTGCAGCCACAGCAAGTGCTATGATTCTCCGCTAGTTTGACTTCACCCCTGGAGTCATACTCCATTGTCTCTCGGGAAAGTCCAATGCCAACATTCCCATTCTACTGTAAAGGAAGGAGGGTAAGATTTGGATGGCTTTAAAAGAGGACCAGGCAAGTAACAGATTTGCTCTGTCATGTATGTGACAGGTCTTCAGATATCTGAATATGGAAGTTTGGGTCTTCATTGCATGCTAGCTGAGAGATGCTTGAGAGTTCTTTTGAGCTTTCGCTTACTATATAACCCAAAGAATTTTTTCCTGTCCTTCTAGGTCTTTGTTCTGCTGCTGCTGTTTCTCACCCAATGTGAGTCAAGCAAGAATTGCGTCTTTCAACATGTTCCATTTGAGTCAACGAACAACACTCAGCTTTTTTTATCTAAAATTAAAGAACTGGTGAGTGTGCCCTCGAGTAGACTATATCAGCGCAGTGCTATTTTTCTAGAAAAATAGGTGCCCAAACTCACCATGAGCCTCCCTCAAATAGATGTTGAACAGCATTGGGGATGTGATAAAGTGTTGTAGGGACCATAGAGTTTAATTGTGAAGGGGCTGAGCCAGTCATCCCATGCTACCACCTGAAAGTGGCCCTGCAGGTAGAAATGCAACACTGCATCGCTCATGGGAGTTGTGGTCCAAAACATGGAGAATTGTGCCAGGGTGATGAAGGCTCATCTAGATAAATGTAGATCAGGGGTTGGCAACGTTTTCTGAGGCCGGTCCAGTCCACTCCCTGGCAGACCTCTCGTTGGGCCAGAGCATGCTCACCTGTGCATGCGCTCAGTGGCATAGCGTGGGGGGTGCAGGGGGGGCCGGGCGCACTGGGCGCAACATCAGGGGGGGCGCTCGCACTCGCAGCTCTCTGCCCGAGTGCTAAAATCCACGGGTTAGGGGGCGCAAATTACTTGCCTTGCCCCGGGTGCTGACAACCCACGCTACGCCACTGCATGCGCTCAAGCTATTTCCGGTGCTCTTCTGCGTCAGAAGAGCGCCGGAAATAGCGTGTGCATACACGTGGGCGCTCCTCTGAGGAGCATCCATGCGCATGCGCACACGCTATTTCCGGAAGTTGATCCCTGCAGTGAGAAAAAGAATGGCGCCATGAAAAAAAGCATGGAAGCCCCACACCGATCCACGGAACGGCCTTTGGCTGGTTCCAGGAAGCTCATGGGCCAGAACCAGCCCACGGGCCTTAGGTTGCCAACCTCTGACCTAGAGGGACCTTTAAAGCCTATTTAAAAACATTTCAGGGATAGACTTTTCTTGCTCTTTAATCCATCCTCTCGCCTCATTCAACCCAGGCCTGTCTCTTTCTCTCCTCAGAAGCAGTACCTGCTCCTCAATTACCCAGTAGATATGCCATCCAACCTGAAACTGGTAAAGTCTTAAAAAAAACCTGTTAACTAAGGAAACAACTAGACATATGTTACCTACCATGGTGTTGTTATGTTACTTGAAAGGACTGATCAGTTGCAATTATTATGATTCAGGGGCGAATTTTTGCATGGAGACAAAAATGTGTGTTGCCTCTCCTTTTACAAAAAGCAGAAGGAGTGGAAGGATTTGAAAGACAATTCCTCTTATGTCAATTGTGCTGCTGCCAGCCTGTGTGGGCAATTCTGAGTTAGATAGACCAAAAGTCTGACTTATCTACGCGGGTGGCGCTGTGGGTAAAACCTCAGTGCCTAGGACTTGCCGATCGTATGGCCAGCGGTTCGAATCCCCGTGGCGGGGTGAGCTCCTGTCGTTCGGTCCCAGCTCCTGCCCACCTAGCAGTTCAAAAGCACCCCTAAGTGCAAGTAGATAAATAGGTACCGC